>NW_016107351.1:3247371-3284424 GCF_001604975.1 Cebus imitator | reverse complement strand
GGCTCACTGTGTCCCGGGCTCTCTGCCTGTGACTCCCCCTCACCGGCACGGCAGGGCCCTGGGTCTTAGGGGGCTACAGTGATGGGCTCTGAGTCACAGGTGCCTCGAGGTGAGGAAGGCCCCCTGACGGGCTTCATTGGGAGGGTGAACAGGACCACAGCAGCACAGGGCCCGGCCTCGCCCAGCCAAGCCCACCCATCCCTTTGGCAGGCCCCTCTCTGACTCTTTCCCCACCTCCCACATGCTCCACCCCCTCCACCCTGTCCCCCAGCAGCCCCTCAGCTCCTGCAGGATCTTTGTCCTGTGCCGGAGGGCACCACCAACCTTGGGACGCCGCCTCGCTGCCCTGAGGACCACCACAGAGCCAACGGGCAGTGTCTCCAGGAGGAGTCTGGGAAGCGGGGGAGGGGACCAGAGCCCAAGGCCCCCAGAATTCTGGCCACCCCGCCCCCCGGGCCCAGTCTCAGTGTTCCTAGCTCTGGGTTGTAAGTGAGGTGCCCTAGGGTGGGTCAGCCCGGGAATTCCTTCCCTCCTCAGCCAGCGAGGGAGGCTCCTGTGTCAGGGCTGGAACCCCAGGAGAGTGAGGGGACAGCTGAGGCAACACAGCCAGGTGCCAACACCGACGCCTTGGTGGGGAGCTCCCAGCGCGACAGGAGGGGGCGGGGCCGGCGTCTGGGGTCTGGGGCAGCCTCACCTTCCTGAGCACCAGCTCCCCGTTCATGTGCATGGCCAGGTTTCCGAAGTGCAGGAGCATCTGGTCTGTGGCCAGCTGCTGCTCGATGACGTCATCCCCGTAGATGGCCACGATGGCCACGCAGATGAAAAGGTGGAAGTAGTCTGTCTGCGGAGGCGGGAGAGTTCAGACGCGGGCTCTGACCGAGCCCCAGGCCCTGCCTCTGGGGGAAACTGAGGGCTGAGGCGCCAGCTAGGGCTTCGGGGCAAGGCGTCTGGGCTCAGAGCCCAGCTCTGGGGCCTCGAGGCCCTGGGCAAGCTACATCGACTCTTTGGCCCTCAGTTTCCCCTCCTGCACATGGGGTCCGTCCCGGGACCCACATGCCTGGGCTGCTGTGGTATCCAAAGGGGACGATGCTGAGCTCAGCACCCACGGGCTGCGGCTGCTCTCCTGGGTGGCAGTGTGGGTGGTCTCCATGATGGGAGCCAAGAGCGCCCTTCCTCAGAAGGCCTGGCCTGCGCTCGTGGGGAGGCCTCACTTGTAACAGTCTTCAGCCACGGTGAGTGGGGAAGGCTGGGTCAGAACTCACTCCAGCGGGCTGTGGAACGTGCCTCTGGCAGCCACCCATGGGTCAGCCTGTCCTCCTGGCTCCAGGCCACACCCCCCAAATCATGCCCCAGAGACGACTCTACGGTTTGTGGCTGGAAAGTGGGAAGATCCTAACAGCAGGCATAGCAGCTCCCCCACGGGGTGGCTGAAACCACCCTGCTGTCCTTGAGCCTCTTTTCGGGCACCCTTTGAGGACTCCGCTGCCCTCCCTTTAGGCCACCTCTGGGGCCTGCCAGCATCGCGCTGTGCGCAGCAGGAAGCCCGGCCGGGTCCTGACCGCGCATCCTGTGTGCTCTCTGGCCGGGACGCCTCGAGGCGCGCCGCCTTTGATGCACGCGTGTTTCCGGAGGCACAGGAAGGACAGGGGCACCGGGAAGTCCATGTTTAGTCTCCTGACATCGACCACACAAGCCAGCGGAATGGTGTCCCCAGTCCAGGCTGCGCGGAGCACACCATGAGGGCAGAGGCTGTGGGCGACTCCCACGCCCCGGCCTGCTCCGGGAGGGACCGTGCACCAGGCGGCCCCGCTCCTTCCTCTGAACTCCTGACGGTCTTGTTTTGGCTCCAACGGATCCTTTCGCTACGATGTGAACTGTGGCTGGGGTGAGACACGGTGGAGGAGTTCCAGGAAGGTGGACGCCCAGCTTCTCTGGGAGAGGAATGTGGGGAGGGAGAGGGAGGGCCTGCTCTCCACAGGCTGCACGGCACAGGGTTTCAGTGCCCGGGACAGGCGGGCGGGCTGGCCAGCCCCACCACACACGGGCAGCAGATGGAGCACCCCGCCTCTTCTCGCTCAGGGGTCGCTGGACAGTTAAAGGCCTCACCTGACAGCAACCTCCCCATTCCACAGAGCTCGCTCCGGCTCCTTAGCGGCCCAGCCCCACCCCGTAATACCGCCAGACTGATCAAGGGATGGGACCGACTGTGGCTAAGTTCAGCCCATAGTCTGAAAACAACAGAAACTTGCTGTGTGGACTTCCAACAGAATGGCAGGCAACAGAGATGAGGCGCACGTCACACGGGCCCCTGCTGCAATTCCGACTAGATCTCATCACACTGGGACATAGAAGGTGCCCAGGACAGGGCCCACCCGCTGGGCCACGACCTCAGTCCACTCCTAACAGCCTGAACGCAAAGGAATGAGGGAAGCAAATGTGCCACTGGGAAAACGTGTAAGAAGGCACGATTTTTTTTTTTTTTGGTGGGTGGGGGTGGGGGGAAGCGGCCTTTCGGTCCATCCCTGCCGAGGTTCCCTTTGCTAATGCAGATTGTCCGTCCTGCGCGCCCAGGCGGAGCAGGCTAAGCCAAGAGGGAAACCCGACCCGGGCCGGGGTGAGCCGATCCACGCATGCCAAGGTGGCCCGTGGCACAGCACTCTGTGGCTTCAGACTCGCTTTTATCAGACATCAGCCCCCTGCAGTGTGAGTGCGGACGGGAGGCGCTGACGCAAATGTCTTCCGGCAGATGGGTGTTCTCATCCGTCTTCAGGGTTCTCTGACGGAGGCTGCTGGAGCTGCCGTGGTGGAGGGAGCCCGCTCCTGCAACAGGGTCCTGCCCTCCTGGATGCGTCAATGCGAGTTTTTTAAAGAGGCTGATGGATTCAAAGAGACTTGCTTATCTTTTGACATCTCCAGCTTGTCCCTAATTTGGGCGTTAAGGCCATGTGACAGAGTCAGTGCTGTGCTCCAAGGAGAATTTGCTGAGAAGATGCTGGTGACCGTGGACAGAGAGTGGGAGGTGGCGTCGCTGACAGGGGCCCTCTGGAGGGGCCGACGGGGAAGTGGGGTCTCAGGCCGGTTCTCTGCACAGGAGGGTGACATTAGCCAGCCCTCATGGCAGGGCGGTCCTGAGGGGGCGGGGCAGTGCTGGCCCCCGCTCGTGGGCACCAGCGTCCCGGGCTGCTGTGGCCTTGCGCAGGCCCCGACGGTGTCACTCACATTGATCGGTTGTGACAGGAGGGAGCTCAGCCCCAGAAAGCGGTAATGAGCGCAGTCAGCGGGCAATTTGCATCGATTTCAGTGACTGGGGAAGCGAGCTTCGAGGTCTGGAGCCGGCCACGCGGGACTGGCAGGCAGTTGCCTCGTGGGGGCTGATGTGTGGCTGTGGGTGGGGGGTGGCGAGGTGGACAGGGGCAGGGGGCAGGGTGGCCACGGTGGCTCAGGGGCCATGGTCCCAACCTCCCCGGCCCCGGGCCCCTGCCCAGGCTCACCTGGTAGTGCGCCCAGCAGGCCTCCCAGATCCGCAGCGCTTCGGCCTCGGGGAACTCACGCTTGAAGCACAGCAGGAGCCATCGGTGGCAGAAGAGCATCTGCAGGCCGTCCTCGCCCAGCGAGACCAGGTGCTGGTAGAATCGCACGTGCGTCAGCCGCAGCAGCTCCCGCAGATACAGCTGGGGGCGAGGCCAGCACCCGTTAGCCCGGCCCCTTTCGGGCCTGCTGCCCAGAGGCCCACTCCCAGGGGGGCCCTTTCTCGGGCCTCTCCGACCTGGAAAAGCACATCCGGGGCCTCTGCCTGCTGCACGTGCCTGTCCCCCATTACTTTATTCCACCATGAGAAGTGGCTCACACCTGCCTCTGGCAGTTCCTCCCAGACCTGGCTGTTCCGGAGGCTGTGGTGTGGCCCAGGGTGAGTGCTGTCCCCCGGCATGGCAGAGGCTGAGCAGCCACTACACGGCCAGGAAACCTCCTCAGCCTCAGTGGACACTTAGGGGCTGTTTCCCACGTCCACCCCTCCTGGTAAGGTGAGTGGATCATCCAGGGAACCGCCCTCACTCATTTCGGCTCTGCTCATCTATGTGGAAGATCTACCATCTTCCCGAGCTGATGGAGGGCAGGAAGGGGACATGTCTGAGCCTCAGGATGCTTGATTCCTGCCATTAGGGTCAACCTCCCAGTGACGCAGGACAAGATTGGGGCTATGTCTGACAGCACCTGGCCTCAGGACACTGACTTCATCAATGCCTCTGGAAAATCAATCTCCAGCAGTCAATGAGTCACCCAGCCATGTGCTGCCTTGAGTCGTCAGGGGCGAATGGTTTTGGGCGCTGTGACTGGCAACCCAGGCAACCTGGACGCCTGATGTCACACCCACCGGGTGTGAGGAGTGAAGAGGCTCGGTAAGGGTCAGCCCGCAGCCTGGGGTGGGGGTTAGATCACAGCTGGGTGGTCCTGGGGGAGGGCTCAGGGGCACATGCCTCTTCCCACACCCCTGGCCTATTGTTCCCACGGAAGGCTGCGCTGGAGCTGTGCGGCCGCCCTCCGCCCTCTGCCCTGTGCCTGCAGCCGGGCCGAGTCCCCCCATGTGGACGATACCCTTGCAGACGCTCCACTCCCACCCCTATGCAGGTGCCTGTGCCTCCCTGCCTGGGCTCCTTTGCCTTCCAATCCTCTCTGTTGGCTTCAGCTCTCCCAGCCTGTCATCAGCCACCCCTAACAGTTAGTCTATAGCAGCGGTCCCCAACCTTTGTGGCACCAGGGACCCGTTTCCTGGAAGACAATTTTCCCATGGACCAGGTGGTGGGAATGGTTTCGGGTTGGAACTGTTCCACCTCACATCATCAGGCATTAGAGTCTCATAAGCAGCACAGTTCACGATAGGGTGCCAGGGTTCGAGCTTCTAGGAGAATCTAACGCAGCTGCTGCTCTGACGGAGGTGGAGCCCAGGCAGGAATGCGCTCTTGCCTGCCCACCGCTCACCTCCTGCTATTCAGCCCAGTTCCTAACAGGCCACCGACCAGCACCAGTCCTCGGCCTGGGGGTGGGGACCCCATTCTATGAGACATGCTCTGTGGCCGCGGGGTGGACCCCATTCTATCAGACACTCTCTGTGTCCTGGGGTGGGGACCCACATTCTATGAGATGGGCTCTGTAGCCTGGGGGTGGGGACCCTGTTCTGAGACACGCTCCGTGGCTGCAGGGTGGGGACCCTGTTCTATGAGACACGTTCTGTGGCCCAGGTCTGTGAGGCCCTCCATCAGCTCCACCCTCACTACTTGTGATGGGTCTGGTCCAGGAAGACCGGGTCACTCAGTGCCACCACCAGGACTGCTCCGTTCAGCCCAGCCTTAGTGACCCTCAGGGCCAGACCCCATGCACCCTGGAGCTGTCCCCAGCGCAGGGGCCCTCCTGTCCTTATCACGGGCGCCTCCTGCAGCGCCCCCGGCACCCAGTGTCCTCTGCTCACAATGCTGGCTTCCTGACCCAGCGTCTCCCGGCCGGGAGGGTGAGTGTCTTTGCCTGCACCTAGCAGGTAGTTGGTGGACACGGGCGATGTGTGCTGAGAACACTGAGCAGGTGACCCTGGCTCCGTCCCTGCGCCGCACAATGGCCCTTGGGCCCTGCCTCATCCGGCTGGGCTCAGCCCCACCACCAACACTCAGAGCTTCCTGATCTACAGAGGGCTGATCCTTTTGAGGAGGCCTTGATGGGAGAGGTGTCAGCTGGGCACCCCAGGGAAGGAGTGGGATGTGAGGACTGCCTCTGCGGGCCCCACGGGGACATCAGGAGCCCCTCCTCTCCCTATCCCCACTCAGACGCCCTGGCTGTGTCACTCCTGCAGGGAGCATTTTATAAGTGGAGGGAGGGCTGGGTGTGATGGGGCCTCCCCTTCCTTCCCAGCCAGGGAGTTCGGGCCATGCTGTCACGTATTGGGGATTGGGGGGCGGCCACAAGAGCCACCCACACCATGTGGCCTCTGGACCTGCAGGGAGTTGGGGGGCATCCCCAGAGACCCAGGGCAAAGCCACCCATATCCCACAGCAAGTCCTGTCCTGGCTTTTCCGCTGCCCACTGACCCACAGCAGCCAAGCCACATGTCACCACGGCAACCCTGGCTGCCAGGGGAGAGGCAGCCTGGACCCTCGAGCCCTTGGATACACCTGTCCCCATGAGCCTCACCAACTGTTTCTCCATGTCCTCGTCCCGAGGGGAGCTGACAAAGATCGTGTTCTGCATCAAACCCACAAAGCACCAGAAGGTGTCCGATTCGTCCAGGACCTCGGCCAAGATGGGCGCCACCAGGTCCGACATGCCCTGGGAGTAGCCGACGGCTGGGTTGTAGACGGCATAGTTCAGCAGGATCCTCCTGGGAGGCGGTGGAGACAGCAGAGGCTGGGGATGACCCTCACTGTGGCACACTGCCCACCCCACAGAACCCTTGGCCATGGACCCTGCCTGCCTTCATCTCGGTGGAAGGCAGCTCTGCCACCATCTCAGAGCGACCCTTGCTTTGCAAAGGTAATGGCCTGGCCAGGCGAGGTGGCTCATGCCTATAATCCCAGCACTTTGGGAGGCCGAGGTGGGCAGATCACCTGAGGTCAGGAGTTCGAGACTAGCCTGGACAACATGGTGACACCCCATCTCTACTAAAAATACAAAAATTAGCTGGGTATGGTGGGGTGCACACCTGTAATCCCAGGTATTTGGGAGGCTGAAGCAGGAGAATCGCTTGAACCCAGGAGGTGGAGGTTGCAGTGAGCTGAGATCACACCACCGTACTCCAGTCTGGGTGACAGAGCAACACTCCATCTCAGAAAAAAAAGCAATAGCCTGCCATTAGCTGCTACCTAGGCCCAGAACCTTGAGAGCAGGAGTAAGGGGGACACGGGTCTGATTTTCAGAAGGGTGGACTGCCTGTAGCAAGGGGTGGGCTGGCAGGGACATTTCTGTGGGCTGTTAGTTTTGTGCAATTATTTGCTAGGCTGCAGCAGAATGTCACAGATGCCAGCCTCTGACTCTGTGTGGCTGTATGACTGCAGGACCACCCACGGGGAGGTGGAGGGGGTGCATGGGGAAGCTGGTTCATGGTTGGTATGAGCCAAGCAAGGACAGGCTTGGTGGTGCCCAGGGGATGGGGGGCTCTGTGGGCCCCACTGGTTTCCCTGGGATGCTGTGGCTCTGAGACGCCGACTCAAAGTAGCTCATGAGTAGCGTGTCCTTCACTTCTGGGGCTTCGATGTCTGAACCTGGAAGAGAGCCCCTGCAGAAAGTCGCTGGGGGCTCATCCACTTCCCAGAGGGGTCAGGCGAACTTGCAGACTTGCAGATGGGGAGCGGGCTGGCTGGGGGGACTACCTCATGCTCTCCACGTTGGGATTGTCGTCCCCTCGGAAGAACTGGTTGCTCCGATCGGTCCGGACCACGTCTTTGTCCACGGTGAACTGCACGTTGCGCCAGAACGCTCTGTGTTCCTCGGGGGGCATTGAGAGCCTGTGTGGAGCAGAGCACCCAGCCGGGGTCAGCGGGTGGCACCTGGAGGCATCGTGTGGGGACACACTCCGGGAAGCCGCCTTCCCTCCCAACCCCGTTCCCTGGATGGGAGCTGGGTGGCTGCTGCCAGCTACAGACTCTCCCTGATGCAGCGGATGGGTGGCGTGCATCCAAGGCTGTCCCCGGTATTAACTCAGCCTCACAGGCTCCAGCGTCCCCGAGAGGAGAGAAGGTTGCAGCCCAATGGATAATGAGGCCTTGGCCCCGAACCAGCGTTCTGGAGGGAAGCTGAGCACAGGCCAGGGGCTTCACCCAGTCCCAGCCTCCTGGAGAGAGAGCTAACCCCAGCCCTGGGTGAGCAGACCCCAAGTGGGACACGGCGGTCCCGCCTCCGGAGGCCTTCACCCCGCGAGGCCCTGCTCCTAGCCTTCAGCCGTGGGACGTCAGCGCCGAGTGAAGTCTGTCGAAGGAGAATTCTAAAACCTTGACATGTGAGCTAACGAGCCCGCAGTTCCGAGGCCCGAGTGCTCGGTTTAATGACTGCACTTATCCCACCCTATCACTCACGTTCCTGGGAGACCCATTTCTGAAAGAAACTATGGGTCACGAAACATATTATCAATGCTGAATTGCGCCTCAAATTGCCTTTTCAAATGACATTTTCCTCCGCGGCTGGGCGGGGCGGCCGGGTTACCTCCTCCGCTGGATGTCAGAGTACTCCTTCCGCTTCTGCAGCCGCAGCGCCTCCCGCTCCTCTGACGTGGACTCGTGGCTGTAATAGTGCAGCAGGAACGGCCAGACCTCCCCCCGGATTGACACATCAATGCCGCCAAAGAAAATGGCCTGGAGGAAGCAGCAAAAGTTGGGGAGGGGATAAAATAGGGCGGCTCAAAGAACCCCCAAATCCCCAGAGATGTGTGTTTTGGTGGCTTTGGTGCGCCTTGATTCAGATCTCTGCAATTTGCATGTTTACAAGGGGAAAGCGGTGGCCTTCAATTCCCATACAGGACACAAACCCGGCTCATTTCAATGTCAATGCCCCCCCTGGGGTGGCGCTCAGATTAACGTGTCGTTCTCACGTCGTGGCCTAATCCCTGGTTTTGGAAATGCTGCATTTCACTGCAAACCCTTCTATGCAGGCTGACACGGTATCCCCCCAAACCCGAGAGGGAGGTGTTCTTTTTTTTTTTTTCAACACAGCGGCTTTGATTGCTTTATCGGTGTGTTCACAGAGAACCTCACACAAGAAAACGGGGCCCTCCCGAGGAGGTGGCCCGTGGGTGCGGGCGGGCGGCCAGGCCCTGGCCCTCCCTCCCTCTCACTGCCTGGTTCCTGGCCGGCTCTCCGTAGGGCCAGCCGGGCGGGCCCGGGCCTCACCTTCCGAAGCTTGTACTCCTCCTCCACCTGGCCCAGCTCGTTCAGGTGGCTGAGCCAGGCAGAGACGTCCAGCCTCTTGTACATGCTCTCCTCCGGATGCGTCTCGGAGGACGGCAGCTTGGGGCGGCGGATGGAGAACTGCATGCAGGTCTTTTCCGGGGCGACCTGCTGGACGGGAGGAAAACTGGGCAAAGGTCAGGATCTCAGCCGCCAGCCTCAGAGGCCAGCAGTGCTTTTCCCAGGATGAAAAGCCTCTCTCTCTTCTGAAAGGAGGGCAAGGGCCGTCCCCTGCATACAAACCCCTAAATGGCGCGCGTAATTAGCTGCAATTAAAATGAAAATACCTTCATCTTAAAATCGGTTTCCCTCTGCGGCTCCCTTGTCCCCGGCCCACTGTGCCACCGCCCCCCACTCTCTCCAGCGCCAGCCGCAAAAACGGAATTAATGCCTCGTTGGGCCTAACTTCCCTCTGCCGGGAGGGCCTGCAATGAATTACATGTGATTGGCCACATACAAAGGGATGGCTGTTCTGTGACCGGGAGCCAGCCTGTCAGATTGTCTCCGCGCGCAGTCACGAATCCAGGGCAAAACTGCAGCTGACATTTAATTCAAAAATCAAAGGTTGTTCAATGCAGGGGGAGAGAAAGCCATGCTACTGTAATAAGGGGAGCCAGCAGGAGGCTCTGTGGGAAGGAAGGGAATTTTAAAGTCAGCCCCGTTTCTAATAAGCACATACAGTATCTTAAACAGATAATTAAAGAGCGCTTATTACATTTGTACGTAGATTGAGGAAAATATGGCAGGAAGTCTTGTCAAAACATGAATTTTCAAGTGCAGAGCACTGACTTTACAGAGAGCCCTGGGCACAGGTTTCAAGCCCCAAGTTGCCACTCTGATGGCCGAAAGCTACTGTGGGTCACACCCCGTAAGCCCCTGGGCCCGGGGACCCCAGACACAGGACCCAGGCTGGAGGCGGGCCCCCGTGGGGGATGGGACATGCTGGGGCGGTGCGCTGGGCTACCTGGTCTTTGAGCTGCATTTCCGTGCAGTATTGCCACTGCTGGAACACGTCGGACAGCTTGTCCAGGCCTCCGTGGTGGAAGTGGAAGACCTTGTACTGGCTCTCTCTGCTGGCGACGACCAGCTGGCCACTGGTGCAGGCCTCGTCGCTGAAGGGCCATCGGAGGGGGGAGAGGGAAGCCCGATGAATATGTAAACACGGGGTTTTTATTTCCAAGTATAATCAGAGGCCACTGTCGCCAACCTCAGAAGCAGGAAACAGCGCGTCCCAGTGGAGCTGGCTGCTGGTGGGCGGGGGCAGAACTAGGCCCGAACACAACACCCCCTTTGCTGAAGATGGCAAAACTGCTCCTTCCTGGGGGGCCCTGGGGCTCCTCTCTGGAGTCCTGCCAGAATGGCCCTCTCCCCAAGACCACCTGCCCTGCTACATGGTCCCTGCCGTCCGGGAGACCTGGGTGGTGGATGCTGGGTGCCTGGAATCCAGTTTTGAGCCCGGTGGGGCGTGTGCTCAGAGAACCTCCTGGGAACAGACCTCCTCCGTCGCGTGTGGGTGGAACTCTGGGAGAACCCTCCAGGGAAACTCACTAAACATCCGTCAGTGCTGTCAGCCCAACCCCGGCTGCCCTTAGATGAAAGGCTGGAATGTGGCTCTGGGTCTGGGAACCCCCCCCAGCTTCTGGACACGCCGGCTTCTTCTAAGCCCGGGCCTCTCACTGGAGCTGTCTGTGGCTGGGCGGTCCTGACTACAGGGAGGAGGATCTGATGTAGGGACGATGACAGGAAAAGAGGCATCGCCCACCCGTCACAAAAGGAAGTGTGCCTCCGTCCGCAAAGCCACGGCCCGGCCCGCAGAGGTGGCGGAGCTCCAGAGCATCTCCCCGGGATCAGAGTGGCCTGCAGCTGCTACTCTCTGCCCTGGTTTGGTTTCTTCTCCCAAGCCAGAGTGGGAAGCCACCATGAGCTACGTCACTCGGAAGGCAGGGGAATGAGTCTGGAGCTCGCCAGGCCTGAGAACCGCCGGGGAGCCGCAGCAGGGAACCACTGCCCGCGAGACCAGTGGGGGAGGAAGAAAGACACCTGTGAAGACTCCAGCCGGGGCCCTGTGTCCCCACGCCGCGCACTGCAAAGCCCAGGCTGCTGGGGAAAACACACATGGCCAACTCCCAGGAGGCACCCAGAGACGCTTCCTACCTGAAGAAAAGGCGGAGGGAGCGCATGTGGCCCAGGTCCACACGGAACACGCCGCAGATCTGCTCCAGGGCGCACACCCGCTGTGGCTCGTCCCAGCGCGGGGTCTGCAGGAGGCCGTTGCTGTCCGGGAAGCGCAGGCTGGCGTCGGAGCTGGACGGGGGGCTGGTGGAACGTTTGTCCTGTGATCACGACCACAGGCTTCCCTGCCCACACCACCCAGAGGGGGCCGAGTGGCATGGGGAAGCCATTTAAACCTACACACCAAGTTTAAACACACACACAGGCACAGCTGAATATGCCCAGTAAACGCCTGTGAATGAATGAATGAATGAACCCCACTGCACAATTCCATTTCCACTTGGATGGGAAAGCATTTTCATGATCAAATTCCATTCCACTTCAATAGAGGCAGTAAGTCATCATCGTCCTGACAGCCAAGGTCACACTGACTGGGGTTCCTCGCTTGTGACCCTGGCCAAGCTACCAAGCCTCTCTCAGCCTTCATGTGCATAAAGGGAGGAAATCAACGAGGCTTGGTTTGTCTACAGCACGGGGCTTCTGCCATGGTTTCCACAGGCTCGTTCGGTTTGTTTGGTAAGAAAACGTTTGGGTTATCAGTGAGTGTTGCTAACAACATCATGAGCACTTATTAAAGCACTGACTTATGGGCCTGGCCCTGGGCTAATGCTTCTCAGGTGCTTTTATTGCGTATAATCTTCACAATAATCCTCTGAAATGAATAGTGGTATTACGCCATTGTAAAGAAGAGGCAACTGAGGCCCAAAGAGGTTAAGTAACTTGCCCAAGGTCACGCAGCTGGCAAGTGGTGGAGCTGAGATTAGAACCCAAGCTTTGTGGCTCATGTTCTCACCAGCATGTTGTGCAGCCTCTATGCCTGCAATTCAGCAGTACAACCCCGTTTATTCTATTATGTTTTATGACTTTGTTACATTCCAAATCATGAAATATTTTATTATACGGATTCAGCCACGCCACAGGTTAAATCCTGTCTCTTGAGATTTTTTTTTTTTTTTTTTTTTTTTTTTTTTTTTTTTTTTTTTTTTTTTTTTTTTTTTTTTTTTTTTTTTTGAGACAGAGTCTTGCTCTGTCACCCAGGCTGGAGTGCAGTGGTGCAATCTCGGCTCACTGCAACCTCCGCCTCCAGGGTTCAAGCAATTCTCCTGTTTCAGCCTCTCGAGTAGCTGGGATGACAGGTGTCCGCCACCACGCCTGGGTAATTTTTGTATTTTTTAGTAGAGATGGGGTTTCCCCATGTCGACCAGGCTGGTCTTGAACTGACCTCAGGTGATCCACCTGCCTTGTGGTCCCAAAGTGCTGGGATTACAGGCATGAGCCACTGTGCCCGGCCTCTTGAGATTTAATAGTAATGTCTAACAAATGCGTGCTAAAATAAAACCAGAGTGAAGGCAGGACTCGGTTCTGGACCCCAGCTGCCGCAACCCCGGAGAGCCGGCTGCCCTCGCTGTGCCTGCCTTCCTGTTTGAGCTCAGAACGGAAAGTGTCGGAGGTGATCAATCCAGGCGCTTCCTCCTCCAGGGAGCACCAGGTCTAAGTAAAGCTCCTTTGGAGGCTTCCAGCACAATCCCGCCCCACTTGCAACTTGCACAGAGAAAGACTGGCCTTTCTAGAACCCTCTGCTGCATCAGGAACAGCACTGGCCCTATGCTGTGGTAGATGGCCTTTCTCCCCCTCCTGCCTAAGGAAGTCAGCACGGCAGGTCCTCCCACTGCTGCGGCCCTGAGCTCTCGAGGAAACCGAGTCAGGTAAAACTAGATCAGAGATGGTTACGTGGGTCCATCACCCGAACTGCCGTGGCTGCACCGTGGACGGACCCAGAAGGCCGAGGGCACTTTGGAATCGTTGCTCAAAACAGGGCAGGTCTCAGGTCTGAGGCCGGCCCCACCGCACCCATGGATGCCGCCTTTCATAATCTGCTCATTGAACTGTGGGGTGCTGTGGCTGGAGAGCCACCGCCCCGAGTGCTGCCCGCCGGCCCCACCCACCCAGTGGGGCCAACAGAGAATGGCATCCTTTCCAGCCTCCTCTCCCAGCCTTCTTACCACACCCAGCAGCAGACTCCCCCAAAGCTGCACGTCCCTCCCAGCACACTGGGTCCTGTCCCCGCTACAGGGCAGGCCAGGGTCTCCAGAAACCAGCCGCAACACAGAGACTCACTTTGGCAGTCACAGGTGGAAGGCCCCCTCCCTGCTGCCGTGGCCAGAGACTGGTCCTTTGGAGGCTCAGAGCCAGTTCCAAACCAGGCCAGAGACCCGGACACGGGGACCACCACACGCCTCCCCAGTAACATGCCTGCAGGCAGATGCTGGCTTAAACCCTCTCACAACCCCTTAGGGGCAAATTATTTGCATTAATTAATTGACTGATTTATGAATTCAAGACACTGCTTGGGACCTACAGCTGGGGTTCCATAAGCTCCAACTAGGGCAAAGGTGATGGACGCCTCAGTTTGCTTTAACTGGGGTACATCCAGCAGGCACCGCCCTGCGTGATGCCCCCCAAGGCTGGCCGCTGTGCGGTGGGGGTCGCATCGTCTCTTCATCCTCAGCTCCCAGCCCTGGCTTGGTGCAGAACACGCAGCCATTGACTGCTCACGCCTGAAGTGAAAATGCAATGTGTCTGGGAATTCTGAAGTCATCGAAAAAAAATTCTTAAAGAAAATAAACTACAGGGAAAATGAAATATGTCTAGTGTTTTATTTTTGCTTATCTTGCTACACACGTAAAGCAATTTGGTTTTAAGAATATTCATATATGCTGCAAATAATTTGGCTTGTTCATAAAATTATGTGATGCATTCACTAAAAGGATGGGTTTTTCAGGCGGTAACTCCCATGATGCCATTAACTTAAAAATGTCTCATACACAAAACCAGAAGATGTTCAGCTTTAAGAGACATAGCAGTTCTTCATTTCTATCATTTACTGAGGATCACCAAAATGTAAAAGCAGTGATGAAAAACCAGCAGTGTCACTGCAAACACAGAGGATGGTTCTCTCTCCACCACAGCAAACTATGCTGTGTCAGCCACAGAGATTAGATTTGAAATGTCCTCAATTCTTCACCGCTCATGTTATCAAGGGTAGCGCCTGTCTCTCCAGGCCTGAATCTGGGGGGGCCTTGCTTTGACCAACAGAATGTGGCAAACACGGTGTCAGGTGAGCTCTGAGGCCTGGGTGGCCCCTCACTCTCCCTCTTGGGACCATGTAGGTGAGACAGACAGACGAGAGCTCATGAAAGAGACACGAAACCGGCAGTCAATGCCAGAGCCCGACACCTGTCAATGGAGTCATTCCAGACCCTCCGCCCTCCCACGCCTCCCGGTGGCTGTAGCAACCTGAGTGAACCCCAGGGAGCACAGCAGAACAGCCTGTCCAAGCCCAGCCCAACCCGAAGGCCTGTGAGCGTTTTTGTTGTTGTTTTGGTTTGGTTTTTTGTTTGTTTTAAAAAAAAAAAGACAGGGTCTCTCTGTATCCCCCTCGCTGAAATACAGTGGTGCAAACACAACTCACTGCAGCCTCAACCTCCCGGGCTCCAGCGAGGCTCCAGCCTCAGCCTCCCAAGTCGCTGGGACTACATTCTCTCACCACCACACTCGACTAATTTTTGTATTTTTTAGAGACGGGGTTTTGCCATGTTGCCCAGGCTGGTCTCGAACTCTTGAGCTCAAGCGATCCGTCCGCCTTGGCCTCCCAAAGTGCTGGGATTACCCGCATGAGCCACCACGCCCGGCCTGCTGGTTGCTTTAAGTTGCTAAGTTTGGCGGTGGTTTATTTCACAGCAATAGATCATTGACACATGGACACATGCAGAACACTCAGGCTCTCAGGAAAAGCTTGAGGCGGGGAAGAAACCTTCAAACATATGGAGCGGTGGTTCTCAGGGTTGAGACGCCAGGGCCAGTTTTAACGCTGTTTAAAATACCCAGACCGCTAACTTTTTGCCCTGAGCCTTTTGAGTTAGCTGAACAAGAAGTCGAAGGGAACCCAGCTGTAGGTCCCAAGCACAGCGTCTTGAATTCATGAATCTATCAATTAATTAATGCAAATAATTTGCCCCTAAGGGGTTGTGAGAGGGTTTAAGCCAACTTCTGCCTCGAGGCACACTGCTGGGGGAGGCGTGTGGTGGCCGCCGTGTCCGGGACTCTTGCCTGGTTAGAAATTGGCTCTGGCCCTCCCAACGACCAGTCTTCTCTGGCCACAGCAGCGGGGAGGGGGCCTTCCACCCGTGACTGCCAAAGCGAGTCTCTGTGTTGTGTCTGGTTTCTGGAGACCTTGGTCTGCCCCGAAGAGTGAGCAGGACACAGTGTGCCGGGAGGGACGTGCAGGCATCGCAGGATATTGCAAGAGTGAGCAGGGTGTGTTCAGTGGTTCAGTGTGCTGGTGAGGACGGGAGACGAGGCTGGAAAGAAAGCCACCCTTTGGTGGTCCCCCATAATTGCCAAAACTTGGAAGCCACCAAGATGTCTTTTGGTAGTGAATGGATACGTTTAAATAACAGTGGTGCAGCCAGATGCGGTCGCTCACACCTGTGATCCCAGCACTTTGGGAGGCCGATATGGGGGGATCATAGGTCAGAAGTTAGAGACCAGCCTGACCAACGTGGTGAAACCCCGTCTCAACTAAAAATACAAAAATTAGCCAGGTGCGGTAGAACATGCCTGTAATCCCAGCTACTCAGGAGGCTGAGGCAGGAGAATCGCTTGAACCTGGGGGGCGGAAACTGCAGTGAGCCGAGATCTTGCCACTGCACTCCAGCCTGGGCAACAAGAGCAAGACTCCATCTCAAAAAAATAAATAAATAAAAATAAAAATAACTGTGGTGCAGCTAGGCAAGGGAATATATTATTCATCGTTAGAAAGAAATGAGCTGTCAAGCTGTGAGGCAACACGAGGGAGCGTCACCGCGTCTTAGAAGGGGTTTGCTAAGGGAAGGGACCCACCATGAAAAGCTGCACTCTGTGGAATTCCAACTCCAGGGCACTCTGGAAAATGCAAAACCATGGAGACAGTGACAAGACCAGTGGCTTCCAGGAGCTGGAGGGGAGGGAGGACAGTGAAGCGTGGAGAACTTCTAGGGCGGTGACACACTGGCATGACGCCAGAGTGGTCACGGTGACCCGTGTCATTATACATTTGTGCAGACCCATAGGATGTACAAGACCGAGTGTGAATGCCGACAGAAGCTATGGACTCTGGGTGACAATGACGTGTAGGTTCCTGGGCTGTAACTACGCTGGTGGGGGAGGCTGTGAGGGTGTGTAGCAGGGGAGAGGGTGGGTGAGGATTCTCTGTACCTCTCACTCAGTTTTGCTGTGAACCTAAAACAGCTCCAAAAATTAAAATCTATTTTAAAAAAACACAATGAAACAAGGAATGCCAGAGAAACTGGGATGTATATATGAAAGATGAACATCTTTAATGTGTAAAAAAGTATGTACATTAAAAAGAAATAAATGCCCAACAGAAAACTGGCAAAAGGAAATGAAGGAATTTAGTAGAGAATAAATACAAATAACCAATAAAATTTCCAGGCCCAGGGTAATGAAATAAATGGAAATGCAAACAAGATAGCATGGGGAGGGGGTGGCATATGAAATTGGCATCAATTAACAAATTATAAAATCTAGTGCAGTGAAGGATTTGGGGAAACCAACACTCTTGTTCAGCTCAGGGGGAGGAAGAATATATATTGATCAAATATTTCTTTATTTTTTTATTTCTTTATTTTTTTGAGACAGAGTGTTTTGCTCTTGTTGCCCAGACTGGAGTGCAATGGCACGATCTTGGCCCACGGCAACCTCTGCCTTCCAGGTTCAAGTGATTCTCCAGCCTCAGTCTCCTGACTAGTTAGGATAACAGGTGCCCGCCACCATGCATGGCTAATTTTTGTATTTTTAGAAGAGATGGGGTTTCACCACGTTGGCCAGGCTGATCTCGAACTCCTGACCTCATGATCCACCGACCTCAGCCTTCCAAAGTGCTGGGATTACAGGTGAGAGCCACTGTGCCCAGACCTGACCAAATATTTCCAAATGGCAATTTGGAAACAGGATGCCAAAGGCTTAAAAGTGCTTACCCATTTTGACTTTTCACTTTCATTTCTAGGAATGAATCCTAAGGAAATAGCCGGAGGTGCCCACAGAAAAGGCATACAGGCACAGATGCAGAAAAGCATTTGACAAAAATCCAGTGCCCGTTTGTGACAAAACTGTCCACAAACTATGAATGGAAGAGAACCTTCTCAAACTCACAGAGGCACCCGCAAATATTCCACCCTTAGCATCACACCTAATGGCAAAAATGGGATTGCTTTCTCCCAAGAGCAGGAATGAGACACGGATACAGCTCCCACCACTTCTGGTCCATGTTCTCACAGAGGCCACGGCCTCTGCATCAGGCAAGAAAAGGAAAGAAAAGGCATCAAGACAGGAAAAGAAGGAATAAAACTGCTCCTATTTTCAGCTGATACAACTGTTCACATGAAAAATCTCATGGAATTTATAAAACACCCTTTAGAACTAATAACTGAATTTGGTAAAACTACGATAAAAGGTTAATAGAGAAAAATTAATTGTATCCTTAAACACTAGCAGTGTACAAGTGGAACATGAAATAAATAAAACATTAAATTCATAGCAGTTAAAAAAAAAAATCCCCACATAGAACACTTAGGAATAAGCCTACGAAAAGACTTTCAAGAACTTCACACTGAGAAACACAAAAATTGCCGAGATAAATCAAATAAGACCTGAAGAAATGAAGAGATATACCATGTCCATGGAAAAAATCAACACGGTTAGGATGACAGTCTTGCCAAACTGATCTACAGATTCGACACAAGCCCAATCAAAATTCCAACAGGAAGTTTTGGTAAGAATTGATAAGCAGACCCTAAAATTTTGAGCTGGTATAACCAGAGCAACTATAAAAAAGAACAAAGTTGGAGGATTCATTGGATTTTGAGACCCACAAAGCTATCATCAAGAGTTTGGTATTGGTGAAAAGATAACAATGGTGAAACCGGCAAATAATCAATGCAACAAAACAGAGTCCAAAAATATCAATGGATTATTTACAAAAGTGCAAAGACAATTCAGCAGAGAAAGGATGGCTTTTCAACAAGTGATACTGGATCAACTGGATATCTGCATGAAAAAAATTAACATCGACTCTTTCCTCCCACCACAGGCCCAAATTAACTAAAAACGGATCATGGACCTAGATGTGAAACCTAAACTATGAAACTTCCAGAAGACTCCACGAGAGAAAAACCTTTGTAATCTTGGAATAGGCCCAGGTTTCTTAGACAGAACACCAAAAAAACACCAACTGTAAAATAATAGACTGGAAAATTAAAGACCTTTTTTTCAATCAAAATACTCCCTTAAAGGAAACAAAAATGCAAGTAACAGACTGGGAGAAAATATTCACAAAACAGTCAACAAAAAACTTGTACCCAGAGTATGTACAATTAACTCTTAAAATGCAATAGCGTTGTTAGAGATTTCTTAGACTGGACACCAATGTATGACCATCACTTTAAAAAAAGGATAAATTCATCTTCATTAAAATGAAAACCTTCTATTCTTTAAGAGATATTTTTAAGAAAATAAAAAGATAAGCCATAGACTGGGAAAAAGACATTTGCCAAATGCTTATATGATAAAGGGTTTATCACATAAATCAGTTAAATGCTTTAAATCATCATTCTATGCAGAATACAGAAAAGGTCCTCAAAACTTAGTAATAAGAAAACAACACGGCTGGGTGTGGTGGCTCATGCCTGTAATCCCAGGACTCTGGTAGGTGGAGGCAGGTGGATCACAAGGTCAGGAGACTGAGACCATTCTGGCTAACATGGTGAAACCCCATCTCTATGAAAAATATAAACATTAGTCGGGCATGGTGGCATGTGCCTGTAGTCCCAGCTACTTGGGAGGCTGAGGCAGAATTGCTTGAACCCGGAGGCAGATGTTGCAGTGAGCTGAGATCGCACCACTGCACTTCAGCCTGGGTGACAGAGCTAGACTCCGTCTCAAAAAGGACACAATCCAAAAATGGGCAAAAGATTTGAAAAGACATTTCACCAGAGAGGATATTTAGATGGGCACTAAGCACATGAAAAGGTGCTCAACATCATTCATTATTAGAGAAAGGCAAATGGAAACCTCAATGCAATCTACAGGAACATAATGTGATCCACTACGCATCTAATCCCTCACGCCTGTAATCCCAGCACTTTGGGAGGGTGAGGCAGGTGGATCACCTGAGGTCAGGAGTTTGAGACCAGCCTGACCAACATGGTGAAACCCTGTATCTACCAAAAATACAAAACATTAACTGGGCGTGGTGGCACATACCTGTAATCCCAGCTACTTGGGAGGCTGAGGCAGGAGAATCACTTGAACCCTGGAGGCGGAGGTTGCAGTGAGCTGAGATCACACCACTGCACTCCAGCCTGGGCAAGAAGAGCAAAACCTTGCCTCAAAAAAAAAAAAAAAAAAAAAAAAAAAAAAAAAAAAAAAAAAAAAAAAAAAAATTAAAAATAATGAAATAAAATAGCTAAGAACTGAAAACAACCCAGTGTTTATCAACCCAGTGCAGTAATGAATTGTGGTCTGTACATACCATGCCACACTACTCAGCAATAACACGCAGCAACATGAACACATGGCAAAATTATTACGCCGACTGAAAGAAGCAGGACAAAAACCCAGCACAGGCTGTGTGATCCCATTTCCATAAAATTCTAGAAAAGGCAAATGAACCGAGCACAGGCTGTGTGATCTCATTTCCATAAAATTCTAGAAAAGCTGGCCGGGCACAGTGGCTCATGCCTGTAATCCTAGCACTTTGGGAGGCCGAGGTGGGTGGATAACCTGAGGTCAGGAGTTCAAGACCAGCCTGGCCATCTTGGTGAAACCCCAACTTTAAAAAAAAAAAAATTCTAGAAAAGGCAAATGAACCGAGCACATGCTGTGTGATCCCATTTCCATAAAATTCTGGAAAAGGCAAATGAACAGAGCACAGGCTGTGTGATCCCATTTCCATAAAATTCTAGAAAGGGCAAATGAACCGAGCACAGGCTGTGTGATCCCATTTCCATAAAATTCTAGAAAGGGCAAATGAACTGAGCACAGGCTGTGTGATCCCATTTCCATAAAATTCTAGAAAAGGCAAATGAATCTAGAGTGATGCAAAGAAGATGCCACTTTCCCCCTTTTCCAATGTACCACCTCAATCATTTTAAATGTACAGTTAGGTGGTATTAAATACATTTTTACAGATAATCAGAAATAATAAGGTAATTTTTGGTACTAATTTTTTTTTTGAGGGTGAGCCTCGCTCTGTCGCCCAGGCTGGAGTGCAGTGGTGTGATATTGGCGGCTCACTGATATTCAAGTGATTCTTCTGCCTTAGCTTCCGTTGAATTTAGGGAGGCAGCGGTTGCGGTGAGCCAAGATCTCGCCACTGCATTCTAGCCTGAGTGACAGAGTGAGACCCTGTCTCAAAAAAACTAAAAAGGATTATTCTTTTATCCATTGAATTGTTTAGGCAAGCTTGTTGGAAACAACTGACCATAGATATGTGGGTTTATTTCAGGACTCTCAATTCTATTCCACTGATCAATATGTCTATCCTTATGCCAGTATCATGCCATATTGATCACTGTAGCTTTGTAGTAAGTTTTGAAATTAGGAAGTGTGAGTCCTAATTTTTCAGTATTGTTTTGGCTATTTTGGGTCCCCTGTATTTCCATATAAATTTAGGATCAACTTGTCAATATCTGCAAAAAACAAAAAGCAGCTGAGGTTTTGACAGTAATTGTGTTGAGTTGAATCTGCAAATCAATTTGGAGAGTATTGCCATGGTAACAATATTAAGTCTTCCAATCCATGAACATGGGATGACTTTCTAATTATTTGGGTCTTTAATTTGCTTCAGCTTTTATAGTCTTAAGTGCACAAGTCTTGTGGTGTGTGTGTTGTAAAAAGAATTGTTTTATTAATTTTATTTTTGTGTTTTTCAAAACAAAACAATTGAGAGTCCAGAAATAAACCCACATATCTATGGTCAGTTGTTTCCAACGAGCTTGCTGAAACAATTCAACTGATAAAAGAATAATCTTTTTTTTTTTTTTTTTTTCTTGAGACGGGGTCTCACTCTGTCACTCAGGCTAGAGTGCAGTGGTGAGATCTCAGCTCACTGTAACCTCCGCCTCCTGAATTCAAGGGATTCTCATGCCTCAACCATCTGAATAGCTGGGATTACAGGCGTGCACCCCTACACCCAGCTAATTTTTATATTTTTTTGGTACAGACAGGCTGGTCTTGAACTCCTAAGCTCAAGTGATCTGTCTGCTTCAGCCTCCCAAAGAGATTATAGGCATGCTGGGATTATAGCCATGCGCTACTGCACCCAGCTGGGTAAAAGAATGGTCCTTTCAGAAAGTAGCATGGAGACAACTGGATAGTCACATACAGAGAATGGAGTCAGACCTTCACCTCTCACTGCCTACAACAATTAACTCAAAATGGATCACAGACTCGTGTAGGAGCTACAAGTGTAAATCTCTTAGAAGAAAACACAGACACTTTGATATGACACCAAAAGGACAATCAACCAGAGAGAAAAATAGATACATCTGACTTCATAAATGTTTAAAACTCAAAAACACTATCAAGAGAGTGAAAATACAACTCATAGAATGAGAGGAAAAGAGCTACAAATCATATATCTGACAAGGGACTAGTGCCCAAATATTTTTTAAAACACTTAAGATGTAGGAATAAAAAGACAAATGACTTAATTTAAAAATGGGCAAAGAGTTTAAATAGATGTATCTCCAGTGAAGATATAAATGGCCAATAAGCACTTGAAAAATTATCCGCATCATTATTCCCTGGAGAAGGGCAAATCGAGGCCAGGCATGGTGGCTCACGCCTGTAATCCCAGCACATCGGGAGGCTGAGGCGGGCAGATCACCTGAGGTCAGGAATTCGAGACCAGCCTGGCCAACATGGTGAAACCTCGTCTCTACAAAAAATACAAAAATTAGCTGGGCTGGGCGTGATGGCGTGTGCCTGTAACCCCAGCGACTCTGGAGGCTGAGGCAGGAGAACCCCTTGAACCTAGGAGTTGGAGGTTGCAATGAGCCAAGATCGCACCACTGTACTCCAGCCTGGGCAACAGAGCAAGACTTTGTCTCAAAACAAACAAACAAAAAGAAATGCAAGTCAAAACCACAGTAAGATACCACTTCACACCCACTGGGATGGCTATAAGGAAATAACAAGGGCTGGTGAGGAGGTCCTGGAGAAATGGGAACGCTCATTCCATGCTGATGGGAACATAAAATAGAGCAGCCAATTGTGGAAAACAGTTTGGTAGGTCCTCAAAAATTAAACATAGTGTTAACATGCGACCAAGCAATTCCACTCAGAGGTATACAGCCTAGATAATTGAAAATAGGGCCGGGTGGGGTGGCTCACACCTGTAATCCCAGCACTTTGGAAGCCCGAGGCAGGTGGATCACCTGAGGCCCAGAGTTCAGGACTAGCCTGGCCAACATGACAAAACCCCATCTTTACTAAAAATACAACAATTAGCCAGGCATGGTGGCATGTGCCTGTAGTCCCAGCTACTCGGGAGGCTGAGGCAGGAGAATCGCTTGAACCTGGGAGGCGGAGGTTGCAGTGAGCCGAGATCACACCACGGCACTCCACCCTGGGCGACAGAGCAAAACTCCATCTCAAAAAAAAGAAAAAGAAAAAGAAAAAGTAAAAGAAAATAGATGTATATATGTATATAGAAATGCGTACACAAATGTCCATAGCAGCATGATTCATAGTATCCAAAGAGAGAAAAAGATAAACGCGTCCATCAACTGACGACTGGCTGAACAAAGTGTGGCATCCGTACAACGGAAAACTGTTCAGCTATAAAAAGGAAGGAGTGCCAGCGCACCGTGACGCGGACGAATCCTGAAAACATGACGCTAAGCGGAAGGAGGCAGTCACAAAAGGCCACATGTTCTACGATTCCATTTATACGAAATATCCAGAATAGGTAAATCCACAGAGACGGAAACCAGGTTAGTGGCTGTCAGGGCTGGGGCGACTGCTAAGGAGTGTGAGGTTTCTTTTTGGGGTGATGAAAATGTTCTGGAATCAGGTTGTGATGGTGGTTACACAACTTCATGAATGCACTAAGTGCCACTGCACTGCACACTCTAAAAGCGTGGCTTTCATGCTATGTGAATAAAAAGTCACTATGCACGCGCTCTCTCCCGTCTGATTTATCTTGTACGTCTCCCAGCAAAGGGGCTTATACAAAGCATGGACCCAAAAAACATCTGTTCTGCAATAAAAAGTTGTGAGTGGCGCCCTGACCTGCAGACACCGTGACGAGGTCCCCACCTGTGCAGAGCTTCATTCTGGTGGGGAACCGGGCAGCAAATGGTAAACAGGTCACGGGGGGCTCTAGCGGAATGAGCACAAGGTGGGAGGTGGAGGGGCTGGGAACGGCCGCTCTAGAGAGGTGGACTTGGGGGTCCTCAGTGAAGCCTGCAGGGAGGTGAAGAGCCAGCCGAGAGCCCAAGGGAAATGAACGCCTGAAATAAGCTAAGCACATCAAAGAAAGCGTCAGCCCTTACGTCCCTATGAGTCCCAGTGCAAAAATTGTGGCACGCTGGAAACGGAGATTCAGTTTGCTCTTCCATTGCCGAGTTTTACATTCCTCCCAGTGTGGGAAGGGAAGTGATCTCATATTGTAAATAATTTTACATTAATACACACTGCCTGTATTTTTCTTTTTTCTTGAGATGGAGTCTCACTCTGTCACCCAGGCTGGAGTGCAGCGGCGTGATCTCGGCTCACTGCAACCTCCACCTCCCGGGTTCAGAGCAATCTTGTGCCTCAGTCTCCTGAGTAGCTGGGATTACAGGCACACGCCACCACGCCCATCTTATTTTTGTATTTTGGTAGAGACAGGGTTTCACCATGTTGGCCAGGCTGGTCTCAAACTCCTGACCTCAGGTGATCCACCCACTTTGGCTTCCCAAAGTACTGGGATTAGACGTGTGAGATACTGTGCCCAGCCTACACTCCCAGTATTTTTTAAATTGCTTAACATTTGCAAGTAATAAATAAATTCATGTTGCGATTAAAAATTTTAAAAATACTGAAGTGTGCAAAATCAGCATTGGAAGCCTGTCCCCCAAGGCATCCTGGTCAGCAGTTGGGTGACTCTTCTTCCAAAGTTCCTTCTGAGCATTTGCACACACTTGAAGGGGTCTTCCCATGTTGCCAGAAGACACCATTTTGGAATAATGGCTCAGGGGAAATGAGAAAAGAACCGTCTTTAATGCATTCTTCAACTTGACTCATAAAATAGAGTCAATCAGTCTTCTCCACAACAGTCAACTTCTCTCAAGGAAGCCTGAGGAAGCCAGTCCCTGACCCACCGGGAGACAGGGACCTCATAGGAGGTGACCTGAGGATGAAGACAATGTTGACACCACCTTGACTGTGAGCTGCTGGGGGGTGTCAGACGGGAGCACCACATGGGCAGGGATGGGGGCTCTAGAAGGCTTCCTCTCAGAGTGGGTGGCATGTGGGCTGGCTGTGGGGGTCTTTGTGGGGAAGAAAGAGCCTGAGTGGGTACAGGGCATGTGGGGAGGGGACGAGGAGGTTTGTGGAGGACCGGCTGGAGCGCTCTGAAAATGGCCCTGACGTTGATTTTTAAAAAGGTTCCCCAAAAGAACCGAAAGCAGGGACTTGAAGAGATACGGGTACTCGTGTATTCACAGCGAAGTTGTTCATGATGGCCAGAGGCTGAGGCAGCCCAGTGAACATGGAGGGGTGAATGGAGAATGAAAATGTCATCCCCTCCTGCAATGGTAGGTTATTTCGCTATAAAAAGGAAGGACATTCTTCCCCCGCCCCCTGCGCGGTGGAGTCTTGCTCTGTTGCGCAGGCTGGAGTGCAGTGGTACGATCTCGGCTCACTGCAGCCTCCGCCTCCCGGGTTCAAGTGATTCACCTGCCTCAGCCTCCTGAGTAGCTGGGATTACAGGCGTGCATCACCACGCCTGGCTAATTTTTATATCTTTAGTAGAGATGTGGTTTCACCATGTTGGCCTGGCTGGTCTCGATCTCCTGACCTCACGATCCGCCCATCTTGGCCTCCCAAAGTGCTGGCATTGCAGGCGTGAGTCACTGCACCCAGCTAAAAAGGAAGGAGAGTCTGACACAGGCCACAGCATGAATGAAGCTTGACGTTACGCAAGCCTGATGACATTAGGCTAAGTGAAAGAAGCCAGACACAGAAGGTCAAACCCTGCATGATTCCACTCCTATTGGGTCCCCAAGCAATTAAACTCAGAGACAGAAGGTAGAACGGAGGCTGCCAGGGGCTTGGGGGAGAGGGTATGGGGAGCTGCTTAATGGGAACAGAGTTTCCAACTGGGAAGATGAAAGAGTTCTGGAGGTGGAGAGTGTGGTGATGGCTCTGTCGCATGTGAATATCCTTACTGCCACTGGTGGGGGCTCACGCCGGTAATCCTAGCACTTTGGGAGGCCGAGGTGGGTGGACTGTCTGAGCTCAGGGGTTCAAGACCAGCCTGGGCAACATGATGAAACCCCATCTCTACTAAAATACAAAAGTTAGCCAGTCATGGTGGTGTCTACCTGCAGCCTCAGCTACTCGGGAGGCTGAAGCAGGAGAATTGCTTGAGCCTGTGAGGCAGAGGTTACAGTGAGCCGAGATCCCCCACTGCACTCCAGCCTGCGCAGCAGAGCGAGACTGTCTCAGAAAACAAAAATGGTTAAAATGGCGGATTTTATGTTATCGTGGTACCTCCTTATCCAAGGGGGATACAACCCAAGACCCCGGTGGATGCCTGAAACCTCAGACAGTGCCAAACCCTGTAAATGTGATGTCTGTCCTATACATACACACCTATGATCAAGTAAGTGTCATCTGCAAATCAGGCACAGGAGGAGATGAACACAACAATAATAAGACGGAACTGGCCGGGGTCGGTGGCTCGTGCCTGAATCCCAGCACTTTGGGAGGCTGAGATGGGTGGATCGCTCGAGCCCGGGAGTTCAAAACCAGCCCAGATAACTTAGCGAGACCCCATCTCTATAAAAAACGTAAAACAAAAGATTATCCAGGTATGGTGGTGCACGCCATCATTCCAGCTACTTGGGAGGCTGCAGTGAGCCGTGATCGCACCACTGCGCTCCAGCCTGGGCAATGGAGCAAGACTGTCTCAAACAAACACAAAAACAAAACCCTCCCAAAAAACAATATCCCGTAATAAAAGTTCATTCTTAACATAGATCTTAGCAACCTCAGCTCAGAATTCTATTTTTTCCTTATTCAGTTGGAACTTCCACCTTCTCGCTAAAAGGAAGCATTTCACGGCTTCTCTTTGGCATGCCCACATTGTCAGCGTCACCGCCCTTGGGCGGTGGGGCCGTTGTTAAGTCAAATAAAGGCGACTTGAACACAAGCGCTGAGATCCGGGGGCAGCCGGTCTGATCACCCAGACAGCCGGTGGGATGGAGGGGAGGGAGGCAGACTTCATCACCCCCCAAGAACAGCGTGCAATTTAAAGCTCATGAACTGTTTATTTCTGGAATTTTCCCTTTAATATTTTTGATTTTTTTTTTTTTTTTTTTGAGATGAAGTCTCATTCTGTCACCCAGGCTGGAGTGCAGTGGTTCAATCTCAGCTCACTGCAACCTCTGCCTCCCGGGTTTAATCGATTCTCCTGCCTCAGCCTCCCAAGTAGCTGAGGTTGCAGACATCCACCACCATGCCCAGATAATTTTTGTATTTTTAGTAGAGACGGGGTTTCACCATGTTGGCCAGGCTGGTCTCAAACTCCTAACTCAGGTGATCTGCCCACCTTGGCCTCCCAAAGTGCTGGGATTGCAGGCGCGAGCCACTGAGCCATGCCCCTATTTAGTATTTTTGGATTGTGGTTGACTGAGGGTAACTGAACCAGCAGAAAGCAAAGCTGCAGTGAGGGGTATGTATGCAGTAAATACTACTATGTATATATTTTATTGCAACTAAAAAACAAAAAACAGGTGAATGTCATAGAGTTTCTCGGCTTCCTCCACCCTAAAGCACATTCCCTTATCTTCCCTGGCCCTCCCAGGCTCTTCTCAGGCGTGGCACCCACATGGCAGGGCTGGCTAACCCTGAGGACCCGGCCAGGCTGCACCAACCCACAGGTGGGGCTGGTAGGAGGCTCAGTCCCACCTGTGGAATAGGTTCAGAAACACTCAAAGAGGGAGAAGCCTGGGCGCCTTGCTGTCAGAGTGACTGTGGCCACCTCCTTGTCCGATTCCTGATATGGCCTCAGTTTTCGCCTTTGGGGTTGGGGGGACCTCTGTACCACACCTGGGGCCACCCCTGCAGCCGCTGTGTCCTCTACAGGTAAGAAAGTCCGAAGAAGAAGCCGTCTGCTCTTTCCCCTCCTCACTCTGTCCTCCCCACTGCCAGCAGGCGACAAAGACCCGGAACAATCCGCCAGCATGCACGTCACTCCTCACCCTCCAGCAGGGCTTGGGATTTTTGGACAGTGCGTTCCATTTCGTCTTGTTTTGTTTTTCCCTTTGCATTTGGCAAACTCTGTGTCAGGAAAGCTAGTCTTTGGGGTTCAAGGAAGAACAAAACAAACCCGATCTCCTGTAATCTACCTGGACAGAACGCCCAGCTTTGTGCGGCCCGGCTCTGTCCGACCGGTATTTCTGCCGGGTGCTATTCATACCCTTGGCCCCAGCTGGCTGCGAGGTTTCCTGGGAACCTTGCCTCCTATGTGGCCTACTTACAAGGCTGCTCGGAGCCAGCCAGGTGTTCTTTAAGCCCCTGTGAAGATTCCTTGATCAGGCAGACAAAAAGCTTGCTCAAAAGAATGGGACTGGGAGAACTGCAATGCTCTCTGGAGCCCCGGCTCCTGATTTCAAAGGATCAACAAGTAACAGAGGGCTGCTGGGGGGGTTGTGCATTAAGAGAGCCACCGTCCTCAACAGGTCCGCCCCAAAGCAAAAGGCAGATACCGTTTTTCCTCCAGTCCGCAACCAACCATGCACAGCTTCGGGACCCCCAGCCAGCCCAAAGCTGTCACTGGCTGCCCACTAACTCTCCCTGCAGCCCTTCGTACAGTGCGGTTTCCGGCAATGCCTGCGTCCGCCCACGCCTGCAGAGCTTGAGCCTCACTTTGGAACAGATGGGTCTGTGCAGAGACCGGGCAGAGCCTCTGGCTTCAGGATGGCAGCAGCTCCGGAAGGCAGCTCTCCAGGCCAGGAGGTGAGCACAGACCCTCCTGCGCCCTCACAGCTGCTGCAGGTCCCCAGGCAACGTCGCCGGTCAGGCCGTGGGGACGCCGGGCAGCAGGGTCAGAGCTGGCCATTTCCAAGTTCTGTCTTGTCTCTGCCAGGCGACCTGGTGCACACCCAGGTCAACGGTGACCTTGGCCTTACTTACCCTTGTCTGGGCAAACCTGAGAGCAAAGACGGAATAAAACAAGAACCAACCTAAAAGGGGCAGTGGTAGCTCTACGGGTTCACGCAAGGGCCCCTGCGCCTATGCCGGCACCCCACCTGTCGGATGCCGAGGCGGAGGCTCGGAGAGGCCTGTCCCTGCTCACACCTGCCCCTTGCTGTCGCAAGCGGCCTCTCGTGCAGCAAGGGAAATGTCTCTTTAGGTTCTGCTATGTTTTAAGTGTAAGGCATTTTCTCACGCAGGGCTTTCAAATGTTGGCCGACAGACAGGAGGCCAGCTGAACATCTGGGAGGAAGAGCTCTAGAGGAGCATGCCAGAGTCACGGCAGTGCGTGTGCACATGTGTGTGTTCACACGCCTGAAACACGAATGACTGCATCGGTCGCATCTGCAGTGTGCCCACATCCTCCCCAACAGAGACAAGCCCAGGAGGGTGAGGGAAACACCCTGTGCTAAGACCAGCTTAGAGGATCCCAGTGAACATCGAGAGATCCAAACAGCAAGACCCCGCAGCTCCTGACTCAGCAGGGACGCTGCCTGCAAACGCACCGTCATCCACTGGGCCCTGGGGTCTTTTCCAGGTCATTATCCTGGACGGTTAAGTCCACCAAGGCAGGGAGCCAAAGGGAGCAGCAAGCTTGAGATTTTTCTGGTCTCTTCCGCAGACAGTGCCTTTCCATTCATCTGAAAAAAACTCCGAAGGACTCCTCTCTACGGAACCGGACACTAGAGGTGGAGGCTGCTCCTCTGTCCCAGCCCCTCCTGTCCCCTCCTCTCTGGCTTCACACAGTCCAGGTGAGGCCTGCTCTGCAGAAGACTACAGGGAACATGGGATACGGCAGTTTCTACCTGGCTCCCGAGCTGCTCCGGTGATTTAAAACAAGTCCCGGGACCCTCTGGCAGGAGGAAGGGAGGAGGAAAATCCAGCATTCAACCCAAGCATCTCTGCTGCCCAGGAACTCATTCTCAGTGATCCATCCGTCAGGATATCCTACTTCGCCTTCCCCAACAAGGCGAGCCCCAGCCCCACGTTCAAAGCTTTTCTGAAGCCCCACTGCATCCTCGACCCTCAGCAAGTGAAGAGAAGGAAAGACGCGTGAAGCCCCACCCCACCCCATGGCGGCAGGTGCACAGAGACAGGTTACAAGGCTGAGGAGGGGATGAGATGGGAAGGGGTCTGTGGGGAGCAGCAGCCTCCACCTCTGGGTCTCTGACTCCAGTGAGGGGGAGATCACCTTCCCCAACGCCTCATCCCTCCACCTGAACCCTTCCCAGAATCTGCAACCCCTTGTGTGTCTTGGTCCCCCAGGCAAGGGCAATGTCTCAGCCATCTCTGCAACCCTTGCCACACGGGCCCTGGCACGCAACAGGATGGGGGTGACGGAGGAGTCGCTCTCTGTCCGCACCTTCCTTCCCCCACCTGTGAGACGGCGATGAGGTGGCTGGACGCTGCGGTCTCTAGAAACCCCATTAGGCTCTAAAATCCTGGCAGTTTGTAAAATGCACAGTAAGCTAACTCTTCCCAGCCACACTGCGGCACGTCTGGTGTAATTAGCATCACACACACATGTGCACATGGCGGTACTGGATCCATCCACCCGCGAGGCTGGACTCTGCCAGCTTCCCGCTGACCACAGAGGCCGCCAGGCCCAGCTCCGGGGTCTGCTCGCAGAGCCCAGCCGGCCGTGCACGGGAGGGCGATCGATGCTGCTGCCATGACAAAGAGGCAGAGCAATAAACCCCGGCGGCTTCAGCGGCCAGGGTGGGGCTCCTAAGTCCGTGGTCGGAGGCCCCGGTGCCGAGGGGTCCTCGGGAACCTGGCTCTACTAGGCTCAAGCTGCCATTTCTGACATCATGGGACGTGAGGAGTGCACAGCCGGCCCGATTCTGCCAGCCCAGCCCTAGAACCGGCCCCATGGTTGAGCTCCGGAGGGTCATCATCCTGCAGGCACCGAGAGAGCCTGGCTTTTCAGGCCAGAGGGACTGGGAGCAGTGAGGCCGGAAAGTGAAGGGCCAAGTGGGCGGGGATGAATCGCAGCTCCTCACACGGGCGCCTCGCTCCCACAGCCAGAGCTGCTGGGAACTGGGAAGGCGATTAACTCCACGATCTGCGACACCACGTGAGCTGATTAGGGAAGGTGTAAATCACCGGGAGGAATCGGCGGGCACATCCTTCAGGTTGATTACCAGCACAGTTTAAGGAAAGACAACCAGGCCGGGCCTTTCTTCTGTTCCTTTGCCAGCCGTGGGGGCGGGGTGGGGCTGTGAGGGGCTAGCAAGCATCCGTGGCAGGTAGGAGGAAAGAATGCACCAGGCCTTTGGGTGCTGTTCTTAATTTTCTTTGTAGTCAAATGGAGTGACCTTGTCCATTTCCCAGGCAAATGAAGAAACATTTCGCTGAACAGATCTCATGGCTGTTAGGAGTTCCTGAGCTTCCGTGGGGCTGTGCATTTATGACTGCGACGACTCAGGACGGGCACGTGATTCCGTACTGGGCTTTTTCCATTTAGCGTCATTATGCGGTGTTATTCATTACGGGCGGGAGACTCCGATGGCAGGAATCATTTGTTTTTCTTTTTCCCTTAAGGCATTTGTAAATATGCTTGGAGGCAAAGGGACGCTGGGTACATCTAATAAATAAAGCCAAATAATTAATAGCTCAAGCAGCCTAGAGGCCACTCCCCGCTGCTGCTGATCCAGGCTTCTGAGAGCCAACGGTTCTGTTTTCATTCCCTCCCGACTTCACCCTTAAAATATACATTACTGGGAAGAAAACAGCCAAGGGAGTTTTCCGATCCCGAAAAGAATGTTTAAATTTTTTCCCCTAGATTTTATAGGAGCTTAACGTGGGGGAGCAAATGAGATTATTCTAAACCAAAGCACCTTTGTGGGCTCCGCGCTCTCTGCCTGTCGATCAGCCTCACACCTGGGAGATTCTGCACATCCTAGGGAAAGGAGGAGCCGCAGGAGCTGGACCCTGACAGGCCCACAGAGGCCCCCGGGTGACACCCGGAGCTGGGCAGGGAAGGCCAGAGCACATATGCTCCGGACGCCTACTCCCTGGACCCCAGCAGAGGGACCAGGGGCTCAGGCATCCCCAGTGCCACCAATCCCGTGGCCCTCCCAAGTGAGGCTGAAACAATGTGTGGAAACCCAGGGGAGACGGTGGGGGGGTGACGGGGGAGGGAGAGGGAGGGGAGGGCAGAAGCTGGAGACAGGGAGGACAGCATAGCTCTAGTCCGTGCACCTGGGCATGAAAACCCGTGTCATCTCTGCAGGACCAAACATTCCATTATTATCTAAACACTTCTAGGGGACACAAAGAAGCTCATGGTTCCTCTCGCAGGTCCGGGTTACTCAGTGCCATAAAAAGGCACGGGTCGACCTCCCGTTCCCTGCAAACACTCCTGGAGCGTCAGCCCGGGAAGGAAACGGCCCTATAACCTGTCGGGCCCCGAACCCCACAGTTCTCACCAGGATCAGGAAAGGACCCTGATCTCCCTTCACACCCACAAAGAGCCCACCCTGACTACAGAACCACGCAGAGGCCGAGGCCAGAGAACAGCCAGGTAGCCAAGAGGGGAGGGTCTTCACTGAGCGGGGCCCTGCTGTGCTCGGGCTCTGGCATCCAGGTGGTGGGCTCTGCAGGTCAGAGCTCCGGGCGCTTGAGGCAAGGTCCAGGGCCCAGATATATCCATTATGGCCAAATACAGGAAGCCCTCAGGCCTGCCAGACACAGCTGTGGGTACTGGCGCCTCCCCAGACCCTCTGGGCAATGCATCCTTGCACCTAGAGGAGCAGCCACCGTGCCAGGGAGGGTGGCCTCAAGGTTCACCGGGACCTCCACGCCTCCCAGCGCCTCCCACTGCTCTGCAGAAACAGAATAATCACCACCCAGGCTGGTGGCTTCCCAACTTTTCCCTGACGTTCCCCTAGGCAATTTAAAAATGGTGTGAATGCTAATAATAATTTGACTAAATTTAGGTGTTCCCCTTAGGCATCTGATTAAATTTCATGAACTCTTTTTCAGGCTTTCAGCCCAAATTCCCTTCCTCTCTTGGCGTTGTGGTGAGGTCTGCCTGACCATCATGTAGGGTCAGCGAATTCCACCTAACAGGTGGGGCTTTCCTTCCTTCCCAGAGGAACAAGGCCCTAAGAAGAGGATCCCAGGGGAGCGCGAAGTGGGGGTCTGGGGCGCTCCGCTGTGGGGTGGTGTAACCAGGGTTGTCCAGAAAAAGACGCAGAACCCGCAGGCCCTGAAGGACCTTGAGGGTCCCCAGGCCCTCCCTGTCTGTTCCTCCCCCTAACCAGGACGCCGCAGCCCAGTGCAGGGACTGCCGAAGAGACACAGCTGGTGGCAGGAACGGGGACTAGAAACCCAGAGCCCTCCAGATGCTGGGCCGCTGGGCTTTGCCACATCCCACACAGCTTGGTCCGGCGTTTCAGCCCCGCCAGGGTTCACCAAACCGCCTCCCCATGCCCCAACAACAGAGGTGTGCGGGCCTGCCTGGGGCTTCCCAGAAATCTCCCAGGACTCAGCGACGCACCTGGGACTACCCGAATCTGTGTCCTGGTCCCCGCTGCTGTCCCTGCAGCCTGGAAGGGCAGCCTGTGAGTTGACACAGAGCTGTCTGGGAGCTGCTGGGACCATGGCTAGGGGTTGGGATGTGACCTGGGCCCTGGGAGGCCCTGCAGGGGCTGGGGGGTATTCGACATCCCAACCCCAACGCACAAACCATCGTAACAATCACAGACAGCCTGTGATAAGACCGTGGGTACTCATTCATATTCATTTAAAATTCGCCCAATGCTTGAATGGCAAAGCTGGAGTTTGTATCTGGCCCCTCGTGGCAGGGGTGACGGAAGAACAGAACTTGTGTAGGGATCCTTTCCTCTTCCTTGCTCCCTCCTTAATCTCCACTCGGCATTTTTTTTTATCCCCTGGGCCTGGTTTCGGGGGACAGGTATCTTCTGCACGGACGCACTGCTTGGCCCAGCTTGGAGGATTTGACTCAAACCAGGACCAGGGCCCTGGCCGACGGGAAATTCTCAGAGCACAATGGCTGCTGACCAGCAGTGGGGTGGTTTAGGCTGCGTCCCGGGTGGCGTGGCCACCCTCCATCTGCCCAGGCCCCCTGGGAGAAGGCCTTGGGCCTCCACCTCCAGCAATCACCTAATGCCTCCTCTGAGCTTTCCAGGGGAGAAGGGATGAAGACGGGGAGGCTTCGGGTGCCCCCGACAAGTGTAACACCTTCCTTCTTTGGCTCACACGTCACAAAAGAAGACACCAACTGAACAGGCAGAGTCATATTCAAGATCATCAGCGATAAAGAAATGCGCACGCACGGGATTTTTAACCATCTACCAGCAACGCCTCATTTTCCAGAGCGGGAGGCCACTGCCGGGAGGGCTACAAAGCAGCACCTCCCACACCGGAGACAAGGGGCACGCCACCCTCCCACGGCTCCCGAGGCTCTTCAGTCATCTCAGCAAGAACGTGCTCATCACTGCACAAACGCTGAACCCGCCACAGCGCGAGGCAAACCCGCAGCCCCTGCAGCAGCAGCCTCGGCCCAGCCTCACTCCCACTCCTCCAAGGGAGCTCCAGGGAGCAGCAGGGCCGGCCCTCCGGGGCTTCCCTGTGTGCATGCACAGACAGACACACACATGGGCAACATGCGCACACACACGGGCACAATGAAGACACACATGAACACTGCACACACGGGCACAATGCACACACATGCACACACGCCCACCCACGGGCACAATGAACACACACATGAACAGTGCACACATGGCACAATGCACACAAACATGCACACAAGCACACACATGGGCACAATGCACACACACATGAACACAGTGCACACACGGGCACAATGCACACACATGCACACACATCCACACGGGCACAAAGCACACACATGCACACATATGGGCACAATGCACACACGCGCACAGCACACGCACACATGCACAGTGCACACACGTGTGCACACGCACACAATGAACACACACAAATACAGTGCACACATGGGCACAATGCACATACATGCACACACACATGCACAATGCACACGCACACACAGGCACACATGGGCACAATGCACACACATGCACGCACACATGGGCACAATGCACACACAGATGCACAATGCACACAGAGATGCATGCACATGTATTAAAGCAAAAGTGAGAGCACGCTGTTGACACTGTCACACCTGGATTTTTTTAGTTAATATATCCAGGGCCTTAGCCCCGTCGGTACGCAGCGAAAAGCTGCCCCTCTTTTTGAGAGCCACTTCAGATTCCACGTTTTCTTTGAACTTTCCTTACAGATAAACACTTGGGTTGTTTCCATTTTCATTTTTCTATAAAGTCAATAATATCACATTGAACTTCTCTGTGTGTTCACGTCCGCACACAATACACTGAACCTGTGTGTGCACATGTGTGCAAATTCCGTTCATCTCTTTAAACATTCCCTGAGGCTGAGCGCGGGGGCTCACGCCTGTAATCCCAGCACTTTGTGAGGCCGAGGCAGGTGGATCACCTGAGGTCAGGAGTTCAAGACTAGGCTGGCCAACATGGTGAAACCCTGTCGCTACTAAAAATACAAAAATGAGCTGGGCATGGTGGCCAGCGCCTGTAATCCCAGCTATTTGGGAGGCGGAGGCAGGAGAATCACTTGAAACTAGGAGGTGGAGGTTGCAGTGAGCCAAGATCGCACCACTGCACTCTAGCCTGGGCGACAGAGCAAGACTCCATCTCAAAGAAAAAAAATTCCCTATAGATATGACTTGGGATGTTTCTCATTTCATTTTTTGTAAAATAAATAATATGACATTGAACTTCTTTGTGCACGCATGTGTGTGTACATGTAAACACGGAACCTGTGTGCCACCCACGTTTCCATGGAATCCCTATGTGTGCACACGCACCCACCCACGCCTGTGTGCAGAACTCCAAGCACAGACATGTTCCTTGAGGGCAAGTGGGAAGCCGGGAACAGCTCCACGTCCATGGAAGGGTCTTGGGCAAGTGAAATGTCACGTCCCTCACCAGCAGGCCACCGTGCAGGTGTGAAACCCGGTGGCCGTTCAGAAGACACAGCGGCACGTGGCGGCTTATGGCAGGGCATGAACTGAGAATGGCAAGACAGACTACGTAATCCCAGAGGGCTGTGAGCTGGCCCAACCCCAGGGAAAGCAGTCGGAGTGTCTTAGGAGGTTGAGGGCACACAGTGGGGCCCAGGTGTGTCCCCTTAGAGGGACTCCTGTTCCTCTGCACCAAAGATGTGCACAAGAGCTGTCACATCGACATCATTCACAGAGAAAAACCCAAACTAAACCACACGGTGGCCGACAGGAGTGTGGACAAGCTGGGGAACAGCCATAGGGGCAGCATCCCCCGGCCCCGCCGCCGGAGTAAGCACGCTGCTGGAGCTCAGGCACGCGGACGCTTTCCTACGCCTCAAACCAAGGCAGAATTGAACGGAGCGTTGTTGAGAAGCAGACACGTGTACAAAGCCTGCTTTTGGAGAGCAAGGCAGTGCTGCCCACGGCATTCCGGAAGGTGGTTCCTCCAGGAGACCCGGGCACGGAACCATGAAACTGGAGAGGAAGGAGTGGAGCCTTGCCCTTCCGGGGAGCTGTAGTTCAGACAAGGGGGGGCTCCGGGTCATGGGAGTTCATTTCGTGATCATGTTTCATGGTTTACATGCTACAAATATTCTTTTGCATGTATCAAACATGACACAATTTTAAACTATTTTTTTATTTTTTTAATTTGTTGAGAGACAGGGTCTTGCTCTCTCACCCAAGCTGGAGTGCACGGGTGTGATCTCGGCTCACTGCAGCCTTGACCTCCTGGGCTCAAGTGATCCTCCTCCTCCTCAGCCTCCCAAGTAGCTGGGACCGCAGGCATGTGCCAGCAAGCCCAGCTAATTTTTAAATTCTTTTTTGTAGAGACGAGTTCTCACAACGTCACCCAGGCCTGCTGCGACCCTCCCACCTCAGTCTCCCACAGCGCCGGGATTACAGGTGTGAACCACCGTGCCTGGCCTAAAATAAAAACATTTAAACCAAGAAACTAAATTTTACATATAGCCCGCCTGTCTACAACTCTGTAAAATAACTTGGGCATTGGATGCAAAAATAAAAAATAAAAATAAACACAAGGCTGAAGGAAATACACCAAAACGTTAAGTCCGGACAGGTGGGCAGCAGGGAGGGCGTGGGAGGGCGTCCCTTCCTTGGGCTTTTCCTTATCTCCCAGAATTCCTTAGGTGCTACTTTTACAATTAAAAAAAAGAAGGGCCGGGCGCGGTGGCTCACACCTGTAATCCCAGCACTTTGGGAGGCCGAGGCGGGTGGATCACGAGGTCAAGAGATCGAGACCATCCTGGCCAACAT
>NW_016107351.1:3235780-3247032 GCF_001604975.1 Cebus imitator | reverse complement strand
AACCCCAAGCAATCCATCCACGGGATCCACAGGGAACGAAGCCAAGCTGGTGAAAGGACCATACCTAAGTTGGACTCAGACCGTAACAGAAACGAAAAGCAGGTCCTAAGGCCTCCCTCTGCTCCCCTGCACCCGGCCCGCCATCCTTCAGCTTCGGACACTGCCCGTGATGGGGCTGGTGGACACGGCATTGCCCTGCTGTGATGAAGGTGCACGGACTAGAGGCCTGAAAACCACAGAAACCTATTGTCTGACAGTCCTGGAGGCCAGAAGTCTGGTTGGGCCACGTCCCCTCTGAAGGTTCCAGGGGAGGATTCCTCCTGCCTCTTCCAGCTGCCCGGCTCATCCTGGATCCTGGAAGCCCCCAAGCCTCCAGCGGCATCACACACCCCTCTGCCTCCACCTCCCTGCCCCTCTGGTGTCTGTGTGTCCGTCTCTGTCTTTTATTTTATTTGTATTTTATTTATTTATTTTTGAGATGCAGTTTCACTCTTGTTGCCTAGGCTGGAGTGCAATGGCGCCATCTCGGCTCATTGCAACCTTCACCTTCCAGGTTCAAGTGATTCTCCTGCCTCAGAGGCTTCTGGAGTAGCTGAGATTACAGGCATGTGCCACCATGCCCAGCTAATTTTGTATTTTTAGCAGAGACTGGGTTTCTCCACGTTGGTCAGGCTGGTCTCAAACACCCGACCTCCGGTGATCCACTCAGCTTGGCCTCCCAAAGTGCTGGGATTACAGGCGTGGGCCACCGCACCTGGCTGATCTGTCTTGTAAAGTCATCTGTTGGATTTAGGACCACCCTAATCTAGGCCCACCTCATCTACAACCTCCCCTTGATCCCATCAGCAAAGACCTGATTTCCAAGTAAGGCCATATTCTGAGGTTCTGGGTAGCCATGAATTTGGTGGGGAAGGGAGTCACTATCCAACCCACGGCAGACACGGTTCCCCGAAACTGAAGATGCGTTTACTCCCTTTTTTGGACAGGGAAATTCAGCTATGGGTGCGAGGCGGGACTGCCCCTCCAAGTCCGGGTAGGTCCTGGAGGAGCCTCTCCCAGTCCGGTCCCAGTGGGCACCAGCCTGGCACTCACGCTTGGGATGGGGGGCAGCTCCTGGTAACGTCGGCCAGTCCGCATCAGTACCCCTCACCCCAGACCCTGAGACTGGCGCTGGGTCCAAGGGACCCCGTCCGGGGGCCGCTATTCCTCATTCATCTCCATTTGCTTTTCAAACGTGCATTTCCCGTCATAAACTGCGCTAAACGCCATTTAGTAGCTAATTAACTTTCTGTGTGAAGACCTCTCTAATTGCACACGCTCCCCCCTCGGCCGGGTCCTCGGGGACGCCCAGCTGTCCTAGGGCATTTGTTCTGCTGCCTCCCACCTCGCAGCCACAACTTCAAGCCCCGCAACAAACTGCCAATCAAGGCTGTGGAGGTCAAGGGGGACCAAATTAGGAGCCCTCCACTACTACCAAACTCTCCCGGAGAAGCTTCATTTAAATAAGAAAGCAGAAAGGTTAGGAAAAACCATTTTTCCCAACGAAACTCTTCACCAGGCGGCAGAAGGGGCACCGTCCTCGGCTCTTCAGAACGGCTGGTTTCTGCTTTGAAGGGTCCCGACTAGAATCTGTTTATATTTTGACTGCACTGGCATCTGCCATCCCTCAAACAGAGAGATAATCAGAAAATAAAAGCTTCTGATGAGCAGCTGCATCAATCCCTGCACTGCCAAGTTCCCTATGTCCCAACATGTGGGAGGCGGGAGGCGGCAGGCCTGTGTGCTTGGTCCACCCCACCCACGTGGGGCAAAGCCGTCTCTCACTTTATTCACTGGTCTCGGACTCTGGGCCCGAGGTCTATATCCCAAGGCGACATTCATGTCATAAACGCAAGGTGGTGTCTGAGCACCTCGTAGACAGAAGTCCAGGCAGGTGCAGGTGTGCAGAGCTGCCAACAAGAGCCCAGGAACAGATTCCTCAGTGTGTCATCATCAGTGTTGCAATGGTGGGTGAGAGGCCCCAGGATTTTTATTTATTTATTTTTTTGAGAAGGAGTCTGGCTCTGACGCCAGGCTGGAATGCAGTGGCGCCATCTCGGCTCACTGCAACCTCCGCCTCCCGGGTTCAAGTGATTCTCCTGCCTCAGCCTCCCAAGTAGATGGGATTATAAGTGTGCACCACACGCCCCGCTAATTTTTGTATTTTTTGTAGAGGCAGGGTTTCACCATGTATAGCCAGGCTGGTCTCGATCTCCTGACCTTGTGATCTACCAGCCTCAGCCTCCCAAAGTTCTGGGATTACAGGCGTGAGCCACCATGCCCGGCCGAGGCCCCAGGATATTTTTGGAGGGCCCTTCCTGCAGAGCAACCACGTGACGACTCCCTACCCTAGGCCTTTCCATCAGAAAAGGCCAAAGAGAGACCACACAGGCCACCTCCTGCCAGAGCCGGGCCTTTGAAGGATGAATGGCAAGGGGGATGTCTGCCCCGACGGAGTGACCGGTGCCCACGGCACCCAGCTTCTTTGCCTCTTATTAATGGGCAGAGCCCCCGTGGCGGGTGAATGAGCTTCCTGGCGAAAACCAATATCCTGGTCGGGTTTTCCATTCCGAGGCCTCAGCCTGCAGTGGGAGATGATGCCTCCGACCAGGTCCATGGGAAGGTGGGGGTGAATGAGAAGCCCAAGGCCGGGCCAGTGCAGGGGTGGGAAGGGGTGACGCACTGGGGAGCTGGGCTGAGGTCAGCTGTCCCCTCTCAGCCTCCAGCCTCTGCTGCTGTGCTGACTCAGCTCCCTTCCCAGGACGGCCTTGCAGCAAATCCACCTGGGATATGTTTTGCTTCCACAGAGGGACCCTGGATTCGAGGCAGGGCCAGAGAACCACCCTTGAGGGCCACAAAAGGTCAGGGCCGGGATGGATCACGGGGCTGTGCCCAGCGTTGCTGCCCAAGGCAGAACCGGCCGCCAGCCAGGGGAAGGGGACGTGAAGGTCTTTCCAGGCCACAGTCCCAAACTCAACCAATGGAGAAAACTGTTCAGAGCATCATGGTCTGGGTGGGAGTGGGAAATCAGCATTTCTTTAAGGAATTAAAAAAATTTTTTTTTTTTTTCAGACTGGGACTTGCTCTGTCACCCAGGCTGGAGTGCTGTGGTGACATCACAGCTCACTGCAACCTCCGCTTCCGCCTCCTGGGCTCAAGCAATCCCCCTGCTTCAGCCTCCCCAGTAGCTGGGACCACAGGGGCATGCCACCATGCCCAGCTACATTCCGTAGTTTTTGTAGAGATGGGGTCTCAATATGTTGTCTAGGCTGACCTTGAACTCCTGGGCTCAAGAACGCCTCCTGCCTCGGCCTCCCAAAGTGCTGGGATTACAAGCACGAGCCACCATGCCTGACCTGTTTTTAAACCAGAGTAAACAGTTACAGGAATTTGCCTGGTGACTGGGAGTCATTACTCTTTCTGCGTGAAGGTGGGGGGTGGGGGTGTCCCCATGAAGGGGGCCCCCGGGTGGGCATTTTCCACTCCCAGCCTTGGCCTCCCTCTGTGGGCAGAACCCTGGGTACTGCAGGGAGCCGGTTCTCGGGGAAAAGGGAGTTAAGTCAGAATTGTGAGATGTGGATTCCGCAGGGTTTAGGTGCTCCTACAAACAGCGGCTTACAGGCTGGTGAGGAATTTCCCTTCCTGAAGCTTTTAACACAGACCAACACATGAGTGCTGGGCGGGGGCGGGGCGTTGGGGGACGCAGAGGCTCAGAGAAGCCCTCCGAGGACCTCGGATTTGATGCCTGCATGTGATCTCGAGGCAAGAATCTTAAATGCGGGGAAACGAGGTTGCCCGGCAATTCTGGATGTGGTTTTAAAAAAATTAGGTGGAGGAAAATGACACGATATTCAATATTTTCTCCTGATTCAAACAGAATACTTCCAAGTTCTTCTCTGTGAAACTGTGTGTTTGGGAGGGAGATGGGTGATGGCGGGCACTCCCAGAACCCATTTTATTTACCAGTCTGGCTGTTTTCCCTGATGCCTACCTGGGAGCTGCTTGTCTGGCCACCAGCCCGGGCCGTGGCTCTTCAGCAAGTGGCCATCCGCCGAGCCTTTGATGTACTCCGCAAAGTCACAGGGCAAAACCACCGTGCTGAACAAACACCACCCGAGAAGTCACCAGCACACGAGCCTCTCCCTGGCTGCAGCTGTGGATGATTTACCCAAACTGAAACCTTTTCCTTTTGTCAACCGCAGAGACCCATGAGTCAGGTCCAAGCTCCACCGGGCATGTGCCCAAGGGGTACGGAGGGCAGGAATTGGACAGAAGTGGCCTAATCATATGACCGTGGCTGAAAGTCAAACGCACCCAGAGTCCACAGTTGCCCACCTTCCCGCACGCCAGCCAGGGTCCTGGTGAACCCACCTGCCTGCACCAAACAATTCTGTCAACACACAGCAGCAACTTAACAAATCCACTCCAAAAAGGGGGGAAAAATTAACAGTGGGGCCAAAAGACTCTTTCTGGAGGGTTCTATGCACCCGATGTTGGCTCTTTCATCAGCAGTCACCCTCAAAGCAAAACTCAGAAGGCCCCTGCCTGTTTTATCACAGAAGCTCAAAGTCCAGTCCCACCAAGCGTGGCGCCGGGTAGCCCGGCCAGCCCCATGGAATTCCTCAGCATGGTCCCGTCTTCCACGGTGCCACCCTCCCCAGCCCACACCTGCCCACTGGCCCCATGCCCTCCCTCAGGCCCCAGCACCCTCAGTCCTCCCGCCGAGGAAAAGTCTTTCATCAGTAAAAGAGAGAAAGGTTTCCCCAAAGGAAGTCTCTTAGTCTGAAAAATCACCATGATTAGGGAAACTTCTCCATCATCCGTGACACAAACACAAACTCCCGAACACCTGCCAGTCCCTCTCAGGGCCCCACATGGCCCAAAGGACCCCCCAAATGTGGAGGGTCACTCAAGACCCTCAAATGCAGCGCCATGTGCCCCCACATTAGATGAAAACACAACTGGCATCTGGGCACGGGGGCTCACGCCTGAAATCCCAGCACTTTGGGAGGCCAAGGTGGGCAGATCCCGAGGTCGGGAGTTTGAGACCGGCCTGACCAACATGGTAAAACCCCGGCTCTACTAAAAATACAAAAATTAGCTGGCCGCAGTGGCACGCGCCTGTAATCCCAGCTACTCATGAGGCTGAGGCAGGAGAATCGGTTGAACCCAGGAGGTGGAGGTTGTAGTGAGCCAAGATCGCACCATTGCACTCCAGCCTGGGCAAGAAGAAAAAACTCCATCTTAAAAAAAAAAAAGGAAAGAAAACAAAATTGGCCAGCACAGGGACAAGTTTTGCCCCTGAGATACCTACAGCAAAGTCCCCAAAGCCAGAATCCCTCCTGCCCCACGGGTTTTCTCCCTTGAGGCGGCAAAGCCCCCTCGGTGGTCGGTCCCGCAGAGCCCTGGGCTTCTCGCCTGCCCTGCTCTGAGGGCTCCTGCAGTGGCCTGGATCGGGCCCTTCTCCTCTCTGTGCCTGCTTTGAGTAACAGGCTCCCATACAAACACTACCCCAGGGTATTTCCAGGATGGAAAGCCAGGGTTCGCTTCGCCTGCCATGGACGGAGTCCTCCTAAAGACGTGGTGCCTTTGCCTCTACCCAACAGTCTGGCATGGCGAACCGACCTCGTGCAGTTCGGGACTGTCCTCGATACTGCCCATGCATTCTCCAGCAGCTGCGGCTGCTTCTGCCCAGACACTGGCACCGCCAAAGGCTGAGAGGCCAAGACACCACAACCTCCATTCAAATACACGACATCCTCGCTCTACAAGCAGAGTCGAGCAGCCTCAGCCCCAGCCCTCAAGAGTCCCACCAGAGAATGGCAGTGAAAAGCTTACTGGGGTCAAGGGGGTGGAGAGGGACCTGCCCTACCCTCATGGCCACTCCAGTGCCAGCCCTTCCCTGATGACCCCCTCTGGGTTCCCAAAAGTCAGCTGAGCAGTCCCCACGCTCCTGGGGTGGCCAGGCCTCTGTGCATCGTCCATGCCCAGAAACCTGCGTGCAGATTTCGAAATTCTCAGAGACGACAGGGAGAGTCTATGTTTCTAGGCTCACTAGGTAAAGTGTTACTTCCTGATCTAATCTTGACAGGCTCTGGAAGCTTCTGTCAAGGCTTTCCCACACTTCATGTCAGGTCTCTTTCGGAGCCTAACAACCAGATTTGACTTGCAGCTGCTCGGACGGAGGCTTCAAGTCAGCCTGAACGAGCCACGTGGGCAGCAGTGGCGCTCGCACAAGGCCTGTGCAGTGACGGGTCTCAGGCGCCCAGCCAGTGAGAGGCCGGCTCCAGGTGATGGGAGCCCACGCTCCTGGCTGGTGCTCCAGCCACAGCACGGCACCTGCCCCATGCCAGCCTCCGTGTGATTTCCCAATGCTTGAAGTTCATGACCACTTGTTGGGGTGGGGACCACCTACACAGGTTCACAGGCCTAATCCAAAAAGTCAGTTATCAAAAGCCTGGAAAACGTGCACCAAGGTCTGTTTCTCACAGTCCCAGTCACCTTAAAAGAGCTTATTTTTCCTTCTCCCTGTTTATTGTGGTAAATCGTCCGTAACATAAAATTCAGCACCTTACCCATTTTTATCGCAGAGCTCCACGGCATTACGCCATTCCCGTTCCTGTGTGGCCATCACACCACCCACCCATCTGCAGAACCCTCCCTCCCGAACTGAAGCTCTGTCCCCGTGAAACGCCAGCTCCCCAGGGTCCCCTCCCTCAGCCCCTGGCACCCCATTCTTTCCATTTCTGAGCCTGACAACTCCGGGGCCACACAGGAGTGGAATCGCACAGATTTGACCGCCTGTGTCTGGCTGGTTTCACTCGGCACAATGTCCTCAACTCATCCATGTTGTAGCGTGTGTCAGAATTTCCTTCCCAAGGCTGATCATCACACTGGGTGCATGTGGGGTGTGTGTGTGAACATTCCTGGGTGCGTGTGGAACGTGCGTGTGAACATCCCACTAGATGCGTGTGGGGCGTGCATGTGAACATCCCACTGGGTGCGTGTGGGGCGTGCATGTGAGCATCCCACTGGGTGCGTGTGGGGTGTGTGTGTGGTGTGAACATCCCACTGGATGCGTGTGGAGCATGTGTGTGAACATCCCACTGGGTGCGTGTGGGGCGTGCGTGTGAACATCGCACTGGGTCCCTGTGGAGTGTGTGCGTGAACATCCTACGGGAAGCGTGTGGAGCGTGTGTGCGAACACACTGCGTTTCTCTAGTCACCATCAGTGAGAACTTGGGCACTTCCACCTTGGGCTATGATGGACAGTGCTGCTATGGGCAAGGGTGGACACATGTCTGTTTGAGCGCCTTCTCTTTTCTCTGACACTTCTATATGACCATGAATCATCTATGGAATAATTTTAACAAGCAAGAGGTTCGCAAAGTAAATTCTCGACAAGGCTGTCCTGGAGAGCCAGCTGGACTGACCCGGAGGTCTCTGTGTCCACCCAGGGAGAGCAGGAATGACAGAAAGCAGGCTGCCTCTGGCTGTGTCAGGATTCCCGCCACCCCATCGCCCAGCATCTCTGCTTTGGGGCCAGAGGTCAAACGTGTCTGGGTTCCGTGTGGTGTCCGGGGAGGCTGAGGTTGGCGCAAGGTGGGGTGGGGTGAGGTCGGGCTGGAGGCTCTCCACCTCACACACCATACATCCAGAGAAGAGGCAGAAACTCAGCAGGGAAGACAGAGGCTGCTGAAAGCGGACAGGGTGCAGAAGTGGCGTCTGGGTGACCCTGACTAGGGACCTGGCCCCAGCGAACGTGGACCCCAGCCCAGTCCTCAGAACTGCTCGAGAGCACTTGCTAGTTAATATCCATGTGATTTAGGGTTCATCAAAATCTGCTGGGAAGGAGGCAGAGAGGCAAGAGGGAGGTCAGGTGGGGAGGGACAAAGGCAGCGCCACCTTCCAGCCACAGGCAGGTGGGGGTGGGGCAGGAGGGGAGGGGAGGGGAAGGGTGGGGGTGTGCACTGCGGGTAGCAGCCAGCCCTGGGCTGATCTGGGGGAAGCCTGCCATCTGCTGGGCACCGGAATCCCTCCCTGAGCAGGAGTGCCACCTCCACCACCTCCAAGCAGATGGAGTTTCCAAGGGGCGGTGCCGCCATCTTCACAGGGACCCTGGCAGCTCAGGGGTGGTGGTGGGGCCATGTGGGCCAAGCCCAGTTCCGGGGTGGGAGGAAATGGGCGACACCCTGCAAAGGGCCAGGGGCCTAGTGGGTCCCCCCCATCCTCACCAGGACTCAATGCCCTGTGTCCAAGCCTGTCCCCAGCCATGGCCACCGCCTGGCCTGCCGGGAAGCACTTTCCCCCCGTGGGCCCTACAAAGCCGCCTCTCTGCAGGCTCCCCTCGTGCTGGGGGCACATAATGCGTCCTTTCACCTGGGTTGGGTCTGGCAGAGGCGACCCTACCCGGGGTGCCCCAGCTGGGCTCCTGACCCCACACCCCATTGCTGTTCTTGGCCTGCGTAGGCCCGTCCCTTTCAACCGCGGTCAGGAAACTGCGTGGACAAGGAATCCCTATTGGTCCCGCTGAAGGCGCGGCCTAAGACCATCTCTCCACGTCTCCCAGAAGAGGAAACCAGGACCCACATCAAACTTTGGCTGTTGGAAAGGTGAACGCACGCCCGGAGGGAGCCTGGGCCGGTGGGGGGCGGGTAGTAGCCTTGCACCCGACGTCACTCGACACCCGTCCCGGCCGCCCGCCAGGCTGAGAGAGACCGAGCTACCAAAAATAATCCTCCCAGTGTTTAAATATTTACAGAGGCAAGACAGATCCTGATGCCATTACAGTCTACCCGAGCGGGCTCTAACTGCCAGTCCGAGGTTCCCAGGAGAGGCCACATGTGCCATCCACCCGGTTTTCGGAGTCCCAGGTTGCCTCCCCTGTCCCCCTCCCTGCCTGATACATATCGCAGGGCTCCTCCTCCTCCGGTGATCACAGAGCAGCCACTAGCCCTCTCCCTCCTTCCAGAACATTCCCACTTCCAACTCTGGTCTCACGTCACCCCAGCCCGGGCACCTATCTTCCCGGAGCTCCAGCGCCCCTTGGGAGAAGCCTGCTTTCTCTGCAGGGCCTGCACCTCGTTTTGGAAACCCGTGAACAAAATGTAACCGAAGTGGCATTTGTCCATGTAACCCCGGGGGCCGGTCTCGACCCCACCCACCTCCTGCGGACAGCAGAGTGAGACTATACAGTACCAGGCCAACCACCAGTCCCAGCGGACGGCACAGAGATGGCATCGGCTCTCAGGACCTGTCCGGAGGCTACTTCTCATGACAGTCTGTGGGGTGGGGGCTGTCACCAGCACCAGCCCCATTGTGCAGAAAGGAAACTGAGGCAATGAGCGTAATGACCCGACAGCACACAACCAGGCAGAGCTGGGATGTGGCCAAGAACTTGGCTCCAGGGTCCCACACTTAAAGACCATCTCTGTCACCACCTAAGGGTAATAGGGTCAGGGATACGCCCCAGGCCACCTGCTTCCACCAGCCAGTCCCTTTCAAAGGGCGGAGGTTTCAAGGAGTGTGGCCGAGTGTCTGTCTGCTTCACGGCCAGGGAAATCTTACTTTCAGGTTCCCAAAGCAGATTCCCCGAGGCCGGGAAGCACTTGGGTGGAGGGGCACCAGGAGCCCTGTGTCCTCTGCCCCCAGTCACAGGTGTTTAGGGAGCCATATCTGGACCGGAAGGAAGAGCCACGTGCACATGCCCTTTCTGTTTACTCTGCTGGGAAGGATATGAAGGCAAACAGAACCAGATATGGGAGTCTTTCGACCACAAGACAAAAGGTCCTCCGCCCCTACTACCCTCAACTTTTAGGGAAGATTTCATCAGGTTTTGGGTTACATTGCAACAGCCAGGTGTGGGTCTCCAAAGGCAGTGTGTGAGGTCCCCTATGCACTGGGAGATAGGCCCTGCCACGTCACTGCCTCTGGGCGCCCGTGACTTCATGCTCAGATCTCTCAGAAGCTCAGGTGGCCTGTGGGGCCCCTGCCAGGGCTGCTGATGCAAGAGCTGGGAACCGGGGGCCTCTGGCTCCTGCTCCCAAGGGCAGCTCTGTGTATTCACAGCAGCTCAGGCCCTGGAGGGCAGCAGGAGCCCCCAGCCCCCGTGCAACCACCAGCCAGGGTTGCGTCAAGGCCTCCCAGAGCAGCTGTCATGGTTTGTGAGCTGCGGTGGAAAAGGCTGACAAGTTTCATTTCCCTGACCTTGGCCAGCCTTCCTGACGCAGGGAGCACCCGTCCCCCGGGAGCGCAGCCTCTCCAGGAGCCTGAACTTCCTTCCTTTTGGTTCAGGAGGGTTGATGCTCTTATTTCCCCCCTGTCCTGACAGTTTTACTAGAAAGGTCAGCTTTTCAAAGAGCTGTCAGTCCTTCAGAAGACAGTCAACAACAGCATGGCTTTAAGGCAGCCCACCAGATGCAGCGGCTCCACCGACATCTCTTCAGAATCCAGCTCCCTTGGGGGACACACCCGGCTGGTGATTTCTGGAATCCCAGCTCAGAGCCGGGGGGTGTAAGGGCTGCGAACTCCCCAGGAGAAGAAATGAAACCCTCTCCTCTTAGAAGCCATCCAACCATCAAGGACAAAGGAAGAGGGAGTCCATGACGAAGGGCTGACCAGAGAATGTTTTTTTAAAAAAGCAGGTCACCAATCTGTGTAGAGCCATGCTGGCCACAGCAGTGACCCCAGGCCACATGTGGCATCGCACTTGAAATGTGGGGAGTCCACACCGAGACGTGTTCTTGGCGTGAAGTACATGCGGGGTTCCCAGGACTCAGTAAACAGAGAGAACATAAAACACCTCCCATCGGCGGCTGTGTACATTGATCACACATTGGGACGACATTGTGAATATGCTGGGTAATTTACAAAACTATTTCACCACTTTTGTTTTTCTTTTTGTTTTTTCACTTTTAAAAATGTAGCTATGGCCAGGCGCGGTGGCTCACGCCTGTAATGCCAGCACTTTGGGAGGCCAAGGCGGGCGGATCACCTGAGGTCAGGAGTTCAAGACCAGCCTGGCCAACATGGTGAAAACCCATCTCTACTAAAAACACAAAAATTAGCTGGGCGTCGTGACGTACTCCTGTAGTTCCAGCTACTCCGGAGGCTGAGGCAGGAGAATTGCTCGAACCTGGGAGGTGGAGGTTGCAGTGAGCTGAGATGGCACCACGGCCCTCCAGACTAGGTGACAAACTGAGACTCTGTCTCAA
>NW_016107351.1:3223512-3234950 GCF_001604975.1 Cebus imitator | reverse complement strand
AAAAAAAACTTTTAGGAAAATAACCAGAGAAAACCCTCAGGATCTCTGACCAGCTCAGGAGTTCTTGAGCTTCACATCAAAAGCACGATTCATAAAAGGAAAAATGACAGCCCGTATTTCATCAGAATTAAAATCTTTTGCTTTATGAAAGATCCTGTTAAGAGGATGGAAAAAAAATACCTGCAGAGACCGAGACATACGTGCAATCCAGACACCCAGCAAAGGACTGGTTTCTAGGACGTGTGACCAACCCTCAAAAGTCAGTAGTACGCAAACAAACAAGAAACGGACTAGACTGTCTCCTGTCTCTTTGGGTATCTGTCTTCACTGCAATGAATCATTTGTACCCATTGTTTTATTACGGCCACAAAAGAAATCACGTACTAATCGGAAGAAAAAAAAGCAGGTTATTACCTGCCCCTGGAACAAAATGATCACTTCTGGTTGCCATAATAAATCATATTATGATTTTTTCAAAATCCTCCAACCAAAGTTTGTCCCCAGAAGCCTTTCAATACATGTTATTGAGATATAAGATGCTTAAGAGACAAAGAGGCCAAATAAACACCCGAAAAGATATTCGACATCACGAGCCATTAGGGAAATGCGGATTAAAACCACAATGAGATGTCACTACACACCCCCCAGGATGCTTAAAAACAGTAATACTGACAACCCTAAATACGGATGAGGATGTGAAGAACAAGGCATTCCTACGTTGCACAGCTAACTCTATACAACAGTTTAGCAATTTCTGTAGAGACTAACCATACCAGCTGGGCACGGTGGCTCACGCCTGTAATGCCAGCACTTTGAGAGGCCGAGGCGGGAAGACTGCTTGAACCCAGGAGTTCAAGACCAGCCTGGGCAACATGGCAGAAAACCTGTCTCTATTTTTTACTAATTAAAAAAAGTATTTAAAAAAAATGAATCAGCCAGGCACAGTGGCTCACACCTGTAATCCCGGTACTTTGGAAGGCCAAGGCCGGCAGATTACCTGAGGTCAGGAGTTCGAGACCAGCCCAGCCAACAGGGTGAAACCCTGTCTCTACTAAAAAAAATGGCGTGGTGGTGTGTGACTGTAATCCCAGCTACTTGGGAGGCTGAGGCAGGGGAATTGCTTGCACCCAGGAAGTGGAGGTTGCAGTGAGCTGAGAGAACACCACTGCCTTCCAGCCTGGGCAACAGAGGAAGACCCTGTCTGAAAAAACAAACAAAAAGCTAATCATACAATCAATCCACATATGACTCGGCCAGTGTATCCCTGGGAGTTTATCCTAGAGAAATGAAAACTTAGATTGAAACAAAACCCCACAGGTGAATGTTCCTAGTGGCTTTATTCAGTCACCCCTGAACAGGAAGCAGTGGTTCGTGCCCTTCAGTGGATGAGCACATGGACGATGGAGGCCCGCACCACGGACTGCTGCTCCTCAGCAGTAAAAAGGAACACGTTCTCAACACACACGACAGCTTCACGGGTTAGAGCTTCGGGGGATGATGCCGGGCAAACACAGTCCGTCTGAAAGCTGACATCGTGCAGGACCCCAGTTATGTACAATTCTTCTAGAGGAGTGGAGGTCAGGGGTTTGGGAGCTGGCTCGCTCTGTGCCAGGGCGGCACGGAGGAGGGCAGTGGCTCTTCGTCTAGCTGGCGGTGGCAGTTGCAGGAAGCTACGTGTGACCCAGTGGCCAGGATTCTCCACACACAAGCACAGAGGGGTCCCTGTCACGCCCGTGAGACCGTGGACTGTGCCCACCCCGATTTCCTGGCTGGGAGAGTGTACTAGGCTTCTCTGCAGGATGTCGCCATGGGGGGAAGTGGGTGAAGGGGGCATTGGGCCTCCCGGTACCTTTTTGTTTTTGCAACTTCCTGTAGTTACTTCAAAATAGAAGCTTTTAAACGTGGCTAACAGAAAAGTTGAAATCACAGAGGTGGCTCGCATTACATTTCTATCAGGCAAACCCCAAACCCGGGGTCGGAAAACCGTGGCCTGAGGGCCAAATTGAGGCCGCCCTCTGCCTCTGTACAGCCCATGAACTAAGACTTTTGTAAATGAATAGACTTTCTTTTTTAGAGCAATTTTAGGTTCACAGAAAAGCTGAGCAGAGGACAGTGAGTCCCCCATACGCACCCCGCAGTGTGCACGCACTTTCCCACACTATTCATGTCTTGCATTTGTGTGGTACATTCGCTATAACTGGCGAGCCAGTATTGATACATTTTCAGTAATAGCCGACGTTCGCAGCCTCTGCTAGGGTTCACTCTTGGTGTTGGATCTCTGGGGTTTCACAGACGCGGTGGCAGGGGCCACCATTGCAGCCTCACACAGAATAGTGTTGCGGCAGCAGGCCACAGTGGCTCACGCCTGTAATCTCGGCACTGTGGGAGGCTGAGGCGGGCGGATCACCTGAGGTCAGGAGTTCAAGACCACCCTGGTCAACAAGGTGAAAACCCGTTTCTACTAAAAATACAAAATTGGCCAGGCGTGGTGGTGTGCGCCTGTAATCCCAGCTACTTGGGAGGCTGAGGCAAGAGAATCACTTGAACCTGGGAGGTGGAAGTTGCAGCGAGCCAAGATCACGCCCCTGCACTCCAGCCTGGGCAAAAAGAGCGAGACTCTGTCTCAAATAATAATAATAATAATAAAATAAAAATAAAGAATAGTGTCGCTGCCCTCGGAATCCAGGGTCAGCCCATGCATCCTTTTCTCCCCTTGAGCCCCAGCAGCCGCTGATCTGCTTGCGCCTTTCCACTTTTGCCTCGTCCAGAATGCCCTGGAGCTGGAATCACGCCGTTTGCAGCCTTTCCGGCTGGCTTCTTTCTTCCTTTCTTTCTTTCTCTCTTCCTTTCCTCTTTCCTTTTCTTTCTTTCCTCTTTCTTTCCGCTTCCTTTCTCTCTCTCTCTCTTTCTCTCTTTTCCTTCTGACAGGGTCTCCCTCTGTCACCCAGAGTGCAGTATCGCGACTCAGCTCACTGCAACCTCTGCCTACTGGGCTCAGGCAACCCTTCGGCCTCAGCCCCCCAGGTAGCTGGGACTACAGGTGTGAGCCGCCATGCTAATTTTTGCATTATTATTTTGTCTCCGGAGCTCAAGTGACCCACCCGCCTCGGCCTCCCACAGTGCTGGGATCACAGGGGTGGGCCACCACGCCCGGCCCAGATTGGCTTCTTTCGCGAAGCCACGTACATTTCAGCCTCCTCCACGTCTGCTCAAGGCTTGACAGCTCATTTCTTTTTGTCGGTAAACAATGTTCCCGTGCAGAGACGCGCCACCGTTCGCTCATCCACCCACCCACTGCTGGGTATCTTGACTGCTTCCATCAGGCATGTTGAATAGAGCTGTGAACACTCGCATGCAGCTTTCCGTGTGAAGGGCAGTTTCGAACATTTTAAAATGTCGAAAAAGATCCAAGGGAGAATATTTCACGACACATGAAAATTATATGAAATTTCTCTTTTAGTATCCTTAATAAAATGTTAATAGGGCCGGGAGCGGTAGCTCACACCTGTGATCCCAGCACTCTGGGAGGCTGAGGCAGGTAGATTACCTAGGGTCAGGAGTTCAAGACCAGCCTGGCCAACATGGCGAAACCCCATCTCTAGTAAAAATACAAAAATTGGGGCTGGTTGCGGTGGCTCATGTCTGTAATCCCAGCACTTTGGGAGGCCGAGGTGGGCGGATCACGAGATCACAAAAGATCTAGACCAGCCTGGCCAACATGGTGAAACCCCGTCTCTACTAAAGATACAAAAATTAGCCGGATGTGGTGGTGCGCCTATAGTCCCAGCTACTCGGGAGGCTGAGGTAGGAGAATCGCTTGAACTCAGGAGGCGGAGGTTGCAGTGAGCCGAGATTGAGCCACCATACTCCAGCCTGAGCAACAGAGCCAGACTCTGTCTCAGAAAAGAAAAAAATTTAATGGGACACAGCTATGCCAATTAACATACATTGTGTAGTGGCTTCCATGATACAAGGGCGGACTTGAAAAGCTGCAGCCAAGACTGTTCGGCCCCCAAAGCGGAAAATACTTCTGTCTGGCCCACCTGCCAACCCCTGGAATAGACAATTACAATTCCCAACTTTGGAAGGCCAGGAAGAAAACCAACCCAAATGATAACAGCGACACCAGCAACATCACAAACAAATACTTCCCTTCTGCGTCCTTTCCCCCAAATTTATTTATTTCCTTCCTTCCTTCCTTCCTTCACAGATATTTCCCTTCTGCATGCTTTCCCTCAAATTTATTTATTTATTTACCTTCCTTCCTTCCTTCCTTCCTTTTTTTTTTGAAATGGAGTATCACTCTGTTGCCTAGGCTACAATCTTGGCTCACTGTAACCTTTGCCTCCTGGGTTCAAGTGATTCTCCTGCCACAGCCTCCCAAGTAGCTGGGATTACAGGTGCCCACCACCACGCCTGGCTAATTTTTTGTATTTTTAGCAGAGACGGGGTTTCGCCATGTTGGCCAGGCTGGTCTCGAACTCCTGACCTCAGGTGATCCACCGGGCTTAGCCTCTCAAAGTGCTGGGATTACAGGTGTGAGCCACCAGGCCCAGCCACTCCGAAATTTCTAAAATAAGCACAATCCCTTTTGTCCCTTTTGAAGCCCATTTCTACATCATCTTTGCCGAGCCCCTCCCCCACAACAACCTGTCTGGGGACTCCTGACCAGACCCACCTGCTCAGCTCTAGGGTTGACGAGTCTGGGCCCTAAGGAGCAACTGACAGATGACAGAAATGAGGGGCTGCTCAGGGCCCCGGCTGCGTTTGGCTTTTTGTCTTTGACCAGAGTCAAAGCCATCACTCTGCGCTGGAGGCTGGAGCTCTGCATGGCCCTTTTTACTAAAACAGGGTGATCACCACGCTGACATCGGGAGCTGCTTCCGGGATTCTGGTCAGCACCCATAAAGCACATGCCGCAGTGAACAGTGCTCCCCTAGATTTGTGTCCACACAGAACCTCCCAATGTGACCTTATTCAGAAATAGGGTCTCTGCGACGTCACCAAGCTAAGGCAAGGTCACACTGGATTTGGGTGGGCCCTATCTAACGACGGGCATCTGTGAGAAAAAGAGAGGGCACACAAAGGGACACATTCTGTCCATGTGGCAACAGAGGCAGGGGTCAGAGCGACGTGGCCACAAGCCAAGGAACACCTGCAGCCACCCAAACTGGAAGAGGCCAGGAAGGAGCCTCCCCTAGACTTCAGCCTCCCCTCCCCACTTCAGTGTCTGCGTGGCTCTGCAGACACCTTGATTTTGGACTTTTGGCCTCCAGGACCGTGAGAGGACAATTTTCTCTTGTCCCAAGCACCAAGCTTGTGGTCCTTTGTCATGGCAGCCCCAGGACACCGACACAAGCACATTGAACGGGGCTGGCACCTCCGCCAGGTACACAGCGATGACTGTTTACCCGCCCTGTGTGGAGCCCTCTGTGCTAAGCTTTACAGGCACAGCATTCCTGAGCCCCCACAACACCCCCACTTCACAGAGGAGTAAACTGAGGCACAGAGCCGCTCAACACCCCCCAAGGCCACCCCTGCGGGTCTTGAGTCAGGGCTTGGACTCATAGCTGGGCATCTGATGACAAAGCTCGCCTGCCTACAGGTCTCACCCAGCCAAGCCAGCCAGCCCCTTCCCTGCCTAGACGTCGTGTGTGAGCCAAAGCCAGAGTCGCACACCAGAGGGCTGGGCATGGTGGGGTCCCGGCCAAATTCTTTGGCAGCCCCTCCAAGCTCCCAGAGCTGAGGGGCAGCCAGTGAGGAGGCCGGAGCTTGGCTGGGCTTCTGCATGGCTTCTCCGCCTGGCAGCGAGGCCCCCGGGGCGAGGCCATGTCCTGAGGCCATTTCTAGGCTGACAGTGGCCCCATGCCAGTCCACGGGGCTCGGACCAGCCAGCTGCCCTGCCAGTAGCAGCTTCTCTGGGACCCCCGGCCTCGGCCACCCTCCAGGCGCAGGCGGAGCGGCTGCTGGTGGCCACCTTGGCTTGGGTGGGGGGAGTCTGGGGGAGGGAGGAACGCCACACAGAGCCTGCCAAGTGCTACAGAAACAAGACGAGATGAGTCTGAACGACACACAGAACAGATTGCAGGGTGTCGGGCAATGGGATGTTTTAAAGAAATAAATCTCAGCTCCCGGTTACAGAAGCACAAACAAACCCAAACAACAGATCTTCGGGAGCTGCTGGCTTCCCGGCTGCCAGGCTGTGCTGGGGCCGGGAGGGGTGGGCGGGGGTTCCCGGAGCATCCTCAGGGGGCGGCAGGCGCTCTCAGGGCACCCCAGGGTGCCCGGGTGGGCCCACCACTGGGATCAGGGGTTTGATCCTGAAATTTGGGAGGAGTGGAGGATGCAGCCCCCCCAGGTCCTAGCCACCCTGTCTTCGAGGTCTCTCTGGGACCCTGTTGTCTCCCCCTCTGGGTGGCGGCAGTCCCTGGACATCTGTGCTGCGCCCGCGCCTGGTCCCCACTGCTGCTGGAGTGGCCCCTAAGACATGCACAGCCCCCCCTCCCCACTCACTTCTTGCCCCTCCTTGCTGTCTTCTGCCCTGGACCCTGCCACGTGCGCTTCCCACCTGCCCCCGCTCTTCCCTCTCCCCCTCCCCTCCTCATCCCCCCACTTTGTGTCCCTCTCACTCTCACTCCAGGCTCTGATTTCCTGGGCAGCTGCTGCACCCCTAACAGAGACCGGAAGGGGCAAAGTGCATTCTGATCCACGTGGCACGGCTCACTTCCTCGGCCACCTCCAGGAGTTTCTACTCCGCGTCAGCCTTGCCTGGAGGGCTGGGTAGACAAGGAACTGTAGGACGGTTTAGGAAATCGCAGAAGGATCGCAGAAGGAACAGAGCTTTGCAAGGCTGGGGAGACACTCCTGGGGCCTTCCGTGGGAGATCCTACGAGGATGATTCCCAGCACTGGGTCCTCCCCCACACGAGCGAGCGCATTGATTCTAGCTCATTCTCAGAGCCTGGATTCTTCCCGGAGAGTCTCGCTTCTGTCCTCTGTGCCGTGCAGGAGGGCGGGCCGTTACAGCAACAGCGAACGGTGAGGCCATTAATAATTCAGCCACTGTTGCTGATACTCTGTCAACAGGGAGCGTTTTCCTCCTAAAGGCAAAAGCACTTAGATGCTGTTTATTTCTGCCTTGCACGCCCTGCGGGGTGGGCCGGCACCTGCCAGGGAAGCCATGTCAGGCGGGCAGTGGCCGCCCCCCGGGGTCTGCTGTCCAAGCACCGGCCGGCTCCAGGCTCTAGCTGTGGCTTCACCCCCATGACAGCAGCCACCCTGAGGGAGTGGAGGGGCCTCGTCTTGTCTTCCCCCATTCCTTTTTTTTCTTTTTTTTTTGAGATGGAGTCTTGTTCTGTCGCCAGGCTGGAGTGCAGTGCCTCAATCTTGGCTCACTATAACCTCGGCCTCCCGGGTTCAAGCGATTCTCCTGCCTCAGCGTCCCGACTAGCTGGGACTACAGACATGGGTCACCATGCCCAGTTAATTTTTGTATTTTTAGTAAAGATAGGGTTTCACCATGTTGGCCAGGGCGGTCTTGATCTCTTGACCGATCCGCCCGCCTCAGCCTCCCAAAGTGCTGGGATTACAGGCGTGAGCCACCGCCCAGCCTCCCCCATTCCTTTGACAGAGAGTTTTTCAGGCCTGCTCTGCCAGGAGAGTTGCTACATTTCTAGGGTCCACCTTCCATCTTCCCAGGAACGCTCCATCCAGACCTGTGCTGTCCAGCGTGGAGGCCTCGCCTCTGTGGCTATCAAACTTCACATTCGCTGAAGATAAAAAGACAAAAGTCCAGATGCTTGGCCACATCTGCCACGTTTCCAGGGCGTGGTGGCCACACACAGTGGAGAGCAGGGACAGGCACAGCACTGTGTTCACTGCAGGACACTCTGCTGATGGGACTGGCTCAGGCACGGGGAGGACCCCGCAAGGAAGCACCTGGGAACCGTGGCGATGTGGCGATGGCGCACTAGGGAACACCACCGCCCAGGACCTTGGTAGGAGCTCTCCAGAGAGAAAACTCAGGTCCCAGCAGGGGTCACGGAGAAGAAAGTCTTTTCCGCCTGCAGGTGGGCTGGGGGTTCAGCAGGAGGGAGAACATTCCAGCTGCAGGGAGTAAGGTGGGAAGCACCAATGTTTGGGGTGAAGCGCCCAGTGTGTGTGGGAAAGGGCAAGAGGAAAGTGGAGGGTAAGGGGTCCCAGCAGGACCCTGGAGTGGGCAGCACGTTGCTCCTGGCCCGTGCCCGCCTGTGGCCGCGCCAACCCGCCTGGACTGTGTCTGACCTGGCAGGAACTGCAGGACAGAAACCACAGTACTAAGTGACCAAACCCTGAGGCCAGGCCACCCAGCCCATCCCAGCACCCCAAGCCCCGTCACTGCCTGGGCTGGCCGCCCCGAGAACGCATGCCGAGGACCCAGAGAGAGAAGGACGTACTCGCTTCCCCAGGGAGAGGCCCCGCCGGCAGCACAGGACCCAAGGCGGCAGGTTGGCAGCAGGGGTGCCACCAGGAGGACCTCCGTGACCAGCTCGCCCTGGGGGCTCTCAAGTACGCAGGGCTGTGGGAGACGCTAAGCCCGCTTGGGTGTGCAGGGTTCTCTCCACCTGTCTCTTTTTATACATTGGTTTTCATCCTAAGCTTCGTGTAATCACAGAATAGCATTTTTGAAAACAGGAAAGTAAAGTAAGTGCTCATGATCACACGAGGCTGACACAGGGGCGCCTCTTCCTCTCAACCTCGGCTGTCCGCTGCTGCGGCCAGTGACCACGGGTGCTATTCAAATCTGCATCAATCTGGGCTGGGCACGTGGCTGTGCCTGTAGTCCCAGAACTTTAGGAGGCCCAGGCAGAAGGGTCACTTAAGCCTAGGGGTTTGAGAACAGCCTGGGTAACACAGCGGGACTCTGTCTCCAAAACATAAAATAAAATCGATGAACTGGGTATGGTGGCGCGCGCCTGCAATCCCAGCTGCTGGAAAGGCTGAAGTGGGGGGACCGCTTGGGCCTGGGACATTGAGTCGGCAGCCAGCTGTGACCGTGCTGCCGCCGCTGTGCTCCACCCTGAGCAATAGAGCGAGATGCTGTCTCTAAAACCAAACGTAGCTAAAAACGATTTTATTAATCAGTATTATGCGAAATTAAAAATTCGGTTGCTCAGTTGCATTTGAGCCACGTCACGGGTTCGTGAGCTGCATGAAGCCAGTGGCCACTGTGCGGAGAGCGTGGGCCTGGGTTCCGTTTGTCCTGCCAGGAGCTCTCCTGGGCAGCCCTGCCCTGAGGGCCTCCTGCGCACCTCAGGCCTCTTCACAGAGTCCAGCTGCAAAGTGCAGAATCAGAACCTGCATCCTGCTTCGTGGCTGAGTCGCCGTGACGTTCCTCACTGCCACACAGCGTGGTCTACTTCACAGCGCTCGTCAATGCCACACGTTCGTCTGTCTGGCAGCACCGCGCTTCCGAACCTTTCAGGTCACAGACCTTTTGGGAAGTCAGATGGCGCCCCCTCCTCATAAAAAATAAGTAAATAAAAGTGGGGTAAGATTTCAGGGACTCATGAGCCCAGGTGTGGGACTCCCTGACCCAACAGAGTGGCCTTAGTCAACCCACGTCCTCGGCCGCTGGGCTCTTAGGTTCTGCTCCTTTTCCCGCTGTAAGAACACGCGATGAACAATCTTCATGCAGTCTCTTTTGGCTTTCTACTTTTTTTTTTTTTCTTTTTGAGACAAGGCCTGGCTCTGTCACCCAGGCGGGAGTGCAGGGGCATGATCTCGGCTCACTGTAACGTCTGCCTCTCAAGGTCAAGCTGTTCTCACGCCTCAGCCTCCCAAGTAGCTGGGATTACAGGCATGTGCCACCATGCTGAACATATTTGGTATTTTTAGTGGAGACGGGGTTTCACTGTGTTGGCCACGCTGGCCTCCGACTCCAGCCTCAGGTGATCTGCCCATCTCAGCCTCCCCAAGTGCGGGGGTTACAGGGTGAGCCACATACCCAGCCACTGCTGTTTTTCTTTCTGTAATTTGGATTCTTTCTTAGGATGAGGTCCAGAAGAGACATTTTCACTTAGGGAGCAGAATCTGGTTTTCTTCTTTTCTTTTCTTTTCTTTTTTTTTTTTTTGAGACAAGGTGTCACCCTGTCAACCAGGCCTGAGTGCCTGAGTGCACTGGTGCGATCACAGCTGATTGCAGCTGCCGCCTCCCAGGCTCAAGCAATCCTCCTGCCTCAACCTCCAGAGTAGCTAAGGCTAAAAGTGTGCCCCACCACACCCAGCTAATTTTCTTTTTTTGGTAGAGATGGGGTCTCGCTATGCTGCCCAGGCTTGTTTCCGTTTTTTATCTAGGTCACCAATGCACATCCCCAGGGCAGGGTCAGCGGACATGGTCCTGGCCCCAGGGCACCCTGTTATCCCACACCCTCCCCCAACTGGCCTTTTAGACTGGACAGCACCTTCCAGCACAGAAACCAAGGGCAGGATGAGCAGTCGTGCCTGGTGGTCACCCTCCCCAGCACACCCCAGAGCCTTGCTTTCCGACACTGAGGAGGCCACAGGACCGAGACTTCCCTGAGGGGAAGCTCAGGGTCTTGGGGTCTCAGGGCAGGGAGGTGGGACGATGCATTGGCGACAGCAGCTCTCTCATCACCCGTCCCCCAAGTCAGCCTTAAATACTCTCTTGGTCAAGGATTTCCAGGCTGTGGCGGGGCTGGGGGCTGGGGGTTCCAAAGGAGCCCTCTGGGGTTGGTAGGTGGGCTCACCTTCCAGCATCCAGGCCCTGCCCGGCCCTACCCTACAGGTAGCACACGGGTGTGTCCCCGGGGACACCGCCATTTCTAACCCCGCAGCTCTTCTGTGAACTACCTGCAAATAACCAGATGCCTGGGGACCCCGGCTCCGGAGAGGGGTGGGGGAGTTCGTTCTCCTGGCCAATCCCAGCCAGACACGCAGCCTGCACATGCAGTTCTTCACATCTACCACTAGAGGGGACCCTCGAGCCAGCCTACCTGCTCTGCCCACCCCAGGGACTCAACTCAAGTTAATTAATAGACCCCCCCACCCCTCAAGGTGGCAACGCGTGCCCCCGAATCCCCAACACCAACAACCCTGCAGAGCGGCCAGTTCTCTGGGGGGCTCAGCCCTGACGCCCCTCCCCACCCCAGAGCACCAAGCGTGCTAGCGCTCTCTCTCCCTCCCTCCCCACCCCACTCTCTCCACCCTCCTTGTCTCTCTCTCTCTGTCCCCCCCACACCCCAGAGCACCAGGCTTGGGCTCTCTCTCTGCACGCTCTCTCTCTCTCTCTCTCTCTCTTCCTGTCTGTCTCTTCCTCTCTCTCTCTCTCTTCCTCTCTCTTCCTCTCTCTCTTCCTCTCTCTCTCTTTTCCTCTCTCTCTCTTCCTCTCTCTCTCCCTCTCTCTCTCTTCCTCTCTTCCTCTCTCTCCCTCTCTCTTCC
>NW_016107351.1:3206298-3222705 GCF_001604975.1 Cebus imitator | reverse complement strand
CCTCTCTCTCTCTCTCTCTCTCTCTCTCTCTCTCTCTCTCTCTGCGCCCCTTCACAGCAGGGGTTCTCAATGCTGCCTGGACTTCACAAACCCCCAGGGAGTTCAAAAAAGTCCCATGCCTGGGCAGCACCCAGCAGTCCTGGTTTAATTGGTCTGGGTGCAGCCTGGGCATCAGGATTTTTAAAGCTGCCCGGGGCATTCTCACAGGCAGCCGGGCTGGGGTCGCCTGCTCTACAGCGTCCAGGACAATTAACCGTCTTAGCCAAGGATTTCCAGTCCCTTCACATGAAGGTGCCAGAGGATGCGGAGGGAGCGAGGAGCACCACGTCTGCTTCCAGGGTCTACCACGCTGTGGGGACCAGGAAGCGCAGAGGAGCAAGGAAGGGCCGGGGAAGTGCAGAGCCTGCCCAGCCCCTTCCAGAATCCATGTCTGCTTTTCTTTTTTCCTTTTTTTTTTTTCAGACAGGGTATGTCTCTGCTACCCAGGATGGAGTGCAGTGGTGTGATCACAGCTCACTGCAGCCTCCACCTCCCAGGCTCAAGCGATCCTCCTGTCTCAGCCTCCCTCCCGAGTAGCTGGGATCATAGGCTCGCACCACTATGCCCAGCTAATTGTTTCGTATTTTTTATAGAGACAAGGTTTTGCCATTTTTCCCAGCTGGTCTTGAACTCCTAGTCTCAAGTGTTCCACCCACCTTGGCCTCCCAAAGTGCTAGGATTACAGGTGTGAGTTACAGCAACCGGCCTCCATGTCTACTTTTTAAAAATAAAAAGCAAGCTCCCCGCAGTCTGTCTTGGAGACAGGCTGTTTTCACTCCAGCCTCAAGACTGAAGCACACACTTCCGGGGCAGGGGTGAGAGTCCCGTCCATGTCCACCTCATCCCAGCACAAAGCTGCACCTCACCATGCTCATCAAGCCTCCCCTGGAGCCGGCTAACAGGGGCCTGAGGGTCGAGCCGCGGCCAAGAGGCATTTTCTGAGCCTTCGTCAGGAGCAGCACCCCCCAGCACGGCCTCCAGGTGGGGACGGGACGGGTCCCAGGCCAGGCTCGCTGACCGCATACCCCAGGCTGGTGCTCAACCTTCACACAGGCTCCACCCTACAAGAAGGCTCTTGGCCGCAATTCAGACCCTTGAGGCATCTGCGTTTTGGACGTGGGAGGTAACGGCCGCAAAATCACACACAACTCGGGGTGACGCCAGGACTAGAAACAGATCTGTCAGGCTCCAGAAGTTAGTCCTTCACCACCATCTGCCTCCCATCAGCTGGGGATGGACAGGCAGACGGGGTGTATTCTCTGTGGGGACTCAAGCAGCAGAGCAGAGAAGGGGGCCATGGGGAGCGCCCTCCTTGGCTCGGGGTCAGGGGAATGGTGAAGCCTCCCCCAAAAGCTGGCATGAAGGTGCCCCATCGGCTAGAGCCGAGTCTCACTCACACAAGCTGGTCAATTAGGAGAGATGGGGAGGAGGAGGCCCGGACAGAGGGGATCCCTGACCAAATGCATGTGGCTGAGAGAGCCCAGGAGATCCAGAGACGGAGGGGACCGTGAACTTGAAGGTGTGCACGGTCGGGGGAGGAAGAGGGAGCACCATCGCTCAGCAGGGGCCAGATGGTGACGGGCCTTGGACCCTGCGCTAAGGACATGGCACTTCATCCTGAAAATGATGGGCGGCCCCCGGTGGGTCCCAGTCAGAGGGGCAGCTTGGCTTCCAGAGTGAGTGCACAGCACCCCGACCACTGTTCACTGATGCCAATTCACTCCCACCCTCGGTTGCGACAAAAAGTGTCTCCTGGCATTGCCACACACCCTGGGGACAGAATCGGTGAGAATCACTGCTCTAGAAGAGCCTGGAGGTACCTGGGCTTCAGCGTTGTACAAAGGCTCGCCCCAGAACTCCCCAACACATGCAGCCAGGTTGGAGAACCACCAAGGCGGAGGGTGAGGAGAGGGGAATGGGGTGCATTCTCACAATACCCCCAGAGAGCAGCTATCACCAGCCTCATCTTACAAACGGGGAAACCGAGGCTCCAAGAAGACTAAGGACTTTCCCAGCTTCACACTGACCAGTGGTACCAGGACTCAACCGGCACTCAAGTCCCTAGCTCCTACGCCTGAGCTCCCCACGAAAGGGGCTGCTGGACAGAGCTGACCGGCCAGGTTCTGGCTGGGGTTCTGCCACTGAGTCCTCAGCCTCAAGCCCACCACCTCTCTGGGACACAGCTGGGCCGTCCCCTTCAGCTGGGCCCTGGGGACCCCCACAGGTTCTGTTGCACCGTCAGCTTGGCACCACCAGGGGGAGCTCTGACCGAGCCCGGACGGTGGGACCCAGGTTAGGACCAGAACCCAGGCAGCCAGGTTCCCCAGCCCCGGACGCCACCCAGCTCAGTGAGCCTCCTGGGACCTGGAGTCCTTACAGCTCATGGCTTCCTTTTATCTGCACTCTCAGATAATTGAGAGAAGAGTTACCGGTTCACCCTGGGGCTCGAAAGGACTACATCTTACTGGAGGGATGTAATCAGGGAAAGCTCGCCCCACCGTCACCCCTGCTGAGGCCGCAAAGCTTGTGTCCCTGCATCATGCTCCGCTGGTGCCGGGCTACATCGGCCTGGGGTGACCTTTCATGCTGCAGGCCAGGCGCAGACCCAGTTGGGTTCAAATCCCAGCCTGGCCAGAAGTCACTGACCTTCTCCAAGCCTCCCTTTCCCCTTCCATACCAGGGATGATATGAGGGCCCGCCTCGTGGGGCGTGGGGTTGTGGAGAGCACACACATGCACCATCCACAGCCCATGGCGTCCAGCGCCCAGGCGAGGCCCGGGTCGCCCACATCCAGCACGCGCCCGGCTCACACCACGAGCTCAGTAGTTACTGACCTGCTTGCTGGCTGACGTCAGCTCTGATTGTCTGTGGTCAGCACCATTATTTGCATAGAAATCTAATGAGCGTAAGGACCACAGCCAGGGCATAGGAAGGGGCTGTGCGAGTCGGACACGGGCCCTCTGTGCTGGCTCCGGGGGCTCCAGGCCTAGGCGACCACACTGGAGCCCACCACAAGGCCAGGAGGACCCTCATGGCAATACGCAACCCTCCCCACTCAGGAAAGTCTCTTTGGGCTCCAAGGCCCAGGGATCCCACCACAGGGCATGGGTTGGATTCCAGCTCCCGCTAGGGTGGCCACCAAGGGGTCCAGGTGCTCTGGCTGGACTCCCCGGGTGCACAGCGGCAGCCAAGTCCGGTGACCGTGGTCAACACTGTCCGGGGCTACGTTCTGTCCTCTACAGCTACAAGACAGAGGGAGGCTGACGCCTCCAGGGACCTCCGGGGGCAGGTCACAAGCCCGGTGGTCTGCAGGGTGGAGCAGGAGGCTAGGACCAAGCAAAGCAGCATATCTGGGGTGGGCCAGCCCTGTACGTGAGCCTCATGATGCCACCGGGCCTCTCGGCCACTCACTTGGGGACTGAGAATCTCCTGCCCTCCTGGCGATGGGAACAGAGGGACCAGGACTCCAGGGGACTTGGCCTCGGTCATGGACCCGTCAGACCTGGCAGGGCCTGTTTGGTCCCAGGTGAGGCTGCCGAAAGCAAGGAGGGAGGAGAATGTGGAAAGCCCTCAGCACACCCTTCAGAGCCCCCGGGGCTCCTGCCGCAGCCGCAGCCACAGGTGGGTGGGGCAGATGCCTCCAGCGCTTACCCCGCACCGCAGGTGACACAGGAGACTGCTTCCCTTCCCGGTCAGGCCTTGGGGGCCTCCCGAGAGCCCCTGCCCAGAGCCAGGAACTCACCTGCTGTCGCTTTCCAGAAACATGGAGCCACGGTTCTCGGCCAGCGCCGCGCTGATGGGTGAGAGGCAGAAGGGTGAGGAGAAGGCGTCTGAGTCCGAGTCGAAGGAGCTGTCCCTGCTCACGCCCTCCGTGGACAGCTCCAGGGAGCCGTCCTCCTCCCCGGCCTCGGGCCGCAGCTCCCGCCCCTCCTCGGTGCCATCCTGCAAACTGACTGTCGACAAGATCCCGGAGGGGCTACGGGCAGGCTGTGAGGCCGGCCGGGCACTGTCCACCCCCGAGCCCTGGGCCAGCTTCTCCTCGTCCTCCGGCGCAGGGCTGGCCAGCACACCGTCCGGAACGCTCTGGGCCACCACCAGGATGTCCTCATCTTTGGGGGTCAGGGTGGGCCGCAGCTCCGTGGGGGAGGGCTGGTGGGAGGCCCCCGAGCTCCGGGCACGCCGGCCCCGAGGGCGGGGTGCCTTGCGAACCGGGGAGCTCTCCGGCGTGATGTAACGCAGGGCCTCCTCGTCCTGCCTCTGGATGCGAGAGTTGGGGACCCACGCCAGGATGAGGGTGGCTCCCAGCATCTCATCCTTCTCCATATACAAGCACAGGTAACCTGTGAGGAGCCAGGGGGACGGCGTTAGAGGCCGGGGCGCTGTGGATCAGGCCCTTATGGTGCCTCTGGCAGCGGCTCCTAGAGGCCACCACCCTTTAGTCAAGCGCCAGTCGGGCTTCAGGTACAGCCTGGCCCCGAGCAAACGCGCTAAAGTGAAACAGCAGAGCTCGAAATGAATCCTAGCTCAGCGCGCCAAGAACACACGCTCCGGCAGGTCCAGGGGCACTGGTTCCCGAGCGCGGCCTGCCGTTCACCTTTTTGGTTTTTGTGTTTTTGTTTTCAAGACAGTCTCACCCTGTCTCTCAAGCTGGAGTGCAGTCGCACGATCTCAGCTCACTGCAGCCTCCACCTTCCAGGCTCAATCGATCCTCCCACCTCAGCCTCCCGAGTAGATGCAACTACAGCTGCACGCCACCACACTGACTGATTTTTTGCTTTTTAGTAGAGAGCGGTTTCACCTTATTGGCCAAGATGGTCTCCATCTCTTGACCTTGTGATCTGCCCGCCTCAGCCTCACAGAGTGCTGGGGTTACAGGCGTGAGCCACCACACTCGGCCGAACGTTTATTTTAAATAGAGACGAAGTCTAGCTCTGTTACCCAGGCTGGTCTCGAACTCCTGAGCTCAAGCAATCCTCCCGCCTCGGCCTCCTGAAGTGCTGGGATTACAGGCGCGAACCACCGTGCCTAGACGATCATGCTAATATTCTGCCATCTTATCTGGGGCTGCTGTCTGTATTCTTGCCCGGGCCAAGCAAATGTCAGGGCGTGCCAGTGCAGGCCACAGGATACGGGGGCCCTGAAACATCCTTTTGGCAGCCGGGAAGGGGGCGGTGACAGGAAGAAATGAGAAGAGAGAGTCCAGAGACGGCCCTGCAGCCTCACGTCCTTCGCAGATGGCACTGTTCGGCCAAGAGCCGCTCGGCCTCTCCACACCTGTGTCCCTGCCCATCTAAGAGGCCTGCTGGGGCCCTGGTCACTCCCATGAGGTTGTTGTGCAAATTAAATAAAGCAACAGATGAACAAAGCAATGCACTAATTTGGTTTTTGTTGCTTTTTTTTTTTTGAAGACGGAGTTCCACCTTGTCGCCCAGGTTGGAGTGCAATGACTTGGTCTTGTCTCACTGCAAACTTTGCCTTCTGGGTTCAAGGGATTCTCCTGCCTCAGCCTCCCAAATAGCTGGGATCACAGGCGCATGCCACTACGCCTGGCTAATTTTTTGTATTTTTAGTAGAGACAGAGTTTTGCCATGTTGGCCAGGCTGGTCTAGAACTCCTGACCTCGTGATCCACCCGCCTCAGCCTCCCAAAGTGCTGGGATTATAAGTGTGAGCCACCAACGCCTGGCCAATACATTTATTTGTTGTTGCAAGTCATTCACATGAACGACAAGGGGCCAGGCAGGCCTCAGGGATCACTAACCATCTTTTTGTCCCTCCCTCTGAAAGCGGCGGGGCTGAGGGACTCACCCAGCCTGCCGTGAGCCGGACCTAACACCCCAGAGCCTGCTCCTGTGAGGACTGCTGCAGCTAGTTACACATTTTGGCAAAGGAACCAAATGCACTTGTCTTTCTCCCATGGGTGGCCCAGGGCCTTGGAAAATAACCGGGGCTGCGCAACCCTGGAGCCTGCCGGCCCAGCTCACCTGGGTGGTGCTCCCCCAGCCCCTGCAGCCCCTCCGGGGGGTGCACGCAGACATTGTTCTTGGAGTAGATGATCTCGCCATCCAGGACGGAGGGGGACCCACTGCCGCTGCCAGCCAGGGTGAGGGTCAGGAGGTCCGAGGCTTTGGAGGAGGCCCGGCGAAGGAGGCGGCCCAGAGACATTGCCGGGCAAGTGTTTCCATCCTCCGCACGCTTCGGCCCAGGCAGGGCTCGTCAAGACCTGCCTGGGGAGGAAGAGAGGGGAGATGGTCAAGGGCATGGACTTGCATCCCGCCTAACCTCGGCACCCGGTGGGTGGTGGTTAACCACAGGAGCGCTTCCTGCTGGTGCGCGGCTCCGTACAGGGCAGGCCACGTTCCCCACCTCGGCTAGGCCACCTGTGCGTCGCAGGGGCTCAACCCTTGGATGCCACCAGCACCTCCCTTCCCAGGATGACAGCCAGAACATCTCCAGGCTTTGCCAAATGTGCCCTGGGGGGCAAATCCCTCCCAAGCCGAGCCACTAAGCTACGGGAACCCTGTTCCCACCTCAGCCATTTCATAAAAACCTCCAGGCATTCTCTTTTCTGAGCTTCCCTCCTGTGTCAGCACAAACGAGCCCTTCCAATGCATTAAAAAGAAATAAATAGGCTGGGCGCGGTAGCTCATGCCTGTAATCCTAGCACTTTGGGGGGCCAAGGCAGGCAGATCACTTGAGGTAGGGCGATCGAGACCAGCCTGGCCAACATGGTGAAACACCATCTCTACCAAAAATACAAAAATTAGCAAGGTGTGGTGGTGGACACCTATCGTCCCAGCTACTTGGGAAGCTGATGCAGGAAAATCACTTGAACCTGAGAAGTGGAGGTTGTAGTGAGCTGAGATCATACCCCTGCACTCTAGCCTGGCCGACAGAGTGAGACTCTGTTTCAAGAAAAAGAAAGAAGGAAATTTTATAAACAAAAGGATTAGTATCCAGAATATATAAAGAACTCCTACAAATCCGTGGTGAAAAGGAGCAACATCTCAACAGAAAAAATGGGTGCTCCGCACAAGAGGAAGGCCAGAGCTCTGATAAACATGTAAAGACATTCTCAGTTTCTTTTTTTGCTTTTTCAGACCAAGTCTCACTCTGTCACCCAGGCTGGAGTGCAGTGGTGCGACCTCAGCTCACTGCAACCTCTGCCTCCCGGGTTCAAGACATTCTCCTGTCTCAGCCTCCCAAATAGCTGGGATTACCGGTGTGCACCACCACGCCCAGCTAATTTTTGTATTTTTTTTTTTTTAGTAGAGACAAGATTTCACTATATTTGTCAGGCTGGTCTCAAACGCCTGATCTCAGGTGATCCACCTGCCTCAGCCTCCCAAAGTGCTGGGATTACAGGCGTGAGCCACCACGCCTGGCAAGATTCTCAGTTTCAAATAAAAAACCAACACCCAACAGACAGAAAAAAGCAATTTTAAGTCTAAAAATACTTCATGTTGGAGAGGATGAGGGAAAGGGGAGCTCTCACCAGCCCTGTCTCTTCCAAGGCAAGACAGACCTGGCAGGACCCAGCATCACTGAGAAGCCCCGACCCCCCCGAAATTCCACCTTTAGGAACTACCTGAGTGGGGTTCTTCAAACTGCAATTTGCAGCCCTATTGTAGATCCTGAAATCAAGTTAGTGGGTCAACACCAGCGTAAGAGGAAAAAAAGAAGAAAAAAATAGAAAATGGCCTCAAACACTGGCCGTGGCCAGGCTCAGCACTGGGTCAGGGGGTGTCTGCTCCGTGAGGACACACCTGTGTGGGTGAGACAGCTTGGGGCGTATAACATGTGTATATACTGTGCACTGCGACCTAAAACACTTGGTGGCTCTGCCTGGGGAAACCCAAGGAGACACCTCCTCCAACGCTTTACAGCCAGTTTCTACCAACCAAACGTCTAAATGGCCAGAAACCACCAAACGTCTAAACGGCCGATGAGAACCAACGAGACGTCTGTACACACATGGAGCTCACGAACACACACCAAGCCACGCCGGGGAACGACCATGTCGATGAAGAGGCAGGCACAGCCGGGCACAGGGGCTCAAGCCTATAATCCGAACACGCTGGGAAGCCAAGGTGGATGGATCACCTGAGGTCAGGAGTTTGAGACCAGCCTGGCCAACATGGCGAAACCCCGCCTCTACTGAAAATACAAAAACATTAGCCAGGCGTGGTGGCGGGTGCCTGTAATTCCGGCTACTTGGGATGCGGAGACAGGAGAAGCGCTTGAACCCGGGAGGTGGAAGTTGCAGTGAGCTGGGACTGCGTCACTGCACTCCAGCCTGGGCGGCAGAGCGGGACTCCGTCACCAAAAAGGCAGGCACAGAGCCATGCTGCATCCTGGTCACTGACGGCGGATGTCCAGGACTCCGACCACGGCTGGGCTGCATGCAGGCCGGCTTCACAAAAGTCTGCAGAGGTTGGGGGGCTGAGAGAGAACAGTTTCAGAGGGGCTTCACCTTCATCTCTTTGAAGGGAAAAAAGACTTGAAGCCAACATGGGAATTAGCAACTGGGAGTGAATAAAGCAAATGTGGTCCAGTGGAATATTATTCGGCCTTGAAAAGAAAGAAAACTCTGATACCTGCTACGGCACGGATGAGCCCCGAAAACACCGCACCGAGTGAAACACACCGGTCACAAGAGGCGAGTGCTCGGCCAGGCGCAGGGGCTCCCGCCTGTAATCCCAGTACTTTGGGAGGCTGAGGTGGGCAGATCATGAGGTCAGGAGTTCAAGACCAGCCTGGCCAATATGGTGAAACCCCGTCTCTACTAAAAATACAAAAATCAGCTGGGCGTGGTGGCGGGTGCCTGTAGTCCCAGCTAGTCGGGAGGCTGAGGCAGGAGAATTGCTTGAACCGGGAGCCGGGAACCGGGAGGCGGAGGTTGCAGTGAGCCGAGATCGCACCACTGCACTCCAACCAAAAATAAAAAGGCAAGTACTGCAGGATCCCACCTGCGTGAGGCGCTAGAGCAGTCAGGCTCCTAGAGACAGGAGGCGAACGACGGGGGCCAGGGGAGGAGGGGGCTAGGGAGGTGGCATTTAAGGGGACGAGGCTTCAGCTTGGGAGGATGAAAGCATCCTGGAGGACAGCGGCGGCGGCTCTCCACATCAACGCGGCTGAACCTGACACTTAAAAATGGTCCAAGTGGTCAGTTTTATGTTATATGTATTTCACCACAATAAAAAGTTAAAAATTATCCATTGGTGGAGGGTCTCTGGGTATATTATCTTGTTCTTTGAACTTTCTGTGTTTTTTACACTTTGGCTCCAAAGATCCAGAGCTGGTTGAGGGAGGCCCCTAAATCAAATTCTTTTCACCTGCAGCACTCGGCGGGGCTCCGGATCACACGGAGGGTGGGTGAGTGGGGAGGGGGACCGCTGGCTCAGCAGAGCTGGCTCCCACTCTGGCAGGACACAGGGACAAATCTCAGTGGTGACAGCCACCGTCCCAGGACCAGGCGGCGCAGCCGTCTCTGCCTCTCTGGGTCCCCCTCCTCGGACCCCCTGGGTGCTTCAGCCTCCCCCAGCCCCGTGTGCGTATTTCCAATTGTCTCCCTGGCTGCCGACTTTCCAAGAACAATACTGGAAGATGTTCCAGCCAGCCCAGGAGTGGCCTTCCCATTCCTGTGCCTTTCATTCCCATTCCCCAGCTCGGAGATCCCGATGTCAGCGTCACTTCTGAACATCACCAGTCCTGGGGCTGAGGACAGAGCCTCACCTCCTCAGCCGTGAGCCGTGGACGCCCTCTGCCTGAGCTCCACCGTGTCCAGGGCCCTCATCCACTCGGCTCTCCCCAGCCACCTCTTCTTACACCCCCACAAATGCCCAGTGAAGGCTGCAGAAGAAAGTCAACCTTTGGTGCAGGGGTCAGCAACTTGTTCTGCAAAGGCCAGAGAGTAAATGCTTTGGACACCCCCACCCCCGGGGCCTGACAGTCTCCATGGCCACCACTCAGCTCTGCCCTTAGGGTGCAGGAGCAGCCACAGACAGTAAGTGACCCGTTTCACTGGAACAGCCAAGCTTCACTGACAGACACGGAGGCTGATAGTCTAGATCATTTTTCACGTGTCCTAAAAAAAATTCTTTCCACTTTTTTAACCCCCTTAAAAAATGTAAAAACCATCCTTAGCTCACAGGCTGTACAGACAGGTGGAAAGCTGGCTTTGGTCTGAGCGTTGCCGACGGCAGTGCCCAGCACAGAACACCTGACCAAATCCGGGGTACTCTCCTCTGCCTATCCAAACCAGCTCCGGATCAGCCTCTCCAGGAAGCCTTCTGGCCACTCCTGGCCTAAACACTTCATGCCACAAAGTGACATATGACAACCAAGTGATGAGACTTTAAAAAAAGTCACACTGCAAACTACAAATCAAAAACTGTACTGTCCTTCTCAACAATCACCTGCAAAAGCTATGTGCTATTCTAATGTTGTCCAGAATATTTTTAGAATTTAACAATTCTTTAAGAATTGCAAGGTCAATTAATAAGCCATGCAAGAAAATTACTCCCCTTTCTCTAGGCCAGCCACGTCCACAAAAAACATTACCGGAGCCACATATACAATTTTAAATTTTCTGGTAGCCACATTTTAAAAGTTAAAAAAAAAAAAAAACCAAGTGAAATTAAGTAATTTTCAGCACAGTATATCCAAAATATTATTTCAGCTTGGACTACAGACGCATGCCGCCATGACCCAATAGTTTTTTTATTTTTGGTAGAGATGAGGTCTCACTTTGTTGCACAGACTGGTCTTGAACTTCCGGCCTCAGGTGATCCTCCTGCCTCAGCCTTCCAAAGTGTTGGTATTACAGGCGTGAGCCATTGCGCCCAAACTATTTTACATCCTTAAAGTCTTCAAAGTCTGCTGTGCATTTCGTACTTAGGCACATCAAAGTTCTGCCCAGCCACATTTTGGATGTACCGTGGCCTGCATGGCCGTGGTGTCCACAGCGGATGAGGCCACAGCAGGGCTAGAGCCTCCTTCTGTGTTTCACTCAACATTATTCAGTGTGACTGCCCCAGTCACCAGAGCTGCCTACACACAGCTCTCAGCTGCTTCTCCAGATCAAAACCCTATTTAAGTGAAAATGTTTTCCCAGCACTGAGGATAATCAAAAAAATGTGCTGGAAGTTTTAAAAGAGATTCCAAAATACAAGTGTTCGAAATACAGCATTTTCTCCCATCCCATGAGATATGGAATCTCACTGTGGCTCTGGGAGGTGCATCCCAAGAGGGTAGTTTTGCAGATGAGACAACAGATTCTGAGTACCCAGGGTCATCTAGTGAGCAGGACACCTGGAGTGGGAGACCTCTGTCCCCAGCGTGCAGAATTCCGGCTCCTCCCTCACCTGCCACCTGAGAGCACCAGGACAATACCCCGCCCCTCCCAGATTGTTCTGGAGAGTCTGGGCTCTTTTTGGAGACATGGAGAATGTCTGTCAAACATTAGATAGGACTATTTGCTCTCTAAAAACAATTCCATTTATTTTTTAAATGTATCTGCGGCCGGGTGCGGTGGCTCACGCCTATAATCCCTGCACCTTGGGAGGCCGAGGTGGGCCAATTGCCTGAGCCCAGGAATTGGAGACCACCCTGGGCAACACAGTGAACCTGTCTCTACTAAAATACAAAAAATTAGCTAGGCGTGGCGGTGGGCGCCTATAGTCCCAGCTACTCAGGAGGCTGAGGCAAGGGAATCACTTGAACCCGGGAGGCATAGGTTGCAGTGAGCCGAGATTGCACCACTGCACTCCAGCCTGGGCAACAGAGCGAGACTCCGTCTCAAAAAACTAAATGAATAAATAATAAAATAAAAGGTATCTGCTCTTTTCAAGGCTATTTCACTGAAATTTGACCTAGTTTCCAAACTCTGGTCACCACCAAATTAGAAATGAAGAATCCTTGACATATTTTTTTAGGCTTTTTTTTAGTTGTGAAACACACTCAGAGAAGAAAAAGGAAGACTATGAGTCCCTTAAACTACATGACCCTAAGATATTTGTGTATTTTCTATCTTCTGTGCCCTGTAATGAATGAATGAATCTAAAAACCCACTCCTTGGAATTCTATCATACCTTGCTTTCAGCTGGATCATCAATATACTTTCCCAGGTGAAATATATTTATGATATAACAAATTTCAGGGTTGAGGTACATCCCCTAAAATCCCTGTGTTGAAGTCTGAGACCCCAGAACCCAAGAATGAAACTGTTTTAGAAGACAGTGTCTTTAGCGAGGTGATCAAGTTACCCTGAGGTCCATATGACCAGTGTCCTTATAAAAAGAGTAAGTTAGCGGACAGGTGCCCGTATACAAGGAGAGCGCTGTGTGAATACCAAGACCGCACCTACCGGCAAGGGGCAGGCCTGGAGCAGCCCCTCCCGCACAGCCTCTGAGGGAAGGGGCCTGCCAACACCTTCGTCTTGGACTTCCTGCCTCCAGAGCTGTCAGAGAGAAAAGTTCTATTGTTCAAGCCACCCGGTCCCTGCCACTTTGTTAGGACAGTCCTAGCAAACAATTACACCACATTATTAACACATTCAAAAATTATAAGGCCAGGTGCGGTGGCTCATGCCCGTCATCCCAGCATTTTGGGAGGCCGAGGCCGGCGGATCATCTGAGGTCAGGAGTTCGAGACCAGCCCAGCCAACACGGTGAAACCCCGTCTCTACTAACATAACAAAAATTAGTCGGGCATAGGGGTGAGTGCCTATAGTCCCAGCTACTCGGGAGGCTGAGGCAGGGAGAACTGCTTGAGCCTGGGAGGTAGAGGCCTCAGCAAGCCTAGATTTCGCCACTGCACTCCAGCTGGGGGGACAGAGCAAGACTCCATCTCAAAATACATAAATAAATAAAAATAAAAATAAAAATTACAAATGCCAGTCCTCCATCTTCACAGAAGCAGCCGCCATGGCTAGGCATTCGGCTCCCAACCAGTGGCTACTTAAATAATCAACTCCACGTTTTAATACATAAATCTTCATCTGCATCCTCATTATTTCCAGGGTCACTGTTTCCCCAGCAGGATAAACTGGACCCCAACACCTATTGCCCAGTGGGTTCTCCAAAATGTAAGCGTGTTACCAGGGATTTAAATCTTCACCAGGTTCGCAATTGAAACATGGTGTTCTGGCCGGGCACAGCGGTTCCCACCTGTCATTCCAACAATTTGGGAGGCCAAGGTGGGAGGGTTGCTCAAGCCTAGGAATTCAAAACCAGCCTGGGCAACATAATGAGATCCCACCTCTAAAAAAATTTAAAAGTTAGCTGGGTGTGGTGGTGTGTGCCTGTAGTCCCAGCTACTTGGGAGGCTGAGGCGGGTCCCTTGAGCCCAGGAGGATGCACTGAGCAGGACTTGCACTACCGTACCAGACCCTGGGCGACAGATGATCCTATACTTTAATTAGACACTTGTGTTCACCTGTGAATTATCTGTCAGCGTGCTTTGTCAATTTTTCTGCTGGGGTGGTGGAATTCTTAATATTTTTAACACAGAGATTAAGTTGAGATGGAATTTTCATTGATACATAAGAACTCTTTACATAGCAAAGATCATTACCTCTTGCTGTATTTGTTGCATGTGTTTTTCCTAACTTGTTGTTTGCCTTTTATTGATGTTATCTATTTTGACATACAGAAGTTTTAAACTTTTATGTAAACTGACGGTAACTTTTTCTTAATGATTTCCTTTATGACTTTTATACTTAATATAATTATTTACAAGCTAAAGATCTTTAAACATCGGTCTATATTTTCTTCTATGTTCAATGAACCACCACGCCCAGCTAATTTTTGTATTTTTTTTTAGTAGAGAGAGGATTTCACCATGTTGGCCAGCTGGGCCTTGAACTCCTGCCCTCAGGTGATCTGCCCACCTCGGCCTCCCAAAGTGCTGGGATTACAGGTGTGAGCCTCCGCACCCAGCCCTGTTTTCTGTTTGTTTGGTTTGGTTTGGGTTTTTTTGAGACAGTCTCACTCTGCCACCTAGGCCGGAGTGCAATGGCACAATCTTGGCTCACTGCAACCTCCGCTTCCCAAGTTCAGACTATCTTCCTGCCTCAGTCTTCCATGTAGCTGGGATTGCAGGTGCCCGCCATCACGCCTGGCTAATTTTTGTATTTTTGGTAGAAATGGGGTTTCTCCTCATCGGCCAGGCTGGTCTCGAACTCCTGACCTCAGGTGATCTGCCCACCTCGGCCTCCCAAACTGCTGGGATTACAGGTGTGAGCCACCGTGCCTTGCCAGGGACATTTATTATATAAAACTTTATGGGTAATTTTAAAAGAGGTGCCTTGGCCGTGACCTGGAAGCCTGTGTCGTTCTCACACTATAACATGCTCTGGTGAGAGTAACACTTGTCACAGGCAAGGTTTAGTGTGAGATGGACAGGTAGGGCGGTTTTAACTTCTTCCCCTAGGCCGCCCCTCCACCCTGCTGAATAAAACACATTTTCAGAAATTCACAGGACGCCCCTTCCAGAGACCAAGCAGCTCCTCTCCCCTTGATGGGCAGGCGGCCCTCCAGGGGCACTGCCAATGGGCTCTGGTGATGGCTGCCGGGGGCTACCACGTGACCATGCCCAGGCAGCCAATGCCCTCCATGCCCTCCTGATGCCCCGCAGTCTCAGTGCGGCCACCGTTTCCCATGAGCCTACGGCAAGCTCACCGGAGACCCTTCCCTGCAGAGGCCCACGACCCCTGTGGCCATTTCTCCCCAGATCTCAATTCTGCTTTGCGTGGCCGCTGCTTAAAGAGATGGTCAGCGCCACCTGGTCCTTCAGGAGGTTTCTCACCTGGGTGCAGGCCAGGAGGAATAACTGCCGCCAGGCTCCCGGCTCAGGGCGTGGTTGAGGTGGCTCCGCTCCCGCGGTAGCCTGCCTAGACCCCCCTGCGGCTTCCCTCCCCCCGCCCCAGCCCCAGCCCCAGCCCCAGCCCCAGCCCCAGCCGAGTGTGTCCAGGCTGCCCTCATCTCCTCACTGGCGTCTCCAGCCCTGGTGTGAATTTCCATTCACGCTCCAAAATCCACCTTGGCAGCGCCCTCATTCTGCAGCTCCACCGAGTCCTCCAGCCAGGGAAGAGAGATCTGAGTTTAACCCAACGCTGTCAGAGGAGGGGGAGGAAACAGCTCCTGGGACAGGGCTCCCAGGTCCCTCCAGGACGGAGGAACAAACACAGCAGCTAAGGACGCAGCCCTTGGGGAGTGCGGGTGAGACCCAACTCCTGCGGGGAGTGTGCGGGGCCCAAATCCCTCGCCAGCCAGCTAGGGGGAAGCGGCTTCCAGCGACAAAACGCAGCTCTGGGCCAAGCAGCCCTCCCCGGCGCAACCCACAGCCCCCGACAGCCCCCGCCCCAACCAGAGGCCCACCCCCATCTCTGACCCACCAGGCAGGGCTGCAGGGGGGCGCGCCCCTCGGACCCCCAGTCCCATGGAGATCCCAAACCCATGGCTGCTGCTCCCACCCCAGAGGAGTCAGAGGCCGTGTGTGTGCACCCACCACACGTGTGCACCCACCACACACACCACACTACACACACATCACACACCAGACACACCATAGACACACACATCATAGACACACACCATAGACACACCACACACAACACACCATGGACACACACACTACACACTACACACACATCATACACACACCACGCACCACACACACACACAATAGACACACACTACATACACACCATAGACACACATGCCACACACGATACACCAGACACACATACTACACACAACACATCGTACACACATATGCCACACACACCACACACCAGACACACATGCTACATACACACCACACACACCACACACCAAAGACATACCACACACACGTCACACACCATAGACACACACCACATATTACATATACATCATAGACACACACACTACATACACACCATACATCATAGACACACATATACCACATACACCATAGGTACACACTGTAGACACACACCACACAAACACCACAGATATATACACCACACACCACAGGCACACTGCATAAACATCATAGACACATACACCACACACACCATAGGCGCACACACACCACACACACCATAGGCACACACCACACACACAACCCCACAAGCGCACACTACACACACACACACCATATATACGCGTTACATAACATTCCACATACACCCTAGACACACACACACCACAGATGCACACATACCATGACACATAGAGGCACACACACTAGGACACACACACACCTCATGACACACACCATGAAACACACATACACCATGACACAGACACACACACACACCAGACACACACACCATAGACACACACACACACACCAGACACACACACCATACACACACACACAC
>NW_016107351.1:3177130-3205668 GCF_001604975.1 Cebus imitator | reverse complement strand
ACACACACACACACACACCATAGACACACACACCATAGACACACACACACCAGACACACACACCATAGACACCACACACACCAGACACACACACCATAGACACCACACACATACACACACACGCACACACACCATGACACCCCCCATGAACAGACACCCTCTGCCCTACCAGCTTTGCCTCCGTTCTCCAGCAGTACCAGTGTTGACCCCCAGCCGCTGCCTGGCCACACTCCTTCCCAGCTGCCTCCAGGATTAGGGAAGCCCCAGGTGGATCCAGGGCTGCAGGAGCCTCCCTACCAGGCCCCACGCTGGGCTGTCCTGCGTCCGTAAACATGCATCCACCTGTCACCAGGCAGCAGGCCCTGTGAGCTGGAGAGGGGGGAGCCTGGGCTCTGAGGGCTGAACAAGGGGCCTGGCAAATGCTCCCCAGAGAGCCCTGGAGAGCCTGGCAACAGACCTGTCCCCTGGGCTTCAGGGCCTGCCTGCGGGGAGCACCCCCTTGCTTGGAGCACCCCTCTGCTTGGAGCACCCCCCTGCTTGGAGCACTTCCCTGCTAGGAGCACCCTCCTGCTTGGAACACCCCCCTGCTTGGAGCACCCCTCTGCCTGGAGCACCCTCCTGCTTGGAACACCCCCCTGCTTGGAACACTTCTCTGCTAGGAGCATCTCCTTGCTGAGAGGACTCCCCTGAGAGGAGCCACCACCCCCAGAAGCACCCTCCTGCTAGAGTGCCAGGCACTAATGGCCACTGGCTTGTGCAGGACAGTGGGCTCTGGTTCACTTCTGTCCCTTGGTTGTGTCCCTAAGAGCTAGGGACCATGGGATGTTCACCTGGCAGTGTCACACGGTTCCTTCCTCACACGGCAGGAACAGAGGTACAGAGAATGGCATCTAGCCCTCGTTAAGGACTCTGGATCCATGAGACAGGAAGCCCCACAGGGAAGTGGCGGCCCCCGCTGCCCCATCTCGCCACACACAGCACTCTGCACCTTCTGCTCATTCTTCTTAGTTGTAAACCTACAACTGCTCCACACAATAAAGTCCACCGCTCGGAAACCGCACACGGCTGTTTAGAGCAGCTTTACTCATGATTACCAACACCTGGAAGCAGCCAAGATGTCCTCCAACAGGTGAATAAATAAACAACCTGTGGTCACCCAAATACTGGAGTATTATTCACTACTAAAAAGAAAGGGACAGCCGGGCATGGTAGCTCCCACCTGTAATCCTAACACTTTGGGAAGCCAAGGTAGGCGAATCACCGGAGGTCAGGAGTTCGAGATCGGCCTGGCAGATGCGGTGGCGAAACCCCACTGCTAATACAAAAATCAGCCAGGCATGGTGGCATATGCCTGTAATCCCAGCTACTCAGGAGGCTGGGGCACAAGAATCGCTAAATCCGGGAGGTGGGGGATGCAGTGAGCCAAGATTGTGCCACTGCGCTCCAGCCTGGGTGACAGAGCAAGACTCTCTCCCCAAAACAAACACACGTCATCTTCTGGGAGAAGGGAGAATCTATTAGCTTAGAAAGAGGCTGGAGACCAGGAAGTTTGCATCCAAAGAGGCATGGAGGAGGCGTGGACGAGGGTGGAGCTGTGTGAACCAATGCAAAGAGCAGGCAGGCACTAGGGACAGGCTGCAGAGGGCAGAGGCAAAGAGACCATCTGGTTCCTAGACAGAGCCTGCTGTCAGAGCCGGAGTTGTCTGATGGGAAAGTTTCCTAATCTGCAAGACACACGACTTTGAATGGCCTTTGCTCACAGTGGTGCAGACCAGTTTACACCCACGACCTTAGGGACCTGGTGTCCTGTGGGATCTGAGGTGTACAAAGATAACCATTCATCCCGGGAGGCAAGGAAGCTGGATGTCAGAAAGCCTGCCCCAGTATGGAGCTCAGAGCAAGGGGGACACCCAGGTCTCCTTCTGCAGGCCTGGGGCTCTTCCTGAGGGCCAGATGCCTTCTCATGAGTACACAGAGGCGGGGGCAGCCAGCAGAGCTCCTACGACACAAAATGAGTGAACACTGGAAAGGAAGAGAGAGAGGCCTGCAGCGAAGAGCAGACACCAGGCTTCTCCAGTCTCTAGGAAGGACTCAGAATCAATCAAAATAGCAACGCAGAATGCTCAAAGCACCCTGTGAGGATTACTACAAACCCCTCCGCAAATCCTGAGAGATGAAGATGGATAGAGAAGACGCTAAGGAGGCCAGGCATGGCAGCTCCTGTCTGTAATCCTAACAGTTTTTGGGAATCCAAGGCAAGCGGATGGCCTGAGTCCCGGAGTTCGAGACCAGCTTGGGCAACATGGTGAAACCCCATCTCTACAAAAAATGCGAAAATTAGCTGAGCATGGTGGAGTGTGCCTATGGTTCCAGCTACTCAGGAGGCTGCGGGAGGGTCACTTGAACCCAGGAGCTCGGGCCCAGCCTGGGTGACATGGAGAAACCCCATCCCTACAAAAACATTTTAAAAATTAGCCAGGCTTGGTGGCCTGTGCCTATAGTCTCAGGAAGCTGAGGTGGGAGGATCACTTAAGCCTAGGAGGTCGAGGCTGCGGTGAGCTGTCATTGTGCCACTGCACTACAGCCTGGGTGACAGAGCAAGACCCTGTCTAAAAAAAAAAGAAGAAGAAGAAGAGGCCAGGTAGGGGGGCTCATGCCTGTAATCCCACCACACAGGAAGGCTGAGGCAGGCAGATCACTTGAGGTCAGGGGTTCGAGACCAGCCTGGTCAACATGGCGAAACTCCATCTCTACTAAAGCTACAAAAAGCAGCCAGGCGTGGTGGTGCAGGTCTGTAATCCCAGCTACTTGGAGGCAGGAGAATCACTTGAACTGGAGAGATGGAGGTTGCAGTGAGCCCAGATTACATCACTGCACTCCAGCCTGGGCAACAGAGCGACACTCCGTCTCAAAAAAAAATAAAAGAGAGAAGCAGCTAAGGGTAGATCCTTGACAATAAGAACCCCATTCCCCTCGAAGGCACCCACTTGATATTTGTATTTTGAAACGGTTATGTCCTTGTCAGTTTGTTTTCGGTTATGAGCTCCTGAGTGCGTGACACCTCCATGACGCTCCTTTTATAATGTGCCTCCCGGAATGCCATCTTCGTTAAGGTTCCATATGCCTTGTTTTTGTTGATGGAAAGGATAGCAATGCCAACTTGGCAGTTGGCACAAAGAATTCACAGATGGAGTGAGGCCAGGATCTACAACTTGCATCTCAGCTTGAGTGTACCAAAAAAAAAAAAAAAAAAAAACCAATAACCAGGCGGTGGCTCCTGCCTGTAATCCCAGCACTTTGGGAAGCTGAGGTGGGCAGATCACCTGAGGTCAGGAGTTCAAGACCAGCCTGGCCAACATGGTGACACCCCGCCTCTACTAAAAATATAAAAATTAGCTGGGTACGATGGCCCGCACCTGTAATCCCAGTTGCTCGGGAGCCTGAGGCAGGAGAATCACTTGAACACGGGAGTTGGAGGTTGCAGTGAGCCGAGATCGTGCCACTGCGCTCTAGCCTGAGTGACAGAGTGAGACTCTGTCTCAAAAAAAAAAAAAAAAAAAAATTAGACGAATGATTTTAAAAGGCAAACAGTAAAAGCGCGGGTGCTGGTTCTGAACCATCGGAACGGGGCATGATAACCACTTGATTTCCGTGCTACTCAAAGCCACTGGTGACAAGCAGGTAGGGCCAGATTTCTGCAAAATGGGCCAATGTGTAATTGAAGAGGAAAGAACTTGCTCAACCCTCAACAAACATACACAGGCTCATAAAACAAAAAACCCTGCAGAAACTCCTCCACCAGACATTCTTTCCCAGAAACCTGCAACTCTTTAAGAATCAGAGCACCTTCGAGGACCACGGAGTCTCAGCGCCTGCAGCTGGTGGGGGTGTTAGACTGCTGATAAAGGTAGTCGAAGTCTGCTTCCAGGACAAGAGCACTGCGAGGTGGCTGGAGGGGAGAGAGCTGCCTGCAAGGGAAAGATGTGGGAAATCCCAGGAGCCCCAAGAAGAGGGGGGACGAGAGGGACAGCGGACTTCTTTCACAACGCTGTTGGAAACTGGCGGGGCTGCTGGGTTGGGGCTGACACAGGGCGCAGCTGTGGGCCCGCTGTTAACCACACGTGGTCCTTTTCCCTCCCCAGGGGACACGTGGCCACTGAAACTTGGCCTGGAGCAGCCAGAGATTTTGTGACTCACTGGGTGAGAGGTTGGGGTGGGGCCTTCTCTAGGAAATATTTACAGGACATGAGGTTAAGACATCTGCTCCCCAAAATTATTTCCCAAGATTTGGGTGATTTACACCCTAGAAAGGAGGGTCCTCCTCAACGTAGAAAGTGGCAAAGTCACAAGAAAACCAGAAGTGAACAAACAGATAAAGAAACGACACGGTCTCCCCTCTTGTCTCCTTCTGAAAGCCCTCGTTCCATGTGTAGGTGAGCTTCCCATGGCTGCGGTGACAAATGACACAAACTTAGCGGCTAAAACAACACAAATGCACGACCTTGCAGTCCTGGGCCTGAATCTGGAATGGGTCTCGGGGGCTAAAATCAGGTATCGGCAGGGCTGGCTCCTCCAGGAGGCTCTGAGGGAGAGTCTGTTTTCTTGCCTTTTCCAGCTTCCAGAGGTCGCCCGCACTCCTTGGCTCTCAGCCCCTCCCTGCATCTTCAAGGCCAGCAGCGGCCAGCGGAGTCCTTCTCACACCTCATCCCTCTGACCCTGACTCTCCTGCCTGAGCCTGCCATGGCACCAGGCCCACCCAAGTAACCCAGGACCATCTCCCATCTCAAGGTCAGCTGATGAGCAACCTTAATTCCATCCCCAACTTTAATCCGTGGCCAGGTAACCTAACATATTTACAAATTCCCTGGAGTAGGACTTGGGGGCTATTCTTCTACCAACCACACCAAACTGACGACACTGTAAGGAGCTGGGGGGCCGCCGACCTGCTCACCCACTGACTGTGAAGCCCCCGTGCAGAGTGACTACTCTTTCAGCAGTAAGGTGAGGGCCACGGCCTAGAGCTGAGAAGAGGAGCACGCCTGGGCCCCGACGTCCCTGAGGGCAGCAAGAATGGACACAGGAGAGCTGCAGGCTGGTGACCCGCGGAGCTGCCTCCAGCCCAGGCCTGGCTTTCCTGTTCTGGCCTAAAGGGCTCTATCAGTTCCCAAACAGGAAAACAAAAAGAACAGAGGTACAAAAGTGTCTTCCAGAAACCTCCTGGAGGTAGCCTGGAGCCACCAGGAGACAGGTATTGCCCAGCCTCTTCTCTTGCTCATTCTGTGCCATGCACCGACCTCAGAGCCACCTTGGTCAGGGGCCAGGATTCAGTGGTCAACAGGATAGACCTGATCCTGGAAACCCATGGAGCTGGCAGTTCCCACTCACCAGAGGGACACAGCTCAGGCCCACTAGTGACAGGCAGGGGCAGAGGTAGGCAGGGTGTGGAGGCCATGAGCGAAGCCCACAGCAGATTATTCCCCTGGCCGTGTCCCCACCACGCTGCTCAGGAGCAAAATGCACTGAGCCTGGTCACCTGCCACGTGGCGAGCAGAAACTGGTTCATCTGCTTTGCCCTGAAAGCCCAAGCAACAAAGAACAGGGAAACGGCGACACCGTATTCAACACGAGCCAGACACACGCAAACAAGGATCGCGCTCCCCCTCCCCTTGGAAAACATCTGCTGCTGACATGCCTTGGATGAGGCCTCAGCTCCCGCCACCTGCCCAGAGCCAGGCAGGGGCCCTGTACCTCTTTCCGGGAACCCCTGGCTTTGCAGGTCAAAGGGTGATATGGAATCCTGCAGGCAGCCCGGATCAGGCCCCAGTCCCTGGGCAGCAGGGCTTGGGGAAGGCAGCTCCTTCAGTGTCATCACCAGGATAAGCCCCTGTGGGGCCGCCATGACTTCTCCTCGCAGCTGTGCTGAACTTCAAGTTACAGGATTAGTTCAGAAGAGAAAGACACTGGCTGCACACAGAAGCCACGTTCCGGATGCACCCGGAAAGGCTGGGCCCAAAGGTAAGCCTCTACGCAGAAGCGAGAACAGGACAGCAAGTTGCATTTATAATGAAGGAACTAGGGCTTGGGGCATCAGTGCTGGGATCTTGGACCACAGGGAAACAAGGCCCTGTAACCGGACGGGACCGTCACCAAAACCGTGGTGAGGGAAAACCTGGTGGCCTGTGTGGCTCTGACTCTCCTTTTGCAGCTGTCCAGCGGTCTCCTCGACTAGCACCCACTCCCTGGAAAACCCCAAAGCCTCTGCCTCCAAGGAGAGACCACCTGCCATTTCTACATCCTTGGTGGTAAGTTTCAAAATCTCATTTTCACCCCAAAGAGCCAAGGAAGTCAGGCCTGGGAGAAGAAACTCAACTCAGGGGTGAGCCTGGATCTGGGGCCAAGACAAGACTAAGCCCAAAGGGTAAGGGAAGATGCAGACCCAGCCAGGAAACCAAACACCGCCCGGAGGCTGGCTCACGCACCTCCTACTTCTGTGCGGTCCTGAAGCTTCTCACCACCTGTGAGCGAGGGGGAGCGAATGCATCACAAAACTGAACTCAGATTGAGAGGACATATTGACAACACGCAAAAGCAACACAACTGATCCTGCTTAGAGAAAGCATTTTAGTTACAGCAAATAAAAGGCAAGAGGCTGCCAAATGACATCTGTAATGTACGCCCTTCCCCTCGCTTCCAGAGGGCTAAAGTAACGATGAACTGTATCAGACCACTGAACTCAGGCTCACTCAACGTGCAAAGCAGCCCACAGCTGAAGCGGGCAAGCAGCACGGATGCAGGCTTGGCACCTGCAGTACGCTGGCTTCACTGTGGCCAATCCAGAACGGCCGTGGAGAAAATACTGCCACATCTCAGCGTCTGCAGACCAGCAGACACATGCAGCATCCCCTGCCAACACCTGCACACTCACTGCCCAAGGCTCAGCAAGAGAAGGACAGGCCGCCCCGGCCGGACAGTGGATTTCAGTTCTTTCTCTTTTCTTTTATTCATGTGACAGAAGCCACCTCGAGCAGACATCGAACTTAGTCTTCTAGTGGCCCGATTTCTCTCATCCTCTGAGGACGGTTATGTAAGTTCCAAAGACAGAGTAAAGAACGTATTTCAAATCAGATGCCACAGACAGCTCATAAAAGCAGATTTACTAGAGATGCAAGACCAGGTGCTCAAAGGACAGATAGGGTAAAAACACCAATAAAGGCAATGGGATGAAGAACACCACCGCGGATGTGAATGGAAAAAGGCTTCCCACATCTTCGCCCCGTATGTTTGGGAAGGTACAAACTTGTGTTCTCTCCTGTGCACTGGCCTCATCAACAGCCGAATATAATGCAAATGCAATAGAAATGATGTACAGTGTACAATCCCATCATAAAATCACCCTCTGTCCCTGTCACCTTCACAACCAGGGCCCTCCACCCCCACCGCCTAATGCTGGATGAAACGAAGTGGCTAATCTTACAAGAGAATTTAGGCCTGTGACAAACTCAGGGTCCCTCAGCCAGGGAAGAAGGGGAGCTAAAATCTTCACAGGAGATGGTGTTGCCAAGCAACCTGATCGCTCTGCTCCTCACAGCATCCTGCAGGGACCCAGCCCCCAGCGAAGGTACAGGGATAAGAGTGCAAAGATGCACAAACGGTGCATCCTACGTCTGCCTGCAGTCGCTTTCCACCTGACGGACCACACAAATGCGGAGTAAGGGGTCAAAGCACAAACACAAAATGTTTTGTGTCAATCTAGTTAAACGTGGAAAATCCAAATAATGGTCATTAGCATCAACAGGAATTTAAGGTGTGTCAGGAATTCAATGCTTCCCCAAATCCTTGCACCATGTATTTGAGGTAGGTAGCATGGTTATTCCTACTTTACAGATGGGGAAATTAAGGCACTGAAGTATGTGCCAGAGGAGTTGGCTTTTTTCAGTGTTTTGGGTTTTTTTGAAACAGTCTCACTCTGCCGCCCAGGCTGGAATGCAGAGGCTGATCACAGCTCACTGCGGCCTTGACCTCCTGGGCTCAAGCTGTCCCCCCACCTAGCCTCCCAAGTAGCTGGGACCATAGGTACTCACCGGCGTGCCCGGCTAATCTGTTCACTTTTTGTAGAGATAGGGTCTCTCTAGGTTGCCCAAGGTGGTCTTGAACTTCTAGGTTCAAGTGATTCTCCTAAGTACAGGGATTACAGGTGTGGGCCACCACACCCGGTCCAGGGTTGGGATTTGAACACAGCAGTCCATCTTTCTAGGCCATGTTCTTAACCACTGCACCTTACTCCCCAAAACTGAGGGCAGTGCAATTGTAGGTAGGTTCTGCAAACTCAACGCCTTTATCCTGAAGCCTGGGGGATGCTTTCCAGACTAAAGTGAACTGAGATTAGCAGCTAGTGGGGACATGGGATCAGTCCCACCTTCCTGCACTTTTATCAAATATCTGTATATGAATGGCGGGCACCCACCACATGAGAGGAGGCAGTGGTACAATGGTTTTCTGGAGCTGGGATGTCCTGGGCCTACGGCCTAGTTCTGTCACTCTCAGCTGCATGAACTCAGGGCAGTTACTTCTCTAAGTATCACTGTTGCCATCTGCAAATGGGCATAATGCAGTCCTCACTTCATGAGCCTGTTTTGTGGGTTAAGTGAATGCATGCATGATAATTAGGAACTGCTAACACAGTCACCATAAGTGCAAGAGGATTAAATAATTCCACAAATAAAAACTTTCTTTTTTTTTTTGAGACACAGTCTTGCTCTGTCACCTGGGCTGGGACGCAGCGGCACATCTCAGCTCACTGTAGCCTTCGCCTCCCAAGTTCAAGCGATTCTCCTGCCTCACCCTCCTGAGTAGCTGGGATTACAGGCTGGAGCCACCACGACGGGCTAATTTTTGTATTTTTAGTAGAGATGCGGTTTCACCTTGCTGGCGAGGCTGGCCTCGAACTCCTGACCTCAGGTGATCTGCCAGCCTCGTCCGTCCTCCCAAAGTGCTGGGATTACCGGCATGAGCCACAGTGCCCAGGCATAAAAACTTCCTTTAGCCACAGTCTCACCATAAAAATGCCACTTACAAAAAAATATGTGCAACAGAAAACACAACCACCACACTCAGGACACGAACAACAGCCATTCATGAACTTCGTAGTTAATACTAAAAGTTACTCCTCACTTTACTCTTCATTTGCAAAAGCTTTCGTGGTTCTTAAAAGTGTTTAGTATTCACCAATTTTACTGTTATCGTTTCTAATGAGGATTTGCTAAACCTGAGGCATGGATTTGAAAAAGTGCTCTGATCAGTCGGCAGCAGATTTGGAATGGAATCCCCAGCCCCCAGTCTTCGCACCCACCCTCTGGCAACATGCTGCCTCACGTGAGCATCTTGAAGACTGATTTCCCTTTTTATTCCAAATAAAAGAATTAGGTGTCTTCGGTAGAAAAGAAAGTAGATCTTTAGGCTGAAGTCGCCGAAGCTGGCCAGTCAGCCCAGCTTCTCATATGAACTCGACCCGGGCAGTAGAACAAACTTTCCCATAAGGAACGCAAGACTAACTTTTGTTACGTGTTTTCTATTCATTTTCTATTTCTGAATGGAATCTGAACTACTTTGTGGCCAACATGCAACACCAGCTTCCCACTGTGGGAATCACAGGATTTCAGCATTCAGCGGCTTCCGGCAGGATCCCCTGGGTTACGTTTAGCAATCTTCAGCTGCCTTTTTTTTCTTTTTCTCTTTCTCTCCTTTCGTTCTTTTTTTTTTTTTTTTTTTCTTTCCAAAGGAAAGAACAAGAGAGGCGAGCCCAGGCGGAACGGAAGTGAGTATCCCGACACGCGGATCTCAGGCAGCCCAGACCACCGAGCCCTACAGGCCGGGAACGCTGAGCGCGCGCCGCTGGGGAGACGCACACTTCGGGGGCTGTGTGGGCGCGCGCTGGCACCCCACAAGTTCCCATGCCTCTGCTCCGCCGATCCGGCCAGACAAAGACCGCAAGTTCCCCGGCCCACGGCTCCAGGCAGGCGGGGACCAGTCTCCCCGAATTAGGCCCGTTCCGTGCCCCCGGCGCCCTCACCCGCCGCGAGGGGAGTCCCCGGGTGCCCCTGCGTGATCGGGGTCCTCCCGCAACGCCCCCGCTCCTGCTGGCGCCCTGCGCTCGGAGGACTGCGGCCGGACCCCGGCCCCTCCCCGGTCCCGCGGCTGCAGGCCCACGCGCCCCGCGCGCCCCCGCCCGAGCTCCGCCTAAGAGCCCTGCCCGGGACTCCGTGGACCCTCGGACCCCGCCCCCGCGGCCCCGTCCGGGCCCCCATACCCACCCGGGTCCCGCTGCGGGGGCCGGATTCGCGCCGGCTCTCAGAGCCGCCACCGTCGCCTCCGCCGCTGCCGCCGCCTGTGAGGCGCGGCGAGGCGGGGACGCGCGGGGAGGCCCGGCCCCCGGCCCGCCCCCAGGCCCGCCCCTGCCGTGCTTCCCGCCCGCCTTCCGGCCCAGCCCTGGGCGCACGCCCCTGGTTCGCGGCTGGCCCTCCCTCAGGCCTCGCTGCGCCCCCGCCCCGGGGACTGTGCCCGGGCCCGAGCCCCGCGCCCCCGGGGAAGACACGGGCCCCCTCGGACGCTCCGCGAGCGCGCTCGCCCTCGGCCGCCGCCCCCTGCAGGGAAATTTCGGAAATTTCTCCTATTTGGGGCTAGGAAGGGACGACACCCTCGGGAAGACCCCCGGGCGTCCCTGCTTCCCGAGGAGTCTCCGTAGGACCCCTGGAGAGGAGCACCGGAGCCCCCAGGGCCGGAGACGGAGAAGCGCGCCAAGCGAGGGGGCACCCGGCCCCGGGCACCGCAGCCCGCCGGCCACTCCCGGGCGCCTGGCCGTGCGGAGGCCCCGGGTGCCCGGCCGGTCCCTCCAGGGCCTCGAGACGCCCGCTGGGCGCACGCAGACGCCGCTGTCGCTTTACAGAACCGGAGTGCAGGCGAGGCGGGACCCGGGCGCAGAGAGCGATCGAGGAAACGCACGGTCGTGCTCTGACCATTGCAGTCTAAGGGATGACACCTCGGAGGTGGCACAAAGGCCGCGCCGCCCCCGGAGGCCCCCGCCCTCGCCGCGCGCGTCGTCCTGGCCCCGCCGGATGTTGACAGCGTCGCCTAGCAACGGGAGATGGCGGAGCCCGGCGGCGCGGCAGGCGGGTAAGCGGGGTCGAGGGGCCGCGGGTCTTGGTCCCCGCGTCGCCCCCTGCCTCGCCCTTCGCCTCCACTTCCCCTTTCTCTCGCCTGTGTCCTCCCTTCGCTCGCCGTTTTGCTGGCCTTTCCCACCCACCGCGTTCATGCCCCCCCCACCCCCGCCAACCCTTCTCACTTCCCCCCTCCTGTCCCTTTGTCCTCTCCCGGCCTCCCTCTTTCCTACTCTAAGCGTGCGACTCCGTCTCAAACCCGGGCCCGCTGGCTCTGCTGTCACCATGGCAACCACTCTGCGTGGCGGTCCCCGCGCGGAGCCCTCCTGAAAACAGGGTCCTGCAGGGCGCGGGTCTGTCGGATGCAGCCCCTGACCTTGTGCCTGGGCCACTCACTGTGGCCGGAGACCAGGCCGTCCCCCTCCTCCCTCCTGCAAGGACGGATTCCCTCTGGCTTGGGGGGTGACCCACGATGGGAGGGGTCCCTGCGGCTAGGCGGCCCCGCGGTGAACCAAGGTCACCCCCCTGGGGCCTGGGCGCGCACAGGGAGGGCGGCTGGGTGAAAATCCACCCACCTCTGCCATCCGGCCTCTGCTTACTTAGGCTGTTTAAAAGGATAGAAACAATTTGAAAAAAAATTGGCCTTTTTACCGTAGTCACTTCCATATTCTTTCATTTTTTTTGAGGTGGGTCTGTAGGTACTGACACAGAAAGACTAAAGATATTAATAAAATGATAGGCATAAATGTAAAACAGCAGGTATAGTTTGATCTCTAATAAAGGGGGTGTGTGTGTGTGTTTAAAGCACAGAAAAAAAATGTCGAAAGACTGTAATCCTAAATATTACTGATGATTATCTTGGGAAGGAAAGGGAAGACCACAGGAAGCTCTCACTGTCTTGAACCTATCTGTATTCCTTTGCCAGATAAAAATATCTTGGATCTTTAATTTTTAAAAAAAAAGCAAAAAAAAAAAAATATATATATATATATATATAAATAATGTGAACCACGGCATTCTTGTGCTACATAAACAAGGGAGAAACTCAGGGTCCCTGGAACGCTCGCCCTGATCACGCTGCTCTCTCTACTGCCGATTTCTTTTCCCCGGTTCCGTCCCAGACACATTATATTTGAGATGACTTTTCCGAGGTGATCTAATCCTGCTGTTCCTTCCGTGTTTTACGAATTATATTTTTCATTCACTCATGGAGCTTTGTGTTTGTGGCACCTCCGCCACCGGACAGGCAGGACCTAGTGCTGGGGTTCCTGAAAAATAGGACCAAGCCGTGACAGCAGCCTACGGGGAGGAGAGAAGTAAGAGTAAACAAAGGGACAGGCAGAATTCAGGAGGTGGAAAGTGACGAGAAAAAGAAAACGATTACTTGAACCTGTTCGATTCTTTCTCTAAAACCAGGTCTCATCCGGAAGACGGATCGGCTTCTGGGGGAGAGAAGGAAGGGGATGATGGAGGCGACATGGTAAAATTCCCTGTGGGAAGTGATTCTGGGCTTGTGTTTACCAGGAATTAAAGAGAATTAGAGGCCAGCCACGGTGGCTCATGCCTGTAATCCCAGCACGTTGGGAGGCCGGGGCAGGTGGATCATCTGAGGTCAGGAGTTTGAGACCACCCAGGCCAACGTGATAAAACCCCATCTCTACTAAAAACATAAAAATTAGCCAGGCCCGGTGGTGTGCACCTGTAATCCCAGCTATTCGGGAGGCTGAGACAGGAGAATGACTTGAACCTAGGAGGTGGAGGTTGCAGTGAGCCAAGAACGTGCCATTGCACTCCAGCCTGGGCGACAGCCCGAGACTCTGTCACCAAAAAAAAAAAAGAAAGAAAGAAAGAAAAGAAAAGAAGAAAGAACAGATACACTGAAGCATGAAACGTGATTTCTTAGTGGTGGTGAGAAGGGTATACATGCAGTTTTCCCATTGGTGAAATTACGCTGTAAAGAATAAAACCTCACAAGGTCCTTTATACTTTGTTTCCTGATTTGTTTCCTGCCTCACCTTTGCAGGGGTCACCACTACAGAACAACAATGGCCAGAAAAGTGAAGAAGCTGTTGGTAGCACAGAGCGTCCTGAAGTCACAGCCCCGGCGGAAGCTGCAATTGAAGAAGAGGTCGAGGCTGAAGGGGACGTTGCAGTCCGAGAGGAAGCCACAGTGGAAAAGGAAGAGGAAGAGGAAATTGAGTCCTACGGAGATGCTGAAAGCGAACAGGAATATTACTTTATGGAAGCTGCATCCCCCAAAAGGGAAATCACTGCTACATCTACGACTTACTCATATGTCAGTCCTCCTGGGGAGCTGCCCGGAGAAGAGTCGTATGAGAGGGTTAGCAGGGAGGCTGGCCTCGAAGGCTCCCACCCAGAGGCCACAGGTCCATCAGAATCCAGAGAAGGGAGCGTCACCTCTGCAGAGCCATCCCACAGAGGCTTAGGCCCGACGGTGCAAACGGGCCAGGTCAGCCCTGGGCCAGCAGTGGGCAGATTGGTGAGTAGCCCTGAGTTCTGTTTTGTGCCAGTATCTCACAGCCCACAGGGTTTGTCACCCTATGTAGGGAACTTGGGATATACTGTAAATACAAACTGCAATCCCTGTTAGAAATTTCTCAGCAAGGCCAGGTGTGGTGGCTTATACCTGTAATCCCAGCACTTTGGGAGGCCAAAGTGGGTGGATCACCTGAGGTCAGGAATTCGAGACCAGCCTGGCCAACATGGTGAAACCCCATCGCTACTAAAAATATAAAAAATTAGCCAGGTGTAATGGTCCACACTTGTTGTCCCAGTTACTCGGGAGGCTGAGGCAGGAGAATCACTTGAATCCAGGAAGCGGAGGTTGCAGTGATCTGAGATCGCACCCCTGCACTCCAGCCTGGGCAACAGAGTGAGACTCCATCTCAAAAAAACGAAGAAAGAAGACTGTGTTTTCCTTTTTGGTTAGTTAATCTGGTAGATTACATTGACTGATTTTCAGAAGCTAAAGCAACCCTGCATTCTGAGATAAACACAGGGAGCGCTTTGGAGCGATGCGAATGTCCGTTCCTCATTAAACCCTCGGATTATTTGTATTCTTCCACCTGCATAGACTCAGGGCTCTCCGTGTGATTCACTGGGTTATAACACATCCTATCATTATGTATTTTGGTGCTCAGCTTGGCCAGTGAGGGCCACTGAAAGCAGCTTTTGTGCCCTCCGAGGCGCCTCCATCCTTCTGTGAGGACTCCCTTGCTTGCTGGCGTAGACGGCCCAGCCTCAGAATCAGACATTCCTCCAGGAGCCCTGTTTCTGTTAGCGGAAGGTAGAGCTTAGAAGGTATGACTTGGGTGCTAGGGTCCTCGTGGACGCTGGGGTGTCTGTCCCCAGGCCCTCTTGGGGGCAGGAGATAGGGTGTGTGTGCTTGTGTGTGTGCAGAGACTTCCCCCACATGTATACATGCCACATGTGCGCAGACATACACTCACATCTGTATTTATCGCCATACATCCTCGCCCCAGCCTTGGCTCACAACAGTACCTCTAATTCCATCTCACCTCCATAAAGGATCCCTCCCGATTTTCTGCTCTTCCTTTTTTTTTTTCAAAACAGAGTCTCACCCAAGTAGCTGGTACTACAGGCACTCACCATCATGCCTGGCTAATTTCTGCACTTTTCGTAGAGAGGGGGTTTCACCATGTTGCCCAGGCTGGTCTCGAACTCCTGGGCTCAGTCAGTCCTCCCACCTCGGCCTCCCAAAGTGCTGGGATGACAGGCATGAGCCACAGTGCCCAGCCTCCTCTTCCGTATGTGTAGCTCCTTTCTCCCACAGGGAGAAGCCTCTCGCATGATCCTCACTGTGCTCACTGATGCGGTCAATCCCCCTGCACGCCACCAGCCCCTACCTTGACTGCCTTGGCTGCCCCCGTCCCCAGCATAGCTTAGGTTTCGATTGATCTGGAAGGGGAGATAGGAGTGTGGAAGGGAGGTGGGGGAAGAGGATGCTTTATACTTCCGAGCTCTGACTATGGGCTAGACACCGTTCCCTACCTGGATCTGTGTTGTCTCAAAATCCTGACAGCCCTGCGAGGTAGGAACTGTGATTGTGCCCATTGTACAGATGAGGAAACTGAGGGGTGAAAGGTCACTGCATCGTCACCCAGCTGTTGTGACAAGTGGTAGTTCTTGCTTCAAAGCCAGTGTTCTGAATCACAAAGCAGCCATCCCTCCTGCTCACCTACCCTGGAAACCTCGAAGACTTTCTAAAAGTCACTTTGGAGAATCGTTTGGTTCAGTATTTGGCGAGCCCTAATTAAGTTTTATGATCACAAGTGACAAATATGAAATCAAAACCACTTTTAAGAATTTATCATCAACAGCAGGCCAGGCGTAGTGAGTCATGGCTGTAATCCCAGTACTCTGGGAGGCCGAGGCAGGCTGATCACTTGAGACCAGGAGTTCGAGACCAGCCTAGCCAACATGGCGCGATCCCCATCTCTACTTGAAAATACAAAAATCAGCCGGGTGTGGTGGGGCCTGTAGTCCCAGCTACTCAGGATGCTGAGGCACAAGACCCACTTGAGCCTGGCGGGTCAGAGATTGCAGTGAGCCAGGATCATGCCGCTGCACTCCAGCCTGGGTGACAGACCCCATCTGGAAAAAAAAAAGAATTTATTAACAACAACAAAACGCGTGTCTTCCCCTCTGGAAGTGAAGTCTAGGTCACTAGTTGAGCTGTAAACCTACTTCCATCCTTGGACCTAGTTTCTAGAAAATACGCCGGGAAGCCGTTTCCAAATACGACTGAGCAAAGGACAGGGACAGCCTCTGAGCAAGCCCTGCTGCCCCGCTGCCCCGGCCCTCGGTCTTTAGAGTGGGACAGCGTGGGTGGGAGTGGTGTCCCGGTGTGTGCGTGGAAGCCCAGCAACCTCTCCTTAGGAGAAGCCCCTGCTGCACACTCTGGAGATGGGCGTTGACCCTGGGCTCCCGTCAATGTTGTTACGGTTCCAGATGCCTCAGAAATCGTTTCTAGAGTCAACACCATCTGAGGAAGCGCAGGGAGGCCGTGCATGGGCTGGAGGCAGAGGCAGCCGGGGCTGAACGTACCCAGGGCTGCCCGTGCAAACTCTTTAGCATCTGTGTGGCTGCCTCCCGCTGTGGATGACAGGGATGACTAGAACCTGGCGTGTGGGTTATGGCAAGGGCGGCGTGAGATGAGCTTCGTAACAGTGTTGTTGATGGGCAGCCAGACCCTGACTTACCATCTGTTCTTACCAACATCCAACAGTTCATCATCTGCGATCGTTATTGGCAGTAGGAGTAACTGCAAAAGTCTCTTTTAAAGCTAAAAGGGAGGCCGGCCGCGGTGGCTCACGCCTGTAATCCCAACACTTTGCGAGGCCGAGGCGGGTGGATCACTTGAGGTCTGGAGATCAAGACCAGCGTGGGCAACATGGTGAAACCGCGTCTCTACTAAAAATGCAAAAATTAGCCAGGTGCGGTGGTGCGCACCTGTAACCCCAGCTACTCGGGAGGCTGAGGCACAAGAATCGCTTGAACCCAGGAGGTGGAGGTTGCAGTGAGCAGAGATCATAGCCCTGCACTCCAGCCTGGGCGACAGAGCAAGACCCCATCCCAAAAATAAATAAATAAGCAAACAAGTAAATAAATAAAGCTAAAATCGAGCCAGGTGTTTTTATGAAAGGAAGACATTTTGTTATGGAAATTTCCCTAAAGGGGGCTGCTTTGGAAGGAGAGAAGAGGAAACAGTCCCCTTGGGAGGCCCTGGCCGGAAGCCGAGGCTTTCCTGCACGCTTTCATGAAGAGGGTGCTCAGACAGGCGGTTTCCATGCTCATGGTGCCCAGCACATGGGAGCAAACGATCCCATGACCCACGCATTCTCAAGCCCGCGTGTTTACACTTAGCTACAGATCCAGACAAGCAGAAACCACTCCTTTATTTTATTATTACTTTTATAGAGTAAGGGTCTCACTCTGTCGCCTAGGCTGGAGTGCAGTGTTGCAATCATGGCTCACTGCAGCCTCCACCTTCTGAGCTCAACTGGTCCTCCCTCCTCAGCCTCCAGAGTAGCTGGGACTACAGGTGCACACCACCACACTGGTCTAACTTTTTAAATATTTTAGTTAGTGATGGGGTCTCGCTATGTTGGCCAGGCTTGTCTCAAACTCCTGGCCTCATTCAGTCTTTCTGCTTTGGCCTCCCAGCGTGCTGGGATTACAGGTGTGAGCCAGGGAAACCTCTTCTGAATTCCCTCTGTGGGGAGAGTTAGTCGTTTTCCATTTTGAACATTTGTGAAAGTCAAATGATCTTTATATCCAAATGATTTCCTATTACTTTAACAATTATGTTAAATGGTGAGCAATGTATCATCCTAAATAACAAACAGAGGGAGGTTCTGTAAAGGAAAACGATATTTATTTGGGGATAGGGCATTGCAATGGGTATCTGGGTTCCACAGTAAACTGTTTGCATTCAGAAGATGAAAGTTGATACAGGAAAAATGAGGAGGATTACATCACTGTTTTGCAATAATTCTCCTTGGCTGTAAGGCTGAGTGACAGGCTGGCGTCAGTCCAAGTTTGGACAGGCAGTTGCTGGGTAGCTGTCCTTGCAGAAGTGTGTGTTGTTTTTTTTTTTTTTTTTGAAAGGTTATGCTGACCTTGGTGCAACGTTGTGGGTTTTGCAGAGTCTTTTGTGATAGCATTTGTTATGAGAAACCCTTCCCTTAATGGCTTTCCCAGCTCTGTTTTTCAGGGGGTTTTTTTGGGTTTCTTTTTGTAGATGAGTCTCCCTCTGTCGCCCAGGCTGGAGTGCAGTGGTGTGATCTTGGCTCACTGCAACCTCTACTTCCCAGGTTCAAGGAATTCTCCTGCCTCAGCCTCCCCAGTAGCTGGGATTACAGGCACGCACCACCTTGCCTGGCTAATTTTTGTATTTTTAGCAGAGACGGAGTTTCACCATGTTGGCCAGGCTGGTCTCAAACTCCTGACCTAAGGTGAGCCATCCTCCTCGGCCACCCAAAGTGCTGGGATTACAGGCGTGAGCCACCGCACCTGGCCAGGTTTTTTTTAAACACAGAGGTGTCTATATTTTGATTCTGACAACTTTCACAAAGGTAATGAATTAAAATTGAATAACTCCTCAGTGGCCATTCAGCCCTTGTTGACTTAGTGTGGGTTGTTCTTCCCGTAGACGGGGTCCACAGAGGAGCCCCCGCCGAAGGTCTCCCCGTCAGGCGTGCGACACCGCTTCCGGCTGAGCCGGGGGAGCAGCATGGAGTCCTCAGACCTGGAAGAGTTCTCGCTGGAGCCAGGTGCCGCCCCACCCCCGGCCCCGCCCGCCAAGGTCACCCTGCCCTGGCAAGGAGCCACCTGCACCGGCCCTTCTGTGCAAGTGACACCACTCGGGTCATGGGTTACCGGTTTTCCGGGTGGCTGTGAGCTGAAAGATAAAAATATTGTCAACAGATATGGATAACACTTATTGGGCACTGACTGTTTGACCTCGTTGAACCCTAACAGTGACCAGTGAAGTAGGAGCCGTTCTCTGTTTTACAGGCAGGTCCCCTAAGGGCATGAAGGCACTGGTCCAATTAGGTGGCAGAACTCGGCCTTCGCCAAGATGCAGCGATGCCCAGCCCCATCCCCTGATGGCCACTTCTCGCTGCCTCCTGGTATCAGAGGGAGAAGGGCTGTGATAGCAGCCCCAGGCCTGCGTCTATCTGTGAACTTTCAAAGGCTTTCAGAACCCCTGTCTTCTTATGCAGTCCTGGCATCCCAGCGTTGTAGAGGTGGGAGGGCAGATCAGGAAGTTGCAGATTCCCTGTGATACTGACATGCAGTTGGTCCAAACCAAAACCTTGTATTACTTGCAAGTGACAGGAAAACAGCACGTACCTAAATTAGGAAAAAGCAGGCTGGGCACAGTGGCTCACACCTGTAATCCCAACATTTTGGGAGGCCAAAGCCGGTGGATCTCCTGAGATCAGGAGTTCAAGACCAGCCTGGCCAACATGGTGAAACCTTGTCTCTACTAAAAAATACAAAAATTAGCTCGGTGTGGTCGTGGGCTCCTGTAATCCCAGCTACTCAGGAGGCTGAGGCAGGAGAATCACCTAAACCTGAGAGGCAGAGGTTACAATGAGCCGAGATCGCTCCACTGCACTCCAGCCTGGGTGACAGAGCAAACTTCTGTCTCAAAAAAAAAAAAAGTTTCAAATCTAATCTATTAGTTAAGTGGTTATCTTTCTATTCACTGTTTATATATAAAAAAAAGCCTCTCAAAAATAATTTCCTTCCTGCCTACCTTTAAAATGGGACCCTTTCTCTGGAATGTGTTGAGTCTGTGAACAGACGATTCGGTGAATGACGTTTCTGACCCACAGGACGTTCGGATGCTTTTCTGTCACTTTCCCATCATGCTGCCTGAGCTGCTGTGCCATTGATGCCCCAGAATAGAATCACTGAGCCTCGGCCAGGCGTGGAGGCTCACGCCTGTAATCCCAGCACTTTGGGAGGCTGAGGCAGGCAGATCACAAGATCAGGAGTTCGAGACCAGTCTGGCCAATATGGTGAAACCCTGTCTCCACTAAAAATACAAAAATTAGCCAGGTGTGGTGGCGTGCGCCTGTGGTCCCAGCTACTCAGGAGGCTGAGGCAGGAGAATCACTTGAACCCAAGAGGCAGATGTTGCAGTGAGCCAAGATCGTGCCACTGCACTCCAGCCTGAGTGACAGAGCAAGACTCCATCTCAAAAAAAAAAAAGAATCACTGAGCCTTCTCTCCAGCAGCTCTGCAATGGTGTCTCTGTCCCTTCCCCATTGATCCCCCAGGGGAGCCCGATGCCCCCGCCAGGGAAGGAGACCTGCCAGAGTCCTGGAACCAGACCCAGCAGTCCAGCATCGAGGAAAGGGCCATGGCGGAGAGAACGGAGTCCGAAGGGAGTGACGAGGAAGCAGAAGACCAAGAAGGGTCCCAACTGGTGGTTTTGGACCCAGACCACGTAAGGAAGCCTTCCCAGGTTTTGCTTTTGCCTACACAGATGGAGAGTGACGCAGGCCACTTTCTCTGCCTGCACCGTGGCCCACTCCTGATCCTAAATACTGTATTGTATCTCGCCCGTTCACTGCACCATTGATCGGTGCTGTTTGACCTGCCCCTTCATAGGGTCATCTCCTCGGAGGTTCATACGCCTAAGGCCTGTGTTTCTCAGCCCCAGCGCCACCACCCCCTGGGGCCGGGTCACTCTGCTCTGTGCCTTGCATGGTGTTGAACAGCAACCCTGAGCCCACCACCACTGCATGCCAGGAGCATCCCCCCTTGGTTGCGACCATCAAAAATGTCTCCAGGCTGGGCGCGGTGGCTCACACCTATAATCTCAGCACTTTGGGGGTCCAAGGCGTGTGGATCACCTGAGGTCAGGAGTTTGAGACCAGCCTGGCCAACATGGTGAAACCCCATCTGTACTTAAAATACAAAAAAAAATTAGCTGGGCGTGACGTCGGGCACCTGTAACCCCAGCTACTCGGGAGGCTGAGGCAGGAGAATCGCTTGAACCTGGAAGGTGGAGATTGCAGTGTGCCAAGATCGCGCCACCGCACTCCAGCCTGGGTGAAGAGCGAGACTCCACCTGAAAAAAAAAAAAAAAGTCTTCAGTCAGCGCCGAATGTTGGGAGTGTGGGTAAGGGGTAAAAGTGCCCACCTTGGGAGCCACTGCCTCGAGGGTGCCAATTGGATCACAGCTCCCTGCCACACCCACTGGCAAGGGGAAAGGCAGATGTTGATTTCATTCACCCATCAGGAAAGCTGCAGAGCTCCAGGAGCTGCAGGAAGATGCTGGGGCTGCATGGGGAAGTTCTCTCCCCAGACCACTGCTCTACCCCACCCTCTGGCCCAGTTCACCATCATTTTGCCAAAATATGCGCCCAGCTCTGCAAGTGCCTGAGATGAGACCATGAGGTGCCTTTAATTTGTGGCTTCCAGAGTATGAGTCCCAAGCAGAAGTAGGGAGCCCTCCGCATGGAAGTCATGTATGCCCGGCCAGAGGGAGACCTATGGCCACCTGGCTGAGCCCTGGGAGGGACAGGAGGGCAACCAGGAAGGTAACCGCATGTGCTTTTCTGTTGTTCTAGCCCCTGATGGTAAGATTCCAGGCTGCCCTGAAGAACTACCTGAACCGACAGATCGAAAAACTGAAACTGGACCTTCAAGAGCTGGTGTGTATCTGTCCAGCCTCCCACCATGGCCGGATGCCTGCATCCTGGTGACCCTGCTTCCCTGTTCGGTCCAGGTGGTGGCCACCAAGCAGAGCCAAGCCCAGCGGCAGGAGCTGGGGGTGAATCTCTATGAGGTGCAGCAGCACCTGGTGCACCTGCAGAAGGCACTGGAGAAGAACCACGACCACCACTCACTTGTGGTGAGGGAGCGCAGGCAGAAGGAGGAGGAGCTGCAGACCGCGCGCGCGCTCTACACCAGGACCCGCGCTGCCGCTAATGAGGAGCGCAAAAAGTGTAAGGCAGCCCCGAGGCCCCACGTGCTACTGGGTCCTGGAGGGGTTTCCCCAGGGGCATCTCCACGTGCCATGACCAGGCACCTAGAAAAGGAAGATGTGGCCGGGCACGGTGGCTCACGCCTGTAATCCCAACAACACTCTGGGAGGCCGAGGTGGACAGATCACGAGGTCAGGAGTTCAAGACTGGCCTGGACAACATGGTGAAACCCTGTCTCTACTAAAAATACAAAAATTAGCTGGGCATGGTGGCGCGTGCCTGTAATCCCAGCTACTCAGGAGGCTGAGGCAGGAGAATTGCTTGAACCGGGACCTGGGAGGCAGAGGTTGCAGTGAGCCGAGATTGTGCCACTGCACTCCAGCCTGGGCTACAGAGTGAGACTCTGTCTGAAAAAAAAAAAAAAATTTTTTAAAAAGAAGGAAAAGTAAGAGGTGTGTGTGTCCTGGAGGGGTTCCCACCCTTTTTAGGAAGGGAAGGCACATAAATATCTTTCATTTTTTTTGAGACTGAGTTTCACTCTGTCACCCGGGCTCGAGTGCAGTGGCGTGATCTTGCCTCACTGCAACCTCCGCCTCCTGGGATCAAGCCAGTCTCCCGCCTCAGCCTCCTGAGTAGCTGGGATTACAGGCGCCCGCCACCACCCCTGGCTAATCTTTGTATTTTTAGTAGAGATGGGATTTCACCATGTTGGCCAGGCTGGTCTCGAGCTCCTGACCTCAGGTGATCCACCCTCTTCGACCTTCTAAATGCTGGGGTTACAGGCGTGAGGCATCGTGTCCAGTCATAAATATGTTAAATGGCACCTGTAGGGCAAAGAAGCAAATGCTGACGCTGCTAACAGCTGGGGTGTAGAGACTCAAAACCGGCAGAGCTCCGAGGGTGGGCGAGACCAGGAGGCGGGAGCAGAGCTGGCGGGCTGGGGTTTCGACAGGTGCGCATTCCAGAGTGAGGCCGGGGCGGACACGAGGGGGACACCACGGCCCGGGCCCAGCCGCCACAGGACATGTGTGGCAGGTCAGCCAGGAGCTTCAGATCGGATGAGACAGGGGGGTACAGCACGAGCTATGCCACATTACTGCTAAAGCCGCGCCCTTGCACAGAGCCGGCCACGTAGGTGACTGGGGGCAGTGGCTTCCTCTTGTGGCCACAGAGTACTTCAGTGTATACTTTTCGATGTTTTCAACTTCCTCTCTCCACTCTGTATTACTCTTACAATGGGGTCATGACCTACGTGAATCTGGAAGAAAACAGAACCACATGGCCAGCCCCGCTGTTCTGAAAAGAAACTTTTTTTTTTTTTTTTTTTTGAGATGGAGTTTTTCTCTTGTTGCCCAGGCTGGAGTGCAATGGTATGATCTTGGCTCACCACAACCTCCACCTCCTGGGTTCAAGCGATTCTCCTGCCCCAGCCTCCTGAGTAGCTGGAATTACAGGGATGTGCCACCACGCCTGGCTAATTTCGTATTTTTAATAGAGACGGGGTTTCTCCGTGTTGGTCAGGCTGGTCTTGAACTGCCAACCTCAGGGGATCCTCCTGTCTTGGCCTCACAAAGTGCTGGGATTACCGGTAGGAGCCACCACACCCAGCCTGGAAAGAAACATTTTAACTCCTGAGAAAAGTGGAAGAGGTTTCTGGAAATTTCAGAGTTAAGGTAAGTGGGCACTTCCCAAGAACTTCTCTCCAGTTACCATCCAATTAATAGAAAACACCAAAAGGAAAGAACATGACATCCACGCTGAAATCAAAGAGCCACATCCTGCAAAAGTAAGAGAATTTAGACCGACCTGAAGGAGGACGCATGCCGCCACCCTGCTCCCCACGCTGCAGTGAGGCCGGAGGCGTGGAGCTGGGGTGGAGTGCCTGCTGGCTCCCCTCTATGAAGGCTCAAAGAGTGGGTGTGATTCTGAAAAGATCCAAACGCTCTGGTGGACTCTGTGCTTCCTGGAGATTGGGAGAGGCCGGAGCCGAGGCTCTTCAACCCGGCAATGCCTGCATCAAACAGCACCGTCTGTGCCCTCTCAGAACTGAAGAATCTGAGCAACGGTCCCAGCCCTGACAGGGGTGCTGACCCTGCATAGTCCCTTAGGTGAGACGTGGGGCCCAGCCCTGGAGAAAGCCCACAGTCACCTGCCTTGTCTGAGAGGGAGACAGAGCCCAGCAGTCGCTGTATTAGGGTTCTCTAGAGGGACAGAACCAACAAGATAGATATGAACAGAAAGGGGAGTTCATTACCTCACAGGATCGTGCGGTGCCACGCAGGCCATCTGCAGGCTGGGGAGCAAGGAGAGCCAGTCCGAGATCCAGAACCAAAGAACCTGGAGTCTGATGTTCAAGGGCAGGAAGCATCCAGCCCGGGAGAAAGATGTGGGCTGGGGGCCAGGCCGGGCTCTCTTTTCGCATTTTCTGCCTGCTGACGTTCTCACTGCACGGGCAGCTGACCACGTGGTGCCCACCCAGATTGAGGGTGACTCTGCCTTTCCAGTCCACTGCCTCAAATGTTCACCTCCTTTGGCACCGCCCACAGGGACACACCCAGGGTCAGTACTTGGTATCCTTCAATCCTATCAAGTTGACACGCAGTATTCACCATCACAGTCGCTAAACCTTCACACCAAAATGTGAGTCGCCAAGCGGAGATCCCCAGACCTGACAGGAGACAGAGCTTGAGAGACGGGCAAACCCAGCCCTGATTCCGAAAACAGAGCACGCGGAGGTGCCTGCGGGCAGTCTCAGGAGATTGCAGAGGGCGTTTCATCCATAAAGAGAAAAAGCGTTAGGAAAAGGGGTACATGGAATTAAAAAATATAATCATCGCCCCCTCAAAAGACACTAGATAAATGAGTGCAGTTGAAAACCAAATTTCTTAACTAAAAAGCCAGTTTGAGGATCCTCCCCAGAAATAAAGCAAAACCCAGAACGATGGACAGCTTGAGGAGGAGACAAAAGACATGGACAACAGCAGGAAAACCAAATCCATGTCCGTAAGAGAGAGGTTTCCGGAGATGAGAGGCAACGGAGAGCAGGTGCGTGAGCTCGGGAAAGACGAATCTGCAGATGTAAAGACTGCTGGCCATGCAGCTGGAGGAGAAGATAAGCCTGCCCAGACATAGCTGGTGGGAGTTCCAAATTCCACGGCAAAACTAGAAAATGCTGCAGGCTTCCAGGCGGGAAAACCCAGGTGGCCTCTCGAGGCCGGGCCTGGGCTGCGCCTTAATCAAGGTCTCCATCAGCTGCCCCTTGGAGGAACCAGGAGAGCTCAAAACCAGCAGGACCCAGCCCAGCCCAGGTTCCAGATTGATTTGTTCTGGGAAGGACCAGGCATTGACTGTTTCTAGCTTTCCTGTTTACCTTGAAGCTTCCAGATGATGCTAACATGTGGCCAGGACAGATCTTAAATGTAAATCACAGGATGTCAATGCATACAGAATTCTTTTTTTTTTTTTTTTTTGAGACGGTGTCTCACTCTGTCACCCAGGCTGGAGTGTAGTGGCACGATCTCGCTCCCTGTAACTTCCGCCTCCCGAGTTCAAGTGATTCTCCTGCCTCAGCCTCCCAAGTAGCTGGGACCACAGGCACACGCCACCATCCCCGGCTAATTTTTGTATTTTTCTTGAGACGGGGGTTTCACCATATTGGTCAGGCTAGTCTCGAACTCTTGACCTCGTGATCCGCCCCCCTCGGCCTCCCAATGCGTACAGAATTCTAAGGGAGAAGGATCGTTAGCATTTGACCTACACGCCAGTTATAGACTGTGGAAATTAATGACAACATGAAGTCCACGTGTGAAGACTTCCGTCTGCAGCCAAATCTGCCCAGACAAAACCCATGACAGTTTATTTACATTTCCACCAACGAGCCTGAAAACAGGTATTCTATCCAAGAAGCTAAAAACAGGCAAATCAGCTGAAAGAAGTAGAAAAAGAAACCAGTAAGGATCAAAACCAGAAGCTGATGAAATAAAATCAAAATGAATTGACTTCATACATAAAACCGCTTTTTTTTTTAAATGACCAATTAAGCCTATATACTGCTGGCTTCTCTGACAACAAAAAGGAGATCGTGTCAGGTAACAGTGTTGGGAATGAGGACAACTTGGGGGAGGGTTTTCGGTTTTGTTTTTAATTTCAAGAAAGCTATGCATTGTGCTGGTTTCATCATGGAAAATTGAAATTGCTATCAAAAATCTGTTTTCCCTAAATGTACTTGTATTGGAAGGTATGATGGAAGCCTCTTAGTAACCTTTCAAGGATCAAACACTTCCTGTGTTATCAAAGCTCCAGGGGATAGAAGATTCCGGAAACTCTACGCAGGCCGGTCCTGCAATGCTTAGCGAAAGGCTGGCTGCCAACGCGGACAGCATACAAACAGGAAACTAATGCGGCCTCACGATCCTGAACAAAACGTCAGCAAATTAAGTAGAATTTACTTCTGGAATTCACACGGGAATACTTCACAATTTAAACATCTACTAATTTAATGCGTTATATTTATAAATTAAAGGATGGAGGCCGGGCGCAGTGGCTCACACCTGTAATCCTGGCACTTTGGGAGGCCAAGGCGGGCACATTACCTCAGGTCAGCAGCTTGAGACCAGCCTGGGCAACATGGTGAAACCCCATCTCTACTAAATATACAAAAATTAGCCCGGCGTGGTGGCACACACCTGTAATCCCAGCTACTCAGGAGACTGAGGCAGGAGAATCACTTGAACCCGGGAGGCAGAGGTTGCAGTGAGCCGAGATCGTGCCAATGCATTTCAGCCTGGCCGACAGAGCCAGACTCTGTCTCAAAAAAAAAAATTAATTAAAAAATAAAATAAAAGGATGGGGAAAAAAGAAAAAGGCTTCCTGGGTGGGTGCCAAATGGGTGTTTCATAAAACTCATCATCCATCCCAAACTAGGATAGAAGGAAAGTTCTCAGTATTCATCAGAAACTAACTAGAAAATGTTACCCAGGGGAAAGACTGGACTTGAAATCAGGAATGAGATGCGGGCACCTGCTAGCACAGCGGTTACCCGAACTGTAACGGAGGCTCCAGCCATGCAGAGAAAAGAAGACAAAGAAAGGAGATCTGGACCTTGGAAATGAAATGCTGAAATTCTCAGCCTCTGCTAATGAAAAAGACACAGCTCGGTGGCTCACGCCTGTAATCCCAGCACTTTGGGAGGCTGAGGCGGGTGGATCACGGGGTCGGGAGATCAAGACCATCCTGGCCAACATGGTGAAACCCCATCTCTACTAAAAATACAAAAATTAGTGGGGCGTGGTGGCATGCACCTGTAATCCTAGCTACTCGGGAGGCTGAGACAGGAGAATTGCTTGAACCCGGGAGGCGGAGGTTGCAATGAGCCGAGATCGAGCCACTGCACTCCAGCCTGGCACCTGGTGACAGAGCGAGACTCTGTTTCAAAAAAAGAAAAGAAAAAGACAAAGCTGATAGAAACAGTAAGAAATCGATAAAGTAGCTGTATACCAGCTCTGCAGTTTTCTTGTATGCCAGTCATATAGTTAGGAATTACAGCTTTTTAAAAATCTCATTCATAATAGCTGTAACAACTCTAAAATACCTAGAAAGAAGTCCAACAAGGAAGGAGTGAGCCTATCTAAAGAAAAACAATACATTTTATGAAAGTCCGTAAAGCAGATTTAAATAAATGGAGCGCCCACATTACCAGCTGGGAAGATGTGTGCTGTAAAAACGCCATTTCCCTCCAAATTAGCAATAAATCCATTGCAGTTCCCGCTACCAACCACAGTGAGGTGTTTTGGGCGAACTTAAATTTATTTAACATAATTATTTACGTATTTTGGAGAAGTAACAATTCAGAATTCAAGAGCGCTACAATGAAAAGGAAGTTTTCCTCTCTTTACCCCGTCCCGGCCCGGCCACCAGGGCCCGCCACAGACGCAATGTAGATTCCTGTGGATTCTTTTTGGTTTTGTTTTCTTCGAGACAGCATCTCGCTCTGTTGCCCAGGCTGGAGTGCAGCGGCGCGTAGCCTCAGACTCCCAGCCTTAAGTGACCCTTGCACCCCAGCTTCCCAAGTAGCTGGGACTACTCACGTGCCACCAGGCCTGGCTAATTTTTTATTTTTCTACATATTTTTTGTGTGTGTGGAGACAGGGTCTTACTGTGTTGCCCAGGCTGGTCTTGAATTCCTGGGCTGGGCTCACGGGATCTTCTTGCTCCGGGCCCTCAAAGTCCTGGGATTACAGGCACGAGCCACCCTGGCCAGCCCTTGTGGAATCTTTTTTGAGATATTTTTGAATATATAAGCAAAGTCACAAGGGTGTGTGTATGTGTATTTCTCTCTCTCTCTTTAACTTAAATGGCTGCATATTATACCCACTGCTCTGTTTCTCATTTTCTGTCCCTTAGCAGCGTGTGCTGTGGATATTCCACCTCAAAACATAAAAAGTACCTCAGGCCAGGTACAGAGGCTCACGCCTGTAGTGCCAACAATTTGGGAGGCTGAGGCAGGCAGATCTCTTGAGCTCAGGAGTTCGAGACCAGCCTGGGCAACGCAGTGAAACCTCATCTCTACAAAAAATACAAAAAATAAAAAATTGGCCAGGCCTGGGGGCGTGTGCCTGGAGTCCCAGCTACGTGAGGGGCTGAGGTAAGCCCAGGAGGTCGAAGCTGCAGCGAGCTATGATCTCGCCACTGCACTCCAGCCTGGGTGACAAACTGAGACCCTGTCTCAGAAAACAACTAACAAGAACACTTTATTCTCAACAAGATTTTAAAATTCACCTAGAAGACTGAATGCACAAGAATATCCAAGACAATTTTGAAAAGGAAAGATAAGGAAAGACATGTTTAAGAATAGCAGGTCCTCAAAGAGAACTTAAAGGAAATTTACTTTGGAATT
>NW_016107351.1:3159170-3176675 GCF_001604975.1 Cebus imitator | reverse complement strand
TTTTTTTTTTGAGTCAGAGTCTCAGGCTGGAGTGCAGTGGTGTGATCTCATCTCACTACAACCTCTGCCTCCCAGGTTCAAGCAATCCTCACCCCTCAGCCTCCTGCGTAGCTGGGATTACGGGCGTGTGCCACCACGCCCGGTTAATTTTTATATTTTGAGTAGAGACAGGGTTTCACCATGTTGGCCAGGCAGGTCTTGAACTCCTGGCCTCAAGTGATCCACCCACCTCAGCCTCCCAAAGTGCTGGGGTTACAGGTGTGAGCCCCCGCACCCAGCCGAAATGGTTTTGCAAGTTTAAGCTCTATCCTTCGAGAACACCCGCCTCCAGGATGGTATGCATCCAGCAGCCTTTTGACCTGTGATTCAGTTTTCTGTTTAGATCCAGCCACTGGAAAGGAGAGCTCTGTGCAGTGAGCGAGTGCTGCCCAGGTGTAGCTTCCTCAGCAAATTGCACCATGGCTTTATAAATCTATCTCCTGCAAGTTTTGATAAAGGAATCAGTTCCTCGGGCCTTGACCTCCTCTGAGAGCACTGACATAAATCTGTCACTTAATTCGGGGCGGGATGGAGGGTGCTGCCTCTTCCAGCCCCATCCTCTCTGGCCTCATGTGGAAGTGTCAATACAGGGACGTCGGTGGAGCTCAGCCTGCCCTGGATGCCCTGGTCTCCTCCGGGGCGCTTGAGACTCCACCTGCGGTTGCCAGCCTTTCAGTGGTAAGAAACCTACCCAGACAACCTGAAGCCTTCCCAGCCAGCACTCCTTAGACCACCGGGCGGATCTGCAAGGTGTGGTGGGCAATGGAACAGCTTGCTGCAATTTGTGGACGTAGATTCCACATATTTCTGTCTCTTCCATGAGATTGTAAACTTTGCTGGCAAAGTCTGGGTCTTGATAGTTTAAAGGCATTTCCCCAGTCTTACCCAAAATCCCAGCACTTTGGGAGGCCAAGGTGGGTGGCTCACTTGAGGTTGGGAGTTCGAGACCAGCCTGGCCAACATGGAGAAACCCCGTCTCTACTAAAAATACAAAATTAGCCAGGCATGGTGTTGCACACCTGTAATCCCAGCTACTCTTGAGGCTGAGGCAGGAGAATCGCTTGAACCTGGGAGGCGGAGGTTGCAGTGAGCCGAGATCGTGCCACTGCACTCCAGCCTGGGCAATAAGAGCAAAACTCCATCTCAAAAAAAATGGCAGGAGGGGTGCCCAGAGCACTGTTCCCTGCCTCCTCCTGGGTCTCTGCGTGGAGTGGGGACGCTGGGACAGCCTGCCGCTCTCTCTCCCCCCCGCCCCACCACGCGCAGTGGCAGCTCTGCAGACTGAGATGGAGAACTTGGCCCTGCATCTCTTCTACATGCAAAACATCGAGCAGGACCTGCGTGACGACGTCTCCGTGATGAAGCAAGTGGTGAAGAAGGCCGAGGCGGAGAGGGTGCGGGCAGAAATCGAGAAGAAAAAGCAGGTATTCTGCAAGCTCAGCACACGTTTAATAATCTCCAGACCACTGAGCTTCCAAAGGGGCTCAGCTGTGCCGCCCGCCTGAAGGCTCCCGGCCGGAGGGGTGGCGGCCGGCCTGGGGGGCGTCGACTTGTATCGAGGGTTGGTGGAGAACCGGCCCTCAGCCACCGACACCTCTCGACGGGGCTGCATCTCATCCCGTTTCCCAGGACCTGTATGTGGACCAGCTCACCGCTCGAGCCCAGCGGCTGGAGGAAGACGTCGCCCTGTTTGAGGCTCAGTACTTGGCCCAAGCTGAGGACACCCGGATTTTAAGGAAAGCAGTGAGTGAGGTACGGGCAGTCCCACCACTGTCGTGGCTGACGCACCAGCGAGTGCCCGTGTACGGGGCGCAGGTGGGTCTATCAGACCGCACCCGCGTGCCTGCTGGATGAGTGACCGCAGCCAACCGTCCCCCTCGAGCCAGCAAGCTCCGTGAGGTTAAGGGCTGGGCCTTGCACACCTGCACATCGCCTTCGGCACCTGCGAGCATCTGGCCCACCGCAGGGCAGGGCCGCAGTAGACCGACAGGTGGACGGCCTCTCCCTATTCCTTCCCTGGCTAGCGGGTGACAGAGGCCTCGCAGGGATTCAGGTACTCGAGCCTCTTCATGACTGCCAGGCCACCTTTCTGGGGGGGACGCTTAGCAAGTTCCTTAGCCTGCCGGGGCCTCTTCTGGGGAGGACTGAAGTCTTTCTAACAATTCTCAGCCTGGTGGGCAGCCGGCCTCCGGGGTAGCACCTGCATCTCTGCACCATGCAGAGTAGGGAGGGGAGGTGACAAAGCGGGTGGAAGCTGCTCCCTCTCGGCCCCAGATTCAGGTCTGTAGTGGCAGCACCAGAAACCAAAGTTACTGCAACTTAAAAAAAAAATATGTGAGTCACCATCTGCATTCACGGGTGCGGGAATGATATGGAGGAAACAATGAACTTTTTTTTTTTCTGAGATGGAGTCTTGCTCTGTCGCCCAGGCTGGAGAGCAGTGGCACAATCTCGGTTGCTCAGTGCAACCTCCACCTCCCGGGTTCAAGCGATTCTCCTGCCTCAGCCTCCTGAGTAGCTGGGATCACAGGGTGCACCACCACGCCAGCCTAATTTTTGTATTTTTAGTAGAGGCGGGGTTTCACCATGTTGGCCAGGATGGTCTCGAACTCCTGACCTCAGGTGATCCACCCACCTCAACCTCCCAAAGTGCTGGGATTACAGGCGTCAGCCACCGTGCCCAGCCAATGAACTTTTACTGGAAGAGAAGGAAGAGGACTTGAAGCGGCGGATGAGCACGCCGGGCACCCAGGGTAAAGGGAGGGCCTGGGCTGGGCATTTTCCAGCAACGTTCTCTCCAGCTGCAGATGCAATTCAAGTAGAGCACATCCCAATCAGAATCTCAGGAACAAACAATTCCTTAATTAACAAAGCACTTATGGAATTTTATCCGAAAAATAAATGAGGAGGGCTAGCCAAGAGTGGTTTTAGAAGGGAAGATTCACACAGGGCAAGCAGCTGTCCCAGTCTGCTCAGGACTGAAGGGGCCCCAAGACGAGGGACTTTCCATGCTAACCCCAGGGGGCCCTGGACACAGCAGGACGGCAGGTCACCCTAGCACCGCCCCACCAAATATTAAAGCATACAGTAAAGCTCTGGCCAGGCCAGGTGGTACATACCTGTAATCCCAGCACTTGGAGAGCTTGAGGCAGGAGGATGGCTTGAGCCCAGAAGTTCGAGGCCAAACTGGGCAACATGGTGAGATCCTGTCTCTACAAAAAAAAATAAATAAATAAAACATTAGCCCACCATGGTGGTGTGCGCCTGTGCTCCCAGCTACTCAGGAGGCTGAGGCAGGAGGATCACTTGAGCCCAGGAGGTCAAAGCTACAATGACCTGTGATCGTACCACTGCACTCCAGACTAGGCTATGGAGTGAGACCCTGTCTAAAATAAAATAAACAAGACAGTGAAGTTCTAGAGGCTAAAATAATGTGTTTCAAAGATAGACACGCAAGACGTTAAAGCCTCCCAGAGAGCCCCCAAACAAGCCGGAGTTTATATAAAAATGTAGTAGATTATAAATTAGCAGAGAGCTAATGAATTATGCATCCAATGATGTCAGGACATTTGGTTAATCATTTGGGAAAAAATTAAATCTTTTCCTCATACCAGACACTAAAATAAATTCCAGATGGAATCAAGTATTTAAATGGGGGGAAATGTGCCAGACGAAAACAAATGAAAATATTTATATAATCCTGGGCTGGGAGGCCTTTCAAAGCATAACGCCAAAAGCAGGAACCTTACAGGAAAAAGACAAGGAGGGGCTGGGCGCGGTGGCTCACACCTAGAATCCCAGCACTTTGGGAGGCCGAGGCAGGCAGATCACCTGAGGTCAGGAGTTCGAGACCAGCCTGGCCAATATGGCGAAACCCCATCTCTACTGAAAATACAAAAATTAGTCAGGCATGGTGTCGGGCACCTGTAATCCCAGACACTAAGGCGGCTGAGGCGGGAGAATCGCTTGAACCCAGGAGGCGGAGGCTGCAGTGAGCCGAGATCACGCCACTGCTCTCCAGCCTGGGCGACAGAGCCAGAATTAGTCTCAAAAAACAAAAAACGGAAAAAGACGAGAGGGCACACACACCCTCAATAAAACCTTTGTAGATTAAGGACACCACAAACCAAGTGAAGACGAGAGACAGGAAGGAGAAGACAACTTGCAGCCATTAGTAAATTCAGGGATGCGCAGAGATGCTAAAGGCTGAGGTGACACACTGTACCTGCTTCCACACGCCAGAGAGGGGTGGGCCATGCGGGCTGATGCTTCCTTTTGCACCTCCCACTCTCTCCTCGATGCCGCTCCCCCAGGGAAGGGGCCGCCCACAATTCATTCATTCCTCATTTCCAGCACCCAGAACAGTGTGGGGGGGGCACAGAAGGCCCCCCCGTTCATCAAGTGAAGTCACAAGTAACCAAAGGACAGGGAGCCCCCAACCGAGTTGGCAAAGATAAAGGAGAGATGAAGGCCGGGTGTGGTGGCTCATGCCTGTAACCCCAGCACTTTGGCAGGCCGAGGTGGGTGGATCACCTGAGGTCAGGAGTTCAAGACCAGCCTGGCCATCATGGTGAAACCCCATCTTTAAAAAAAAAAAAAAAAAAAAAAAAGGAGAGATGAGCCCGCCCCTCTGTCAACGGTGAAAATACAGATTGGTCTTGATTATCAAGGTCTTTCTTTATCCAGGGTGACAGGTCAAATGCAGCCACTCCCTCCCTAACCCTAACCCTAACCCTAACCCCCACCCTGTCACTGCTTAGACTCCATTCCAAGGAACCTAGTAAAGACATACGCAGATAACATTTTGTATGTTAAAAACAGTAAAGCCAGGCTTGGTGGAGTGCACCTGCCGTCCCAGCGACTCCGGAGGCTGAAGCAGGAGGGTCACTTGATCCTCTATTCTAGCGATCTGAAAGTGTGCTATAAATTACTGTTAGCTAGGCCAGGTGCAGTGGCCCTTGCCTGTAATCCCAGCACTTTGGGAGGCGGAGGCAGGTGGATCGCCTGAGGTCAGGAGTCTGAGACCAGCCTGGCCATGGGGGTGCAGGTGTCTCTTTGATGCACTGATTCCCTTTCATTTGGCTAAATGGCCAGTCGTGCTGGGTCACAGTTTTGTTCAGGTTTAAGTTATTCACTAAGGAGGCTGCTCTGTGCCATTGGGCCATGGGAGCCGGCCCGGGCGGCAAGTGGAGACCCAGACCCAGCAGGATGCACCTTACATGGAGTCTGCGCGGGGCCTCCCCAAGGTGCCCCCGAGGCTGCCAGCCACGGCCTGGTTGAGGTGCAGGTCAAGACATACTGATGGCTGTTGGCTTCTGTCACCTGCTGCAGAGTCCCCAGCTTTTCAAAAAGGCAGGTGTTCAGCCTATGCCAATAGAATGTGCAAATAAACAAAAAGAAAATGAAAATTCGAACAATCCTACCAGTTAGAGAGAACCATTTCTAACTTCCTACACCTGCGATTGTGTGTGTGCATGAAGCCACATTCTACATATTGTTTTGTAAGATCCTATTAAATTTTTTTGAGACGGAGTTTGAGCCTCGTCACCCAGGCTGGAGTGCAATGGTGTGATCTTGGCTCACTGCAATTTCCACCTCCAGGTCCAGGCGATGTCTCAGCCTCCCAAATGGCTGGGATTACAGGAACCCGCCACCATGCCTGGCTAATTTTCATATTTTTAGTAGAGATGGAGTTTCACCATGTTGGCCAGGCTGGTCTCAAACTCCTGACCTTGCGATCCGCCTGCCTCAGGTTCCCAGAGTGTTGGGATTACAGGCATAAGCCACCACGCCCAACCCTATTAAAAGTTAATGTATTATGCCAGGTGCAGCGGCTCATGCCTGTAATCCTAGCACTTTGGGAGGCCAAGGTAGGGGGACCGCTTGAGGCCAGGAGTTCCCAATCAGCCTGGGCGGCCAAAAGGGACGCTGTCTCTACAAAAAGAATTTTTAAAAATTTAGCAGGGTGTAGTGGCATGTGCCTGTAGTCCTACCTATTTGAGAGGCTGAGACGGGAGGATTGCTTGGGCCCAGAAGTTTGAGGCTACAGTGAGCCAGGATGGTGCCACTGCACTCCAGCCTGGGTGACAGAGTGAGATTTTGTCTCTAAAAAATGAAAATAAGAAATTAACATTGTGACAGGTTTCCATGTCAGTAGTGCCGTTTTTGGTGGTGGTGTTCTGACGCCCAGGAATATCAGCACTGGTTTCACTAACGGCCTCTTCTTGGGGTTTCTCCCTCCCTCTCTCCCTTCTTTCTTTCCTTCTTTGTTTCCTTCTTTCTTTCTTCTTTCCTTCCCTCCTTCCTTCCTTTTTCTTTTTCTTTCTTTCTTGTCTCGCTCTGTCACCACTCTGATGTCAGCTCACTGCAACCTCTGCCTTCCAGGTTCAAGCGATTCTCCTGCCTCAGCCTCCCGAGTAGCTGGGACTACAGGGGCATGCCACCACGCCTAGCTAATTTTTGTATTTTTAGTGGAGACGGGGTTTCACCATATTGGCCAGGATGTTCTTGATTTCTTGACATCGTGATCCGCCTGTAATGGCCTCCCAAAGTGCTGGGATTCCAGGCGAGAGCCACCACGCCCAGCCGGGGTCTTTCTTTCCTGTTACACAGAACCCAGTGACGAGCATCTTCCCAGCGAGTCTCTATTCGTTGTATTTATTTACTTGGAGATGGGGATTTTGCCCTGTCGCCCAGGCTGGAGTGCAGTGGAGCAATCACAGCTCACGGCAGCAAGCTTGTCTTGGTGTTGTGGTGCGCAGGTACTCCTGGGCCTCGGCGTTCCCCAGGATGCCCCAGTTGGCTGGCTCAGGTCGCCAGCTTGCTAAAGTCACCATGCTTGCATTAGGGCAGACTCATCAAGAATCCCAAACACCACTCAAAACAAGACCACGATCCAGGCCGTGCTGGGCATGCCGGCATCAACTCACTTGACCCGGCAGCCCCAGGGAGTACGTTCCGCTGCAGTACCCATGTCACAGCTGGGGACACTGAGGCACAGTGGGTGAGATTCAGCCCGGGCAGCCGTACCAGCCTTAACCTCCTTGCCCTGAGCACAAACGAACTCCTCTTGCCCTTGGAGTGAATTCCTGAACCACCCACCTCATTTTCAAGCCCCTCCCCTACAGGGGCCCAGGCCCTTATGGCAGTTGGCCCCTCACCGCCCCTGCATGCCGCCCCCCATGATTTCCAGCCTCTGCTCAGCCTCCTGACCTGCCTCTTCAGTCCCAGCCTAGGCAGTCCAGCTTCTCCCAGCTAGACGAGAGCATCCAGCCCTAGTCATTCTCGAGACAAACACCTCCTTCCATCGTGGGCTCCCTATAGGAAGTGGTGTTGGACCCATTCTGTGGGACCTCAGCCATAATTGATGACACCACTAGCCCCGCGTGGTGTCTGGGCTGCAGCAGGTGTTTCACGGATGCTGGCCAGGATCCCCCGCCTCCTCTCCCTCCTTCATCGCCCCCCTCCTCCCTCCTCTTCCTCCCTTCCCTTCTCCTCATTCCCAAGCACTGAGCAAAGGCTGAAAGCAGGTGCGGGTTTTCTTGAAAGCCACATTCGGGCCTTGTTGACCCCTCTGCGGATGCATGATAAAGGAAAGCACCAGCAATACAAGGAGAAGAGGCAGATGCGAGAATGTCGGGTTCTGGTGTTCTTGGGCTTTGCTGGCAGATGAAATGAGACCGCCGTCCCTGCCCCGTCCCCTGTTGGCTGCAGGCCTGCACGGAGATTGACGCCATCAGCATGGAGAAGAGGCGCATCCTGCAGCAGTGGGGCACCAGCCTGGTGGGCATGAAGCACCGTGACGAGGCGCACAGGGCGGTGCTGGAGGCGCTCAGGTACTGCCGGGCCACGGGCGGGGAGGACCTGCAGGAACCCGGGGGTCTACAGCAGGCCCACCACACGCCCCCTCTCTCTGGGTCCCCCAGATCTCTGGGACAGAGAGTGCACCTGGAGCCCTGGCCTGGGCTTCCGTCCGGAAAGCTTTTGTTCCATAAGATTTCAGCAATTCTTAAATCTTTTCAAACACGCCGTGGCACTGGGCGGAGCAGGGCTTTTCTGCTGAGGTTCCCTGGCAGGATTAAGTAGAAACAGAGTGCAGGGTAAAGAGAAAGGTACCTTTGGGAGGTAAAGGCCTCCCTTTGAATTACAGCATCACCGCCTGAGTGCAGAAACCCCACCCCTTCCCGACTGTCCTGCCTGAGGGCTGCCTTCCAACCAAAATCCTGTTTTTAATCTTCAAAGGAAGGGGAGGGAGAGGCCTCCTCTGGGCATCCCATCACTTCTGGGGGTGGATGTGTGGCTCGGGGCAGGGCGCTGGGGACATAGGTGCTACCTTCATTCCCAAAACCACCAGGGTGACCATGTCTCGGGACCCAGAAAGCAAAAGCCGGGCGCTGCGGCGGTGTGTGGCTCACCCGCTGAGCTTTCGACTTGCCTGCACCTTTCGTAGGCTCCACCCCTTGTGCTCAGCACAGAGCCTGGCATACAGCAAGTGCTCAAGAAGGGCTCGCTGGACAAGGGAACGAAGGACTGGCTGGCCCCTGCCATCTCCACGGCCAGGCAGCCAGCTTGGCGGTCATCACACAATTAGGAGATGCTTTTCCTTTTGGGTCCTGTGATTGAAGAAACGAAATGAAACCGCTTTGTTTTTTAATGTTTTTAGACCAAGACATTTTCAAATGAATGATGTTGGATTAAAAATAGTCATAGCCGGGCATGGTGGCTCACGCTTATGATCCCAGCACTGTGGGAAGCTGAGGCAGGCGGATCACCAGGTCAAGAGATCAAGACCATCCTGGCCAACTTGGTGAAACCCCATCTCTACTAAAATGCAAAAAAAAAATAATAATTAGCCAGTCCTGGTGGCACACACCTGTAGACCCAGCTACTCGGGAGGCTGAGGCAGGAGAATCGAATGAACCCGGGAGACAGAGGTTGCAGTGAGCCAAGATCATACCACTGCACTCTAGCCTAGTGACAGAGCAAGACTCTGTCTTTAAAAAAAATAATAATAATAAAAAAAAACCATTTCCTTCACTTCCTCAGTCCTTGTGGCTTGATACAGGCGACGATGCTTGGCTGAAGCTTGGTTCCCCTGTGAAGAGGCAGGTAGAGGAAGCAGAACCAGCTGTGGCAGGGCAAGGCAACCGGGGCTGCCCGCACCGGACAAGGGAGGACTGGCCGTCTGCCCACGTGGGTGGCTTTTTCCTCCTGGCCCAATGCTAGGACTTAATACCTCACCATTTAATTACGCGAGTCAGCTGCCGCGGACCTTGAGGCCAGTCAAGGCCGAGGTTCCCTCTGAGGGCCTAGCGCCTGGCCCGGCTCCCCGAGGCTCCTGACCTGTGAACCCCGCAGGGTCCCTAGGGGGAGGTGCCCCCTCTGCGACGTTCCTGTGGTCCAGCTGTCCCCTGCCTTCCAGACCAACCAGTGTCCTCTCTGCAAACCGTCCTTGTTGCCCTCAGAGATGTGGCTTCCTCTGGGTTACAAACACTGTAAAAATCGCTTTGGATCAGTCTCCTCCTCCCTGGCCCTGCAGTCACCGGCACCCCCTCCCACCACAGGCAAGGCTCCTGGTTGGCTGGGATTCCCTCCCTAACTTCTCTGCAGCCGCAAGAAAGCGCACGTGCCCATCCGTGGTCCTCCTTTCCTCCTTCGCTCTTCGGAGCGCCTTCCTCTTTCCACTTCACCCCGTGTCCTGGAGCGCTCCCCAAGTCAGAACATCAACACTGCTCACTCCCGCCTTTCCACCACCCGCTGTTGCACTGGGGAACTTCCACGGGGAGCTTCCTGACCAGGGCATCTGGGGTGTCCATGTTCCTTTTTTATTACGGTGCTGCTGTGGATAACCAGGTCCAGGAACGCAATGCTCATCAGGTTGCGGTATGATTTTCTGTATTAGCCATCAGGCCTGCAATTTCTGGGTCTAGCGGGTATTGCTAAGCAGGATTGTGACGGTCACACCCCCGGCAGCAGTATTTCAAAGTCATGTTGTCACACTTGAGGATTGTGTTAATCTGATCGATGAAAAAAACAGATATCTTGTTTTATGAAATGTGCATGCACAGAATGTTGAGTGAATATTTTAGCGAAATATGTACGCGCACAAACACTTCACGGCGAGTGAGAGAGCCTCTGACTCCACCTGCAGCTCGGGGCACCAAGGCCCCGGGAGGAGTGAGGCCCATCTTTTATTTATTTCCTTTTTTTTGCGATGGAGTCTCACTCTGTCCCCCAGGCTGGAGTGCCATCTCGGCTCACTCTCCTTCACAGGTTCAAGCAATTCTCCTGCCTCAGCCTCCCTAGTAGCGGGGATTACACCACCACACCTGGCTAATTTTTCTATTTTCAGTAGAGACAGGGTTTCACCATGTTAGCCAGGCTGGTCTTCAACTCCTGACCTCAGATGATCCACCCACCTCGGCCTCCCAAAGTGCTGGGATTACAGGTGACAGCCATGGTGCCCGGCCAGTGTTTTAAAAGGTCAGGCCGTGTGACAGTGTGAGAAGTGTCAACTGTAATTGCAGAGATTTGCTGTTTGCACCCGGATAGATTTCAAGAAGCAACTTGGAGACAGGTTTAACAGGTCGGGGCCGTCGTTACAGAAAGAAATTATGACATTGCTCAGGACTTCCAGGCTAGGGGTGCAGACTGAACTACGCCTCAAATACTGACTTTGAGATGTTCAGATGTGTAGACTGTCTTAGAAAACGGTACATCCCTGGCTGGTGGCTGGGACGGTGCACACCAGGCCAGTACCCCGGTGGCCGTCTGGGCATCTGCGGAGCCTTCACCCTGTCAGATCCCCGTGGGGCAGGACCCCTGGCTCAGAAGCTTGGTCTGGCATCACACTGAGAAGGCGTGCGTGTCCTGGAGCTAGTTTACATGAATCAAGCTTACCCAGAGCCTGGCATGTACACGAGAATAACAGCCCATTCACGGGCATGACAAAATACGAACACAGAAGAACCAAAAGCTCCACGCTGGGATTAGCCGATTCTAATCTTTGGGGGAGGACCCAGGAATGGATGCCACAGGCCACTGCCCAGGGACTGGCTGGAGGATGAGGTGCCTGGGCCCTGGCCCTGGCCCTGCCTGCTTCCTGCTTCTCCCTGGAGTGCATGGCCGGTCTGTCCACATGGGAGGGAGGTGTCCTCCCAGCAGCCCTCGCCCTGACCTTGCTGTCTTTTCCATTCCATGCCCCACCCCTCCTCCTTCCTGACATCCTGGCATTTTTTCAGATAAGTTCATACCTTTGATTAGGTTCCAGCCAAACCTCACCCTTTCTCGTTTCCTGTGCCTTTGTGTCTCTTCACCTGATGTCGCGTCTACAACCGAACGCTTTGAAGACAGTCTGACTTCCCTGTCCTTGGTGGTGGGGGGGGGGTTTCTAGGTGGGGGGGGCGGTAACCATAATCTTGCCCCCGCGTCTCATACACAAGCTGCAAGCTTAGCTCAGACGCTGTGCCTGTCTCACTGCTTTTTCTTGCTGTCTTCCCTGTTTCTGCAGGGGCTTTGCACACTCTCATAAAAGTTCAGGGGAAGCATGAAACATGCGACTCTGTTTCTTGTTTAAATCGACCCAAGAACGCTGAAGGGCTGGTGCTAATCTCCCAGACTTCCTTTTCCCTCCATCCTGATGATGGCAGAGACGCCCCCTCAAAGGCTCTTCCCCTTGGCACAGAGTGTCGGAGCCTGCCCTAGGGAGGGAGGACAGGATGGGGCCACTGTGAATGCAGGATCAGAGCCAGGCAGCAGCCGGAGAGTTCCGTTTCCTGGGTGGCAGGCCCCAGGCTGAGCTTGGTCTGGTGTGGCCCCTCAAAGGGGACAGTGTCCTTGCCCCCAGTTGACAGAGGAGGAAGGAGTGGAGGGCAGTGTGGGATGGGCTGTGTGTGGGTTTTGCCACAGTGTCCCCAGCAGGCCTCCTTCTGGCCTGGGGTCTGGCAGATGGGGCCTGATCACCACCAATGCCCTATATACCTGAGGACACTGGTGACCCAGCAGACCTGAGGCCACAGACCAAAGACAGAGTAACGCCCCATTACACATGTGCCCCATGGCCGGGCACAGTGGCTCATGCCTGTAATCCCAGTGCTTTGGGAGACTGAGGCAAGAGGATCCCTTTAGCCCAGGAGTTCAAGGCCAGCCTGGGCAGCATAGTAAGATCTTGTCTCTAAAATATAAAAATGAGCCAGGTGTGGTGGTGTGTGCCTGTGGTCTCAGCTACTTGGGAGGCAGAAGCAGAACAGTCACTTGAGTCCAGAGGTTCAAGACTGCAGTGAACCATGATTGCACCACAGCACTCCAGCCAGGGCAACAGAGCAAGACCCTGTCTCTACAATAAAGAGGGTCGGGGGGGAGAGAGAGAGAGAGGGAGAGACTTTTTTTTTAATTAGCTGGGCATGGTGGTGTGCGCCTGTTGTCCCAGCTACTTGGGAGGCTGGGTGGGGGATTGCTTGAGCCCAGGAGGCTGAGGCTGCAGTGAGGTGAGATGCTGCCACTGCGCTACAGCCTGGGCAACAGAGCCAGAACCTGTCTCAAAAACAAAACAAAAAAAGAGTGTCCCCAGACACAAGGCTATGGGTCACACCTGTCATACCTGTCAGGACTGCTCATGGTGTCCTGTCCCTCCTTCCCACTGGGGAATGACCGTGGCTGTGGGCACATCCCCTGTCCATCTGGGCTCACCTGTGGGAGCTGGACACTGCCCTCCCCAGCAGCCGGAAGTCCTGAAGGAGCCATATGTGACCCTCGAGACCAGACCGACCCCGCCATGGCAGCCAGCCCACGGAATCCTTACAACGCCACAGCCAACGTGGGTCGCAAGGCTAGGTGAATAACCACGGGGAGCCCACAGTCAGCCTGCACATCACAGATGCAGGGAAATGGGTCACTTTCACTTTCAGAAAACAAAGTCTGCACCACACTGTACCTGGGGGCAGATAACCTAATTAGAATTCTCACGCCCCTGGGACTTGGAGCCCAAAATGCGGGTTCCCCTGCATCCTCTTACCTGCCTTTGTCCTATTTTCTGCCAGGAAATACAGAGGGCAGACAGGTCTTGGCCAACAGCCGGCCACAGCCCTTCACCCCAAGATGTGAATCGGTCAGCCGCACGGTCTACCAGCCTCCTCCCAGGCCCTCAGCTGTGGCCACGGCAGCCAGGCAGGCTGACCTGAGGACAGGCTGCTGGACGTCTCCTGCGTCCCCCTTCATCCTCAAAGGCACGGGGGCCAACGCGGGGGCCCTCTTCTAGATTCTATCAGTTCTTTTTGTTTCGTTTATAGACAGTCCCCACTTAATGATTCTTGGACTTTTCCATGGTGCTGAAGCAACAGGTAAGCAGCAGGAACTGGGCTCTGGGTCCCACACAATCTCCCTGCGTTTCACCTTCAGCACGGCATTCAATGCCTTGCCTGAGATGCCCAACACTATCATAAAACAGGCTTTGGAGAGATGGTTTCCCACCTGTAGGCTAACGGGAGTGTCCTGAGCACGTTTGAGGGCGGCTGGGCTGAGCCGGGGTGCCTGGCAAGCCACAGGAAGTGCATTTTGCCTTTTCTTTTTTTTTGAGATGAAATTTCAATCTTGTCCAAGCTGTAGTGTAGCGGCATGATCTCGGCTTGTGGCAATCTCCCACCTTCTGAGTTCAAGCAATTCTGCTGCCTCAGCCTCCCGAGTGGCTGGGATTATAGGCGTCAGCCACCACACCTGGCTAATTTTGTATTTTTAGTGGAGACGGGGTTTCTCCATGTTGGTCAGGCTGGTCTCGAACTCCCAACCTCAGGTGATCCACCTGCCTCAGCCTCCCAAAGTGTTGGGATGACAGGCGGGAGCCACCGTCCCCAGAAATTTTTTTTTTTTTTTTTTTTTGAGATGAAGTTCCACTCTTGTCGCCCAGGCTGGAGTGCAGTGGCGCCATCTCAGCTCACCGCATCCTCCACCTCCTGGGTTCAGGCGAATCTCTTGCCTCAGCCTCCCAAGTAGCTGGGATTATAGGCATGCATCACTACCATGCCCGGCTAATTTTGTACTTTTAATAGAGATGAGGTTTCACTATATTAGCCAGGCTGGTTTTGAACTCCGGACCTCAGGTGATCTGCCGGCCTAGGCCTCAGAAAGTGCTAGGATTACAGGCATGAGCCACTGTGACCCGCCTGCATTTTGGACTTACGATATTTTTAATTTACAACAGGTTCATCAGGCTGCACCCCCATCGTAAGTCGAGGAGAACCTGTACTTTCTACCGGTGCCTGCTAATCTAGGGATTTTTCAAAATGCAATTTAAAAAAAATAATGATTATCTAGGATACATGATTGCGTTACAGGAAACTTGCAAAACAGAGGGAAGGATTTAAAAATACCATCTCTCTCCTTTTGTGACGGGGAGGCTCATTAGCATGTCAGCGACTCCCGGCACATGCTCCCGAGCGCTAGGAGTTCTGTCACACAGTTTGTAACTGTATCTTTTTAAATTAGACATCTTATTTTTATTGTCAAATCTAGACATTTATAAGACTGCTTCTTCCTAAAAAAAGAAAACGAGTAACTTATTTACTTGAAGTCAGGATGACTGGGGATAATTTATGCACAGAATTGCATACCTCCAGCCCTGGCAGGCGCTGTGCTGCCTTCTGTGCCTACAGCTCTGCCATTTCTAGAATGTCATATAAATGGAATCGCGCAGTCTGTGGCTTTTCTTGTCTGGCTTGCGCTTGCATAACGCTTTCGAGATCCACCCACGGTGCAAGATGAGCGGTGTGTTCCTTTTTATTGCTGAATAGTATTCCCTCACACGGATATATCAGATGCATTTATCCAGCCACCAACCAATGGACATTCAGGTTTTACTGTTGGAAGACCATGAAGAAGGCTGCTGTACCTGTTCCGTGCCGATCTTTGTATGGATACGTGTTTCCGTTCCTCCCGGGTACATACAGGCGCATCCCATTTCAATGTGCTTCTCTTTGTCGTACTGCGTGGAAATTGCAGTTTTCACACGTTGAAGTTTGATGGCAGCTCTGTGTGGACCGGTCCGTCTGCCCCGTTTTCCCAGCAGTGCGTGCTCACGTCGTGTCTCTGCACCGCGTTCTGGTAGTTCTCATGGTATTTCAAACTGTTTCTTTCTGTGACAGTGATCTGTGATCAGTGACCTTTGAGGTTAACTATTGTAATTGTTTTTCTGCAAGCCACGGACTGTCCCCACGTAAGACGGCAGACTTAATCAGTGCATGTCGTGTGTGTTCTGACTGCCCCACCGGCCGGGGTTCTTCCGTCTCCCTCCCTCTGCCTGGGTCTCCCTATTCTCTGACCTAAGGCAACAATATTGAAGTTAGGTCTGCAATGGCCTCTGAGTGCTCAAGCGAAAGGAAGAATCTCATGCCTCTCAATTTATTTATTTTTGAGACACTCTGACACCCAGGCTGGAGTGCAGTGGCACCATGTCAGCTCACTGCAACCTCTGCCTCCTGGGTTCAAGCGATTCTCCTGCCTCAGCCTCCCGAGTAGCTGGGATTACAAGCACCTGCCACCACGCCCAGCTTATTTTTGTATTTTAGTAGAGACGGGGTTTCACCATGTTGGTCAGGCTGGTCTCAAACTCCCGACTTCAAATGATTCGCCCGCCCCGGCCTCCAAAAGTGCTGGAATTACAGGTGTGAGCCACCACTCCCGGCCACCTCTCACTTTAAATCAAAAGTTAGAAATGATTCAGCTTCGTGAGGAAGGCACGTCAAAAGCTGAGAAGCCCAAAGCTACGCCTCTTGCGCCAAGGATCGGTCAAGCTGTGAACGCAAAGGGAAAGTTTTTGAAGGAGATTTAAAGTGCCGCTCTAATGAACACACAGAAGGAAGCGAAGCAGCCTGATTGCCGTGTAGAGAAGGTCCCAGTGGGGTGGACAGAAGATGAAACCTTCCACAGCACTCCCCCAAGCCAAAGCCTCATCCAAGGCCCTGACTCCCTTCCATTCTACGGAGGCTGAGAGAGAGGAAGAGACTGCAGGAAAAAAGTTTGAAGCCAACGGAGGTTGGTCCCTGAGGCGTAAGGAAAGAGGCCGTCCCCGTCACGTATAAGCGCAAGGTGAGGCAGCAGGTGCTGGTGGAGAAGCTGCAGGTTCTGCAGAAGATCCAGCTGAGCTCACTGGGGAAGGTGGCCCCTCAGCAACAGATTTCCAGTGTAGATGCAGCAGCCTTGTACTGGAACAAGATGCCATCTAAGATTTTCTTTTTAAATTTTTTTTATCTAATTTTTTTTTTTTTTTTACACAGAAAGTTTTTTTTTTCACTTTTTTTTGTGTTTGTTCGCGTGATCTCCCCTCACTGCAACCTCCACCTCCCAGGTTCAAACAATTCTTCTCCTGCCTCAGCCTCCCAAATAGCTGAGATAACAGGTGCCCGCCACCACGCCCGGCTAATTTTTTGTGTTTTTAGTGGAGACAGGGTTTCACCATGCTGGCCAGGCTGGTCTCAAACTCCTGACCTCAAGTGACCCACCCGCCTCAGCCTCCCAAAGTGCTGGGATTACAGGCATGAGCCCGCGCACCCAGCTAGATTTTCATAGCTAATGTGGAAAACTCAATGCTTTCTTTCAAGGCTTCAAAGGACAGGCTGACTCTCTTATTATGGGCTAACACAGCTGGTGACTTAAAGTTGAAGCCAATGCTCATTTGCCATTCTGAAAATCCTAGCGCCTTAACAATTTTGCTAAATTTACTCTGGTGTGGCTCTGGAAATGGAACAAGGCCAAGTGTGGCATCTCCCACCTGTAATCCCAGCACTTTGAGAGGCCAAAGCAGGTGGATCACCTGCGGTCGGGAGTCCAAGACCAGCCTGACCAACGTGGAGAAGCCCCATCTCTACTAAAAATACAAAATGAGCTGGGCATGGTGGCGCATGCCTGTAATCCCAGCTATTTAGGAGGCTGAGGCAGGAGAATCGCTTGAACCCGGGAGCAGAGGTTGAGTGAGCTGAGATTGCGCTGTTGCACTCCTGCCTGGGCAACAAGAGCAAAACTCCATCTCAAAAAAAAGATTATTGCTTATTGAAAATGCACCTGGTGAGCATGGTAGCTCAAGTAATCCCAGCAGTTTGGGAGGCCAAGGACAGAGAATTGCTTGAGGTCAGGAGTTCTAGACCAGCCTGGGCAACATAGCAAGATCCTGTCTCTAAAACCAAAAAAGAAAAAAGACAAGAAAGAAAATGTCCCCGGTCACCCAAGGGTTTTGATGGAGCTGGAGCTGTACAAGGAGATGAATGTTGTTTTCACACCTGTAACACAGCCTTTATTCTGCAACCTATGGATCGAGGAATAATTTCAACCTTCAAGTCTGACTATTTCAGTGATACCTTCTGAAAGCTACAGCTGTCACAGCGATGGCTCTGATGGATCTGGGCAAAGTAAATTGAAAACCTTCTGGAACAAAGTCACCATTCTAGACAACATTAAGGATATTTATGATTCATGGGAGGA
>NW_016107351.1:3153403-3154275 GCF_001604975.1 Cebus imitator | reverse complement strand
GTCAAAATATTACTTTTTGGTTTTTTTTGAGATGGAGTCTTGCTCTGTTGCCCAAGCTGGAGTGCAGTGGTGCGATCTTGGTTCACTGCGGCCTCTCCCTCCCGGATTCCAGGAATTCTCTTGCCTCAGACTCCTGAGTACCTGGGATTACAGGTGCCCATAACCACACCTGGCTAATTTTTTTTTTGTATTTTTAGTAGAGACAGGGTTTCAACCCTGTTGGCCAGGCTGGTCTTGAACTCCTAACCTCAGATGATCTACTCACCTCGGCCTCCCAGAGTGCTGGGATTACAGGCGTGAGCCACCGGGCCCAGCCCCAAAATATTACTTTTAATGGCAAAACCACAATGACTTTTGCACCAACTTAATATCAACATTAACCGAAGTTGATTCTAACCCCCATGGATGACTTTAAGGGTTCACGACTTCCGTACAGAAAGTCACCACAAATGTGGTGGAAACAGCAAGAACTAGAATTAGAAGTGAGGCTGAGATAGGATGGAATTGCTGCATTCTCATGATCAAGCTTTAATGGATGAGGAGCCGCTTCTTACGGATAGAATTTTACCCACCAAAGAGCTTTCAAAACTGGGGTCAGTCCTCTCAAACCCTGCCGCTGCATTATCAGCCAAGTTTATGGAATATTCCAAATTCTATATTAATGTCAACAATGTGCACAGCACCTTCACAGGAGCAGATTCCATCTCAAGAAAACGCTGTCTTTGCTCAACCATAAGAAACAGAGTTTCAACCCTGTTGGCCAGGCTGGTCTTGAACTCCTAACCTCAAGTGATCCGCTCACCTCGGCCTCCCAGAGTGCTGGGATTACAGGCGTGAGCCACTGTGCCCAGCCCAAATTATTACTTTTTTTT
>NW_016107351.1:3140208-3151848 GCF_001604975.1 Cebus imitator | reverse complement strand
TTTTTTTTTTTTTTTTAGTAGAGATGGGGTTTCGCCATGTTGGCCAGGCTTCCTTTCTCTATGGGTAGCTTTATCCTTTGAATAAGTTTTTATTTGAATATTCAAGAAGTACTTTCTTCTTGGACTAGAATAATACCTTCCATATTTATCTATCCCCAGCGTTTCCATTCTTTTTCCCAAGCAACCTGTTACTGTTTCATAAACGTCTTTCCAGATAGCTTTCGTGCATACATAGGCATCATTCTCAGGTGCTTGTCTCTCCACTCAAAAATCGCCAGCGGCAGCTGAGTGCGTCCCACTCTGCACCTTGGTTTTACTTGTGTCTTAGAGTTATTCCATGTCAGAATACACAGAAGTCGTCTTTGTTCCTTTCAGTTCTCTCCAGACTGTGTTCTGAGTGATGCCCATGCCATAATTCAGTCATCCTCATCGATCTGCAGTGAGGCCCTTTCCTGGTTTTTGTCTGTTTCTGATCTCATCAGTGTATCCACAAATATCCACACACACTAAAAACAGATACTGGATGTCTGGGCACGCCTGTCATTCCTACACTTTGGGAAGCTGAGGCTGGTGGATCACTTGAGGTCAGGAGTTTGAGACCACCCTGGCCAAGACAGCAAAACCCTGTCTCTACTAAAAACACAAAAAAGAATTAGATGGGCGTGGTGGTGCATGCCTGTGGTCCTAGCTACTGGGGAGGCTGAGGCATGAGAATTGCTTAAACCCAGGAGGCAGAGCTTGCAGTGAGCTGAGATTGTGCCACTGCACTCCAGCCTGAGTGACAGAGCCAGACTCTCAAAAAAAAAAAAAGGCTGGCTAGATGGCTGGGTGCAGTGGCTCACGCCTATAATCCCAGCACTTTAGGAGGCCAAGGCGGGTGGATCACTTGAGGTCAGGAGTGTGAGACCAGCCTGGCCAACATGGTGAAACCCCATCTCTACGAAAAATACAAAAATTAGCTGTGCATGGTGGCGCACACCTGAAATCCCAGCTACTTGGGTGACTGAGGCTGCAGTGAGCCAAGATCTTGCCATTGCACTCCAGCCTGGGTGACAGAGTGAGACACTGTCTCAAAAAAAAAGAGAGGGAGAGAGAGAGAAAGCAATGTTTAAAGTACAGCAGAACATCTCAAAATAAAACAAAAACGTGCCTCACACACAAACAAAAATTCAAATCCTCATGCTGAGGTAGGAGAATTGCTTGAACCCAGGAGGCAGAGGTTGCAATGAGCCAAGATGGTGCCGCTGCACTGCAGCAAATACAGGATTTGAATGTGTATTTTAGATCTGATTATCTGATATCTGTATTTTAGAGCTTGATGTTAATGAGAGCTTGATGTTAATTACCCGTATCTCACCTCAGCCTGCTGAGGGGAAGGACAATAGAATTTGAAGTGGTCCCACTGGTGCTCCCCCAGCCAGGCCGTTTCCTGCAGACCTTGGGCTAGTGGTTAAATGTTCTAAGTCTCAGTGGCCACATCTGTAAAGCTGGAATATTTCCTTTCTAGGATTATTGTCATGGTTAAAGAAGATGGGCAGATGAAAACCCCCAGCCCAATGTCTGAGCCATGTGTGACTTTCCTTCCCCCCGTAATCATAGGATAAAAGAGTTGTCAACTTGGACTTTTGATGAGTAATAGTTGTATTGATCTACTGGAAAATAATTGTCAAGATTTGGCTGTTGGGTACAGAAATACAGGGAGGGAAAAGGAACGAGGCCCAGTATTGGACAGCACGTCATAGTGGCTACAGCTAACGGTAAGTCAGTGTATTTTTGAATAGCTAGAGGAGAAGATTTGGGCTGTTCTCAACACAAAGAAGGATAATGTTTGACGTGATAGTGGCCCAGTTCCCCAGATTGGAGCGTGACATGCTGTATGCTTGTATCAAAATATCACACGTACCTCTCAAATACATGCCAATCTATAAACATTTTAAATAGAAAAAATTTTTAAAGATTTGGCTACTATTAAAGGAGTTGGTTTCCTGCTGGATACAGTGGCTCATGCCTGTAAACCCAGCACTTTGGGAGGCCAAGGCAGGCCCGAGCTCAGGAGCTGGAGACCAGCCTGGGCAACATGGTGACGCCCCATCTCTACAAAAAAAGTTTAAAAATTAGCCAGGTGCGGTGGCCCAGCCACTCCGGAGGCTGAGGCATGAGAATTGCTTGAACCCAAAAGGCGGAGATTGAGGTAATCTGAGATCGCACCACTGCACTCCAGTCTGGGTTATAAAGTGAGACTCTGAGGCCGGGCACGGTGGCTCAGGTCTGTAATCCCAGCACTTTGGGAGGCCGAGGCGGGTGGATCACGAGGTCAAGAGATCAAGACCATCCTGGTCAACATGGTGAAACCCCGTCTATACTAAAAACAAAAAAAACATTAGCTGGGCATGGTGGCGCGTGCCTGTAATCCCAGCTACTGAGGAGGTTGAGGCAGGAGAATTGCCTGAACCCAGGAGGCGGAGGTTGCGGTGAGCTGAGATCGCACCATTCCACTCCAGCCTAGGTAACAAGAGTGAAACTCCGTCTCAAAAATAAATAAATAAATAAATAAATAAAGTGAGACTCTGTCTCAAAAAAAAAAAAAAAAAAAAAAAAAAAAAAAAAAAGGGGGCCTTTTTTAAAAAAAAAAAAAAAAAAAAAAAGAGTTGGCTTCCTAATTCATTTCTCTGTGCATTGAGTTACTTGGTGAGCTTCCTCGTGTGGGACACAGCTCTGTACATCAGTTCTCTGATGCCTCACACGTAACTGGCTCTGTCCCCTGCATTTCTGCAGAGAATGCCGGCATCAAGCCAAGGCCATCGACAGTGAGATTGAGGGCTGTAAGAAATCAATCATGAAGGAGGAAGAAAAGAACGAGAAGCTGGCGAGCATCCTGAACCGGACAGAGACGGAAGCCAGCCTCCAGCGGAAGCTCGTCACCCAGTGCCTGACCAAGCAGGTGGCCCTGCAGAGCGATTTCAACACCTACAGGCTGGCCCTGCAGGACACAGAGGACGCCCTCAGCCAGAACCAGCTGGTGAGGCCGGGCGCGCCCCGCAGGTCATGCCTGGCCCGCAGCACTGCCTCTTCGGGGACACCCAGTCTGTGGCTCCTTCTCTCCAGGTACAAATGGTCCTCACTGACGAGCTGAAGGCCATCCGCCAGGCCATCCAGGATGAGCTGGAGGTCAGGAGGAAGACAGAGGCCGCCATCCGGGAGAAGCTGCAGGAACACGTGACCTCCAACAAGATCACCAAATACTTCAACCAGCTCATCCTGAAGCTGCAGAAGGAGAAGACCAACATGGTAGGCTCCCACCCGAGGGAGGGGCTGCGCCAAGCCCCCTCCAGCCTGGGCACATGAGGGCAAAGGCGTCCTGGGGGCAGAGGGGGCAGAGTCGATGTGAGCAGAGGGCCCTCGTGTGTCCCCTCCTTTCCACGGTGTTCTGGTTGTAACGGTGATACATTTTTACTGTAGAAAACCGAGAAATAGGTGGGGCGTGGTAGCTCATGCTTGTAATCCCAGGCCAAAGCGGGTGGATTACCTGAGGTCAGGAGTTCGAGACCATCCTGGTCAACATGTATTTTGTATTCTCTACTAAAAATACAAAAAATAGCCGGGTGTGGTGGCACATGCCTGTAATCCCAGCTACTCAGGAGGCTGAGGCAGGAAAATCGCTTGAACCTGGGAGGTGGAGGTTGCAGTGAGCTGAGACCACTCCATTGCACTTCAGCCTGGGTGACAGAGCAAAAGAAAAGAAAAAAACTAGAAATATAGAAAGGCATAAGAAGAAAATGAGACAGTTCTAGTGAGACAGCTCTAGGCCCACCATCCAGAGAAAACTTTTTTTTTTTTAATTTGGTAAATTTCCTTCTGGAAATTTTTCATACAGAAACACATTTGCACCCAACCACAAACACACACATACTCATTCTCACACAGGCAAACACATTCGCACGCATGAACATGCTTGCAATTACACATCCACCACGCACACACGCACAAACACAAACTCAAACATGCAAACACACAAACATACACTGAAACTCCTACAAACACACACGCACGCACATACACAAGCACATACCTGAAGCAACACTGGCTCATGACAAATCAGTTCTCAGGCCCATTTTCTTTCTATTATTTACTTAGTTTATTTTTTTGTGATAGGGTCTCTCTCTGTCGCCCAGGCTGGAGTGCTGTGGCTCGGTCACAGCTCACTGCAGTCTCAAAGCTCCTGGGTTCAATTGGCCCTGCCACCTTGGCCTCCCAAAGCCCTGGGATTCTGGGCCTGAGCCACTGTGCCCCGTCCCCAGGCCCGCCTGCATCCATTTGTCATTAATTTAACTGAACCATGACACAGAGAGAATGGGAGTCAGTGAATCTTTGCGACTTGGATAGTTTTGCATTTTGCTGTCTTGACCGTATTCAGCATAACATTTCCTCACGCCAACAAATCCTCCTCAAAAACCTAAATTTCCATTCTGCATAACATCTTATCCTACAAATGTACTTATTTTGTTTACTAAATCTCTTGTTAGGCACTTCGGGCTGTTTCTAGTTTTTGTCTTATCTTATTTTGTTTTTTTAAATTTGTTTATTTTTGAGACAGAGTTTCACTCTTGTCACCCAGGCCGGAGTGCAGTGGCGTGACCTTGACTCACGGCAACCTCCGCCTCCCAGGTTCGAGCGATTCTCCTGCCTCAGCCTCCCGAGTAGCTGGGATTGCAGGCGCCCACCACCACATCGGCTAATTTTTCATATTTTTAGTAAAGATAGGATTTCACCATGTTGGCCAGGCTGGTCTCGAACTCCTGACCTCAAGTGATCCACCCGCCTAAGCCTCCCAAAGTGCTGGGATTACAGGCATGAGCCACCGCCTGGCCAGCCACCCCTGAAGGTTGAGTTCCCTGGGGGGCCGTGGAGTGTGACTTAGAGGTCCACGGCAGGGGACCCCCGATTATAAGCTCACTCTCGCTTCCCCTGGGGTCTTGCTTTATCCTTTATCACTGTGGTAGGCGGTGGAGGGGACTTGTGTCCTTAGAAAAACAATTCCTTACTTGATTGTTTTTCCTTGCCTCGGGCAGGCCCCTTTGGAGGACCCCCAGAGGCTGCCACAGGCTGCGGCATTGCCAGGGCAATCCCAGCAGCGGGGCCTGCCCACGGGTCCCCATTTGAGTCGCAGAGGAGGGTGACAGATTCCGGACTCCAAGCTTTTTTGCAATGCTGGTTTTGCCCTCCTGAGGGATGGGAGAGGAGCAGGCCAGACAGAGCTGAAGGGCGTGGTGCGTGTGAAGTAGCCCGTCCAGCCTGCTGCTACACAGCCAAGTCCAGTTCCCAGGTGCCCGGCCCCCAGATCCCCAGGCCTCCAGACCCTCAGGGCCCCAGATCCCCAGGCCCCCAGATCCCCAGGCCCCCAGACCCTCAGGGCCCCAGATCCCCAGGCCCCCAGATCCCCACCCAGGCCCCCAGACCCCCAGGGTCCCAGCCGAGCCCCTTCTGGGCAGCCAAATAGGTCATACATGTACTGCTGCCAGTGTCCAGAAGAGGGCAGCAAAGAGTCTTCGACCCATTATGACAATTTTCCAACAGATGCCAGTCCAGCTCTTGAAAAGGGCACCCCCCCCCATTTTTTTAAGTCCTCAAAACCCCATGGGCTGATAGAAGGTGGGGTGGGAGGCATGTCCAGCTCCTGAAAAAGGTACCCCCATTTTTTTAACTGCTTAAAGCCCCATGGCCTCATAGAAGTTGGGGTGGGGGGACATGTGCAGCTCTTGAAAAGGGCTCCCCCCCCGTTTTTTTTAACTGCTCAAAGTCCCACGGGCTGATAGACGGTGGGGTCAGGGGGCATATCTGGGAGGAGGAGCAAAGTGTGGATGGACGGGACCACACATATGGAGCTGGGGTCACCATGGGGTTCAAGCAGTTAATCCAGCGCTGGTGCAGATGCCTGTGAGGAGCCCAGGGTGGGCTCCACAGCGACCACAAACAGCCAGGAGTGGGGCAGGGGAGGCAGGCCTGGCTGTGACGGGGAGGGGCTGAAGGGGACTTGGGAGCCCCTGCAGGGCAGTTGGGGAGGGGGACGCTGGGAGCCCTTGTGGGGCTCAGATCTCAGACCTCCTCCTTGGCAAAGGAGGAAGCTGCAGACTGACATTGCCACGCAACTCCAGATGCTGGGCGCTTCCGTTCCAGGGGGGCAGGGTCTGGGTTCCACAACCGGGACATTAGGTCTCCTGGGAAGTCGCCGGTGGTGGCTGGTGAGAGACATGGAGCCCCCAGCAGGGGCAGGAGGAGAGGCTCAGATGGCCCTGAGGAGGCCGGGGTAGGCAGGAGCCACGGTCTGAGAGAGCCGAGGCCTTGCGTGGCAGGAGCTGATGGGCAGGGGTGGTCAGGGCAGACACGCGGCCTGAGACCACCTGTCAGAGCCACGCCCTGGGGAAGAGGACCTGGTCCCAGTGGGGACAGCATCTCCCTGGTCCCAGAACGGCTCTGGCCGCACCACTGCAGCTGTGAGTGCCTCTGCCTGACTCCCGATTCTCACAAACGGCTGCTCGATAAAACCCCGGTTGCTAGACGGTATCTGAAGGAATCTTTCTAATGCCTCCAAAGAGCCGGCCGAGGAGGCCAGCAAAGGCTGCGCGACCCGCAGGACGGCAGGAGGGGTTGGAGCTCAGGGAGGAGCCAGTGTCTAACAATTGCTTCTTGCTGCTTAAACCATGCTACAAAGGTAACAGGGTAGCACAGCCATGAAGACTTACAGGACGCAGGAACATAAGACGCAGGTCATCAGATTAAAAAGCAGGCTAGCACCCAGTGCCAGGGTGTAGGGTGTGATCCGATTTTTGGTTTGGAGAGTGGCATAGGAAGGACTGGAAGGAAAGAAGGATTATAGATGGGAACAGTAGCTCCCTCGTGTCAGAATTGCAGGTGGCTGACTGTTCTCTGTCCTGGCCTGCTATTTTCACATTTCCTCACAATGTGTGCCACCATTTGTTTAATAAGTGTATTAGTCTGTTCTCTCACTGCTATCAGGAAATACCTGAGACTGGATAATTGATAAAGGGAAGAGGTGTAATTGACTCACAGTTCCACATGGCTGGGAGGCCTCAAGAAACTGATGATCATGGCAGGAGGGGAAGCCGGCACCGTCTTCACGAGGCGGGGGGAGAGCGCGTGTGAAGGGGGAACTGTCAAACACACAAAACCACTAACTCACGATCACATAAGAACTCACTATCACGAGAACAGCACGGAGGTAACGGCCCCCGTGATCCAGTCGCCTCCCACAGGGGACCTCCCTTGACACGTGGGACCGTGGGCTACAATTCAAGATGAGAGGTGGGTGGGGACGCAGCCAAACCATATCAATAAGAAAACCTAATACCATGATGTCTCTTTTCTGTAAAAGCCAACAACTGGGTTCCAACAAGTGGGTCCCTCGCTGGGTCCTCGAGACGGCAGGAAACCCCACCTACTGCTCTCGTGACTGTATTTTTGTGTTTGGAATTTCTCCAGAGGACCAACCTGCCTGTCAGGGAATGGTGGACCAGCAAACCCGTCCCAGGCCTCTTGAGGGGGGGGGGGGCCAATATTCACAGGTGTTTCCTTTCACCAATTCAGATGACACATCTTTCCAAAATCGACGGCGACATTGCCCAGACCACGCTGGACATCACCCACAGCAGCAGCAGGCTGGACGCGCACCGGAAGACGCTGCTGGAGCTGGAGCAGGAGGTGAAGAAGGTCAATGAGCTCATCACCAACAGCAAGAGCGAGATCTCCCGGCACACGATCCTGATCGAGAGGAAGCAAGGGCTCATCAACTTCCTCAACAAGCAGCTGGAGCGGATGGTCTCCGAGCTGGGGGTGAGGTCCCAGGCAGGGAGACGCGGTCCCCGGCTGACTGTCGTGCCCGGCGGGGCAGAAACCCCTCAAGGCTGCCCACGGTCAGACATGAACTCACAGAAGGTGCAGAACAGCCCTTTCTCTACCCGCTTTACAGACAAAACGGCACATGTGCCAAGCGCTCTAAGTCACATTTTTCTGTACAGGGCCAGAGAGTAAAGATTTCAGGCTTTGCGGCCAGTTGGCCACTCTGGCAGTGATACGGCCCTGCCTCCATGGCGAGAAGGACTGTAGGCAAAACGTAAAGGAACGGGCATGGCTGTGTCCAATCAGATGTTATTCAAGGCCACTGAAGTCTGAATTCCAAATCATTTTCACCCGGCACAAAACATTCCGCCGCTCTAAGAGAAGTGGCCGAATGCGTTTGAGGCCTGATGCCATATACGTCATTGGGTCCCTGTAACCTCGGGACCTAAACACAGGGTAGGGCCAGGCGCAGGCTCACTCCTGTAATCCCAGCACTTTGGGAGGCCGAGGTGGGAAGATTGCTTGAGCCCAGGACTTTGAGACCAGCCTGGGCAACATAGAGAAATCTCATTGCTACAAAAGAAATTTTAAAATTAGCCAGATGTGGTGACACCCACCTAAAGTCCCAGCTACTCAGGAGGCTGAGGTCGGAGGATCACTTGGGCCCCGAAGGTCAAGGCTACAGTGAGTTGTGATCACCCTGTTGCGCTCCAGGATGAACAGCAGTGAGACTCTGTCTCCAAAAAAATTTTAAAAATCCCATCCGGAGTAGGATGAGCATCTGGGCGTGAGCTCTTAGCTGGGCCCCAAACACTGGAGAGCCCCTGCTTTTGCTCTGACAGCCACAAAATGGAATGGATGCTAAGGGAGTGAAGTCCCAAGCCCTGCCGTCTCTGCTATTAAGAGGCAGCTTGCGGCCAGATGTGGTGGCAGTGGCTCACGCCTGTAATCCCAGCACTTTGGGAGGCCTAGGCGGGCGGATCACCAGGTCAGGAGTTTGAGACCAGCCTGGCCAATATGGTGAAACCCTGTCTGTACTAAAAATACAAAAATTAGTTGGACATGGTGGTGCGCCCCTACAGTCCCAGCTACTTGGGAGGCTGAGGCAGAAGGATCACTTGAACCCAGGAGGTGAAGTTTGCAGTGAGCCAAGATTATGCTGCTGTACTCCAGGCTGGGTGACAGAGTGAGACTCTGGCTCAAAAAAAACGCAACTCTCAAAGCCCCTTTGGGTTCCCGAGGCCCCACGCACCCTGCGGGTGCACCAACTGTGGGGAGGCTGGAGGGGGCTGCAGAGCCCCTTGGCCAATGTTTCTACAGCAGGGTCTGTGGCATGAGGCACTGCTGAGAGCTAACGTGCGCCCCTCAGAGTAAATGCCCCTCAGCCATCGTAGAGCTTCATGACCTCAGAGGCCCAGGCCCTCCGCAGCCCACCCACAAAGAGGACCTCTGAGCCTAAGAAGGCTAATTTTTTTTTTTTTTTTTTTTTTTTTTTGTTGAGAGAGTCTCGCTCTTTCGCCAGGCACCAGGCTGGAGTGCAGTGGCGCAATCTCAGCTCACTGGCTCACTACCACCCCCACCTCCCAGCTTCAAGCAATTCTCCTGCCTCAGCCTCCCGAGTAGCTGGGACTACAGTTGTGTGTCACCACGCTCAGCTCATTTTCATATTTTTAGTAGAGATGGGGTTTCACTGTGTTGGCCAGGATGGTCTCGATCTCTTGACCTCGTGATCCGTTTGCCTCGGCCTCCCATAATGCTGGGATTACAGGCATGAGCCACCGCGCCTGGTCTAATTTTGCTTTTTGATGACTACCCTGCCTAGGGGGAGGAAGTGGGACCCCTGGAGCTGGAAATCAAAAGGCTGAGCAAGCTGATCGAGGAATACAACGCCAAGGTGGTCCAGGCCCAGGTGACCTGGCTGCGCCTGCAGCAGGAGATGGTCAAGGTGACGCAGGAGCGCGAGGAGCAGCTGGCCTCCCTGGACACGTCCAAGAAGGAGCTCCACATCATGGAGCAGAAGAAACTGCGGGTAGACAGTAAGAGCCGCCGCACCCGCCCGCCCAGCCCTGCTGGGTTGCTCGGACAAGCTCAGGGAGGGGGCGGCTCGACGGGGCAGGGCACTCAGTGCAGGCATCTCGGGATTTCCACGCAGCTGGAAAAGCAAATAACCAACGGGCATGCTCCCCGCATTTTGTAAATGTGAACCACTGCCGGTCCAGCTGCCCGGTTCACAGTCACGGCGGGAGGGTTGAGAAATTTCACGAAATGTCTCCAAGCTCACAGACGCCAGAGCTCTCCTCGAGAGAGGAGCATGGAAGGTTATCGTCCCTGCCAAGCCAGGGCGCCCAGGTGGAAACACGGGCTCGGGAAGAGCCAGGGTCCTGCCGGGCGGGCTCTTCATGCTCTAGGGAGGTGCTGTCCCCGAGTCACCTCCAGCTGACCTTAGAAAACCATTCCACAGGGCTCCCTGACCCTTCTGAGGCCCAAAGGGCTACCTCAGTGCCAGGGTGCCTAGAATAAGGGAGGCGGGCATCCAGCCTGGACCACTCTCCACACACATGGCCACATGCCGAGACATCCGGGTCCCTCTTGGTCTTGGGTCGGGGATCCATGCTGGTCAGGCCTGCAGCAAGGCCCCCACGGGAAATGCTGCCCGACACATGTGTGCCTGTCTCGGAGGTCCTGCTGCCTCCTGCCCTGCCCGTGGGCTGCCCACACCCGTCTGTTGGTGAGTAGCAGATCCCGAAAGACCCTGTGGAGCTGTCGGCTGAATATCAGCATCCCAAGGCGAGAGCTGCCGAAATACCACGCTGGGAGATGGGGGAGATCATGCACGGAGAGGGCAGATGGGGGGCCCCACGTGCCCACGCCCTGCGGCAGTCAGCCTGAACTGTGGGGAGAGCAGGAGGAGCTGGAGACGTCCTGGGGGAGTGGCCAGTGGGTGAACCAGCTGTGGCCTCTCCTGTCCTTCACCCATCTTGACATCAAGAATAGCTGTTGTGGATGGGCATGGTGGCTCACGCCTGTAATCCAGCACTTTGGGAGGCCAAGGTGGGCAGATCAGGAGGTCAGGAGATTGAGACCATTCTGGCCAACATGGTGAAACCCTGTCTCTTAAAAAAAAAAAAAAAAAAATCCCTAATGGTCTAGTGGTTAATGGAAAAAAGAAAAAAAAGAATAGCTGTTGTTTTCTGCCCCTACCCCTGAGCCTGGCTGGGGCGGGCAGGGGTCTAAGGGCCCCCCGCCCCAGGGACTCACGGTGTCTGAACGCCAGCCAGGTCCCCATGGCCCACAGATCCATCCCGCCCATACCTGCTGACCGTCCCCACATGTGGGTCCTCTCAGCTCCCTCGGAGGACAAGGTTTGGGGAGCTTAGCAGTCAAGAAGAGACCCCCTCTCCCCCTCTCCTCTGGCCTGCAGGGATAAGCCTCAGGCAGGAGCACCAGGAAGGACAGAGGGGAGGCGATGAAGGGAGTACATACAGGGAGAGACAAACCCTGGCTCCCTCGCAGACGCTGCTGCCAGCAGGTGAGGACCCGGACCCTCCCCGGGGTCCCTCCGCAAGCCTCTGTTCTCTGCCATAGGCAGGATCGAGCAGGAGAAGAAGGAGCAGAAGGAGATCGAGCGCCACATGAAGGACCTGGACAACGACCTGAAGAAGCTCAACGTGCTGATGAATAAAAGCCGGTGCAGCTCAGAGGAGCTGATGCAGAACAACCGACTGACCGAGAACGAGTTCGTGCGCTCGCTGAAGGTCGGGCAGAGTCCACGCGGTCCCGGGGTGC
>NW_016107351.1:3137575-3139707 GCF_001604975.1 Cebus imitator | reverse complement strand
GCTGAAGGTCGGGCAGAGTCCACGCGGTCCGGGGGTGCAGGGCGATGGGGGGCGGGTGCGCTCGTGGGCACGTCCTTGCAGTGGGTGTTTTGCACCAGGACGTAACTTCCACACCCGTCGGAGATGCTTGTGGGGGGATTAGAAATCCAGCCCGCAGCCCGGGTGCGGGGACTTGGAGGGCACCAGTCCCTGCGCCCACAACCCCATGGCCCTCCCCACAGCTGTCCCCCTCCCCCATGCAGGCCTCTGAGAGGGAGACCCTGGAGATGCAGGACAAGCTGAACCAGCTCAGCGAGGAGAAGGCGACCCTCCTGAATCAACTGGTGGAAGCAGAGTGAGTCCCAGGCTCCGGCCACATGTGGTCATGAAGGTCACTGCGCCTGCAGAGCTCTGTCCACTCAAACCTCGTGGGAGGCCGGCTGTGGCAGCTCACACCCTCACACCCATATCCCAGTGCTGTGGTGCTTTGGTTTCTTTTTATCTTTTTCCTTTTTTTTCCTTTTTCTTTTTTTTTTTTTTTTAGACAGTCTTGCTCTGTTGCCCAGGCTGGAGTGCAGTGGCGTGGTCTCAGCTTACTGCAACCTCTGCCTCCCAGGTTCAAGTGATTCTTATGCCTCAACCTCTCAAGTAGCTTGACTGGGGTGGGGCAGGGGTCTAAAGGATTACAGCCAAAGTCGAGTAGCTGGGATTACAGGCACCGGCCACCATGCCCAGCTAATTTTTGTACTTTTAATAGAGACAGGGTTTCACCATATTGGCCGACCTGGTCTCGAGCTCCTGACCTCAGGTGATCTGCCCATCTCGGCCTCCCAACGTGCTGAGATTACAGGCATGAGCCTCCACAGCCAGCAATCCCAGTGCCCTGGGATGCCAAGGCAAGAGAATTCTTTGAGGCCAAGAGTTCAAGACAAGACTGGGCAACACAGTGAGACACCATATCTACAAAAAATGTTTTAAATTGGCTGGGCATGGTGGCGCACACCTGTAGTCCCAGCTACTAGGGAGGCTGAGGTGGGAGGATCACTTGAGTCCAGGCGGTCAAGGCTGCAGTGAGCTATGATTACACCCTGCACTCCAGCCTGGGTGACAGAGCGAGACCCTGTCTCTAAAAAAGAAGACCACCTGGGCATGGGTCTAGAACCCACCCAGTGGATCCCAGATTCCCCACAGAGCTGTCTACCATCCTAGGCAGCAGCTCTTGAGCCAGACAAGTTACTGCTGGAAATTAATGGCTTTCTTTGCGATGATGTTTTAAAATATCCATTCTTTTTATGGGGTCTGATTATTGAAGTAACACACACCCGGCTCTAAGCATTTTAAACTATTAAGCTACATTGCGTGCAAAGTAGCCAGAGAAAATTGCATATAATTCCAGCGCTCTTCACGTCCCAGAAAACCAGGGTGTAGATGTATTCCTGTCTTGTTCTGCTCTGCCTTTTATGCCAGCGGGTTGTTTCAGAAGGTCCCCGTTGAAGCAGTGTAGTGTGTTCGTGGCCGTCTGCCTCACACTCTGTTGCAGCTGCTTGGCTCTGCCAGTGCAGCTCGAGAGCCTTGAGAAGTCTTAGAGTGTGAGCTCACCGAAGCATCAGAAGAAAACTCCTGATTTCTTACCCTGCCTCTCAAGACACCAGATTATGCTTTGGGAGAAAAAAATCCAACTGGCAAAGGAGATGCGCTTCTCCGTGGATTCCGAGATCGGCCAGCCGGAGATCCAGGCCATGAAGGGCGAGATCCACAGGATGAAGGTGAGGGGAGGTGAGCGCGTGGCAAGGCCTGGTGGGTGCCCCTCCCTGGGCTCCGGAGACCTGGCCACGCCACGGCCTCAGCTCCCCCGGGGCTCCCGTGGGAACCACACTGGCCACATTGGCGGGTGGCAAGGGACGAGATTCCCGGGGAGCAACCCGCTCCAGCACAGTGACCTGCAGCCCAGCCGAGCACTGGCAAAGCGCACGTCCTCCTTGACCCTCCTTTCATGGCACTCTGTTTCTTCCTGGGCAGAAATATGACAGAACAGCACAGGACACACACGAGCACGTTCGTGTCATTTCACAAAACACGGTTTTATTCTTACTCCGTGAATCTCAGAACTCTGCTTCTTTTTGTTTGTTGGTTTGGATTTTTTTTTTTTTTTT
>NW_016107351.1:3133351-3135245 GCF_001604975.1 Cebus imitator | reverse complement strand
TGGAGTGAAGTGGCTCAATCTCAGCTCACTGCAACCTCTGCCTCCCAGATTCAAGTAATTCTCCTGCCTCAGCCCCCTGAGTAGCTGGAATATTACAGGCATGCGCCACCGTACCCGAGTAATTTTGTGTATTTTCAGGAGAGACAGGGTTTCGCCACGTCGCCCAAGGCTGGTCTCAAACTCCTGAGCTCAGGCAATCCGCCCGCCTCGGCATCCCAAAGTGCTGGGATTACAGGCGTGAGCCACCGCGCCCAGCCAGCAAGTTTGATAGAGACAGTCACATGGCCACTGGCACATCCTGATATATTTCCGTCCGGGCGCGGTGGCTCACGCCTGTAATCCCAGCACTTTGGGAGGCCAAGGTGGGCAGATCACAAGGTCAGGAGATCAAGACCATCCTGGCCAACATGGTGAAACCCTGTCACTACTAAAAATGCAAAAATTAGCTGGGCTTGGTGGTGGACACCTCTAATCCCAACTATTCAGGAGGCTGAGGCAGGAGAATTGCTTGAACCTGGGACACGGAGGTTGCAGTGAGCTGAGATTGGGCTACTGACTCCAGCCTGGCAACAGAGCAAGACTCAGTCTCAAAAAAAAGATATTTCCTCGTCCTCAAATTCCCTCGTGCCCTCTGTAGTCAGCTCACCGACACCCCAGCTGCCGTAACAGCCACCGATCTGTGTCCATGCCGGTCGTTTTGGCTTTTCCAGAATGTCACATGAATGGATGAAACAGGGCGAGACATATTAAGCCTGGCTTTCCTCACTTAGCCTCATGCATTTGAGATTCTTCTGTATGGTAGAGTCCAACTACCCAGTCTGTTCTTTTTTTTAGAGATGGGGTTTCACTCTATCACGCAGGCTGGAGTGCAGTGGTGCAATCCTTCCTCACTGCAGCCTTGACCTCATGTGCTCAAGTTATCCTCCTGCCTGGGCCTCCCAAAGCGCTGGGATTACAGGTGCGCACCACGGCCCCCACCCCTCAGTCCGTGCTCTCGCGGACTGTTTTGGTAGCTTCTCTAAGGAGCCTTTGCCCAGCTGAAGATCACAAAGAGTTTCTCTTCCGTTTTCTTCCAGAAGCTTCCTGCTTTTCAGTTTTACATTTGGGTCCACGATGTATTTTGAGTTAAAGTTTGCGTATGGTGCAAGTTGTGGATTGGGGTTAATCTTTTTTGCATTTGGATGTCCACTTGAGTCAGCCCTGCTTACTGAAAAGACTGCCCTTTCTCCACTGAATTACCTTCCAGTCCTTGTTGAAGCAGCTGACATGTTTGTGCAGGTTCATTTCCGGGCTCTGTTTTGTTCTGCTGATTTATGTTTCTCTCCGTTCACCAACACCCTACTGTCTTGATTTCTGTAACTCGGTACTTAAGAAATTCCTCCAACTTCCCTTTTATTTTTTTTATTTTTATTTATTTATTTTTTTTGAGACAGAGTCTCATACTGTTGCCAGGCTGGAGTGCAGTGGCACCATCTCTGCTCACTGCAACCTCTGCCTCCTGGGTTCAAGCAATTCTCCTGCCTCAGCCTCCCGAGTATCTGGGACTACAGGCGTGCACCACCACACCCAGCTAATTTTTTTGCATTTTTAGTAAAGACGGGGTTTCACTGCGTTGGTCAGGATGGTCTCGATCTCCTGACTTCGTGATCCACCCGCCTCAGACGCCCAAAGTGCTGGGATTACAGGCTTGAGCCACAGCACCCGGCCTTCTTTTTATTTTTAAAACAGAGTCTCACTCTGTCATCCAGGCTGGAGCACAGTCGTGCTCACATCTCAGCTCACTGCCGCCTCTGCCTCCTGGGTTCAAACGGTTCTCCTGCCTCAGCCTTCCAAGTAGCTGGGACAGTGTTGCCCAGGCTGGTTTCAAACTCCTAAGCTTGGGCACTTCACCATC
>NW_016107351.1:3117934-3133258 GCF_001604975.1 Cebus imitator | reverse complement strand
CACTGCAACCTCCGGCTCCCTGGTTCAAGCAATTCTCCTGCCTCAGCCTCCCAAGTAGCTGGGATTACAGGCATGCGCCACCATGCCCAGCTAATTTTTTGTATTTTTTTAGTAGAGACGGGGTTTCACCATGTTGGCCAGGATAGTCTCAATCTCCTGACCTTGTGATCCACCCACCTCCCAAGGTGCTGGGATTACAGGCGTGAGCCACTGCGCAGAGCCCACACCCAGCTCAGTTTTGTTGTTGTTGTTGTTTATTGCATTTTAGGTTTGGGGGTACATGTGAAGAACATGCAAGATTGTTGCATAGGTTAATTTTTGTATTTTTAATAGAGACAGTGTTTCACCATGTCAGCCAGGCTGGTCTCAAATTCCTGACCTCATGTGATCTGTCTGCCTCGGGACCCCCAAAGTGCTAGGATTACAGGCGTGAGCCACCAAGCCTGGCCGGTCAGATTCCCTTCCTTTTCAAAACTGTTTTGTCTATTCTATATGTTTTGCCTTTCTATAAAAATTTGAGAATGCACAAAAATAAAAATTAGAGAGTCTGCTTGTCAGTTTCTACAAAAACTCCTGCTGAGATCAGGACTGAGACCGCACGGAGTCTGTAGATCGGTTTGGGAAGAACTGGCATCTGAACAGCACTGAACCTTCCCATCCGTGCACCGGGCACACCTCTCCACGGATTTAGGTCTTCTTTCACTTCTTCTGTCAGTGCCTTTGACACCCACGTCTAGCACATGTTTTGTCAGATTTAGACATAAGTATTTCATAGTTTTAGGTGCCTTTGTAAAGGATGCTTTTTAAAAAAAAGCTCACTCTCCAATTGTTTGTTGTTAGTATATAGAAATGCAATTGATTTTTGTAAACTGACGGTTTCTGTGGCTTTGCCACGCTCGTCTGTTATCAGCCTTTAACGTCTGACAGTCCTCTGTGTGCAAAGAGGTCGCTCTCTTATGTGGGTTCGCGTTGCTCTTTACCAGCAGTGGCGGCAGGGGGATCGTGTGTGTGTGTGTGTATACGCGTGCGTGAAGCATGTGCTGGAGTTTGCATTTCCTCATTTGGAGGTCGCCTGTTCATATCTTTGGCTGGCTGGTTTTCTTTTTTGTTTTTATTTTTGGGACGGAGTTTCTCTCTTGTTGCCCAGGCTGGAGTGCACTGGCATGTTCTCGCCTCACTGCAACTTCCACCTCCCAGCCTCAAGCAATTCTCCTGCCTCAGCCTCCTGAGTAGCTGGGACTACCGGCGCCCACAACCATGCCCAGCTAATTTTTGTATTTTTAGTAGAGATGGGGTTTCATCATGTTGGCCAGGCTGGTCTCAAACTCCTGACCTCAAGTGATCCACCGGTCTCAGCCTCCCAAAGTGCTGGGATTACAGGCATGAGCTACCGCACCTGGCCTGTTTTCTTATTTCTTTTTTTGTTTGTTTGTCTCTTTTTTCTTCTTATTTCTTAACATTATTTAGGGGTTCCTCACATATTTGGGTTATGAACCGCTATCTTTAATACTTTTTTTTTTTTTTAAGATGGAGTTTCACGATGTTGGTCAGGCTGGTCTTGAACTCCCGACCTCAGGTGATCCACCCACCTTAGCCTCCAAAGTGCTTGGATTACAGGCGTGAGCCACCACGCCCAGCCTAATACCTTTTAAAATAGTGTCTCTGGCCTATCATTTGCCCGTGCCCTCTGCTCAGGGTGTCTTCTGCCACACAGACTTTTTAGTGTTTTTGCTGTGTGATGCGTCCGTCTTTTTCTTCATGGCTTCTGGGTTTCCTGTATTGCATAAGGGCACCCCAGCCTGGGGCTGCATTCCAAGTCACTTTATGGCACTTTTTTTTTTCTTTCTGAGATGGAGCCTTGCTGTGTCACCAGGCTGGAGTGCAGTGGCACGATATCAGCTCACTGCAACCTCTGTCTCCCGTGTTCAAGCGATTCCCCTGCCTCAGCCTCCTGAGTAGCTGGGACTACAGGCATATGCCACAAAGCCCGGCTAATTTTTTGTATTTTAGTAGAGACGGGGTTTTACCGTGACCAGGATGGTCTCGATCTCCTGACCTCGTGAATCGCCCGCCTCGGCCGCCCTTGGCCTCCCAAAGTGCTGGGATTACACGCGTGAGCCCCTGCGCCCAGCGCTTTTGCTACATTTTAAACCTGAGTAAGCCTGGTCTCCCTTCACCCTCTTAACTTCAGGATTCTTGCCTGTTTTTTGTTTTAAACCAACTTTAGGTGTGACTTTCATACGGTAAAATGGGCTTATTTTAAACACAGTTTGAGCTGGGCACGGTGGCTCATGCCTGTGATCCTGGCGGTTTGGGAGGCCAAAGCGGGAGGATCACTAGAGGTCAGGAGTTCAAAACCAGCCTAGCCAACATGGTGAAACCCTGTCTCTACTAAAAATACAAAAAAATTAGCCAGGCATGGTGGCAGGTGCCTGTGATCCCAGCTACTTGGTAGGCTGAGGCAGGAGAATCGCTTGAAGCCGGGAGGCAGAGGTTACAGTGAGCTGAGATCGCACCACTGCACTCCAGCCTGGGTGACAGAGCAAGACTCCGTCTCAAACTAAATAAATAAATAAATAAAATGCACAGTTTGGTGGGTTCTAACAGGTGCACACATCTACATAGCCACCCACAGCATCCAGACATAGGATCTTTCGATGACTCCAGAAAGTTCCTGTGCACACCAACAGCCAATCCTCAAGGCACAACCCAGTCCTCAGCCCCAGGTCCTCCACCCAAGCCAAGGTGCACTGTCACAACTGAGAAATTAACTTTCTTGCAATACTGCTAACCAAACTACAAACTCTAATCAGATTTCACCAATTTTCTCAATGACATTTTTTTCTGCTGCCAGATCTGACCCTGGGCTGGTTGCTGTTAGTTCTCATGCCTCCGTGGTGTCCTCGGGTCTCGGCCATTTCTCCGCCTTGCACTGTCTGCCTGCGGATTCTGGGTTCCCACCCAGGGCTGCTGCCTCCACGTCCCTTGATCCTCCCGGCGACACTGGCCTCACTGTTTCCCCCCGCCCCTGATCCCCTTGCTTGTGGCTGGAGGATGAGCTCTCTCTGCAGCTGCAGCTTGGGCCCCCCCCCCCCAGCCGCTCTGTCCTGTCTCCAGGTCAAGCTCGGGCAGCTGCTGAAGCAGCAGGAGAAGATGATCTGTGCCATGGAGATGGCGGTCGCCCACAGAGAGACCGTTACCACCCAGGCTGAGGGGCAGCTCAAGACGGACAGGAAGGCGCTCACCCACACCAAATTCCACCGCAAGCAGCTCGAGCTGCGCCAGAAAATCAGAGACATCCGCAAGGTAGGGAGCAGTGGAAAGGAGGCAGGGCACCAGCTTCTCTCTCTGGGGCCCAAGGAACATTCCAGGAAAGCGTCTTGCTGGGTCCAGGGTGGGGATGCAGAGGCTGTTAGAAGGGCCGTGCTCACTTCTGCTAACCTGCTGCTGGGTGCCGGGTCGGGGGTGAGGATGCAGAGGCTGTTACAGGGGCCGTGCTCACTTCTGCTAACCTGCTGCTGGGTGCCAGGTCGGGGGTGAGGATGCAGAGGCTGTTAGAGGGGCCGTGCCCGCTTCTGCTAACCTGCTGCTGGGTGCTGGGTTGGGGGTGAGGATGCAGAGGCTGTTAGAGGGGCCGTGCCCGCTTCTGCTAACCTGCTGCTGGGTGCCGGGTCGGGGGTGAGGATGCAGAGAGACTGTGCTGAGCACTGCTAACCTGCGTCTGGGGGCCCGGTCGGGGCTGAGGATGCGGAGACTGTGCTCAGCACTGCTAACCTGTGGCTGGGTGCCCGGTCGGGGCTGAGGATGCAGAGACTGTGCTCAGCACTGCTAACCTGCAGCTGGGTGCCGGGTCAGGGGTGAGGATGCAGAGACTGTGCTCAGCACTGCTAACCTGTGTCTGGGTGCCCAGTCGGGGCTGAGGATGCAGAGACTGTGCTCAGCACTGCTAACTTGCGGCTGGGTGCCCGGTCGGGGGTGAGGATGCAGAGAGACTGTGCTCAGCACTGCTAACCTGTGGCTGGGTGCCAGGTCAGGGGTGAGGATGCAGAGACTGTGCTCAGCACTGCTAACCTGCGGCTGGGTGCCAGGTCGGGGCTGAGGATGCAGAGACTGTGCTCAGCACTGCTAACCTGCGGCTGGGTGCGGGGTTGGGGGTGAGGATGCAGAGACTGTGCTCAGCACTGCTAACCTGCTACTGGGTGCGGGGTTGGGGGTGAGGATGCAGAGAGACTGTGCTCAGCACTGCTAACCTGCTGCTGGGTGCTGGGTTGGGGGTGAGGATGCAGAGACTGTGCTCAGCACTGCTAACCTGCTGCTGCCACAGGGCCTGTCTGTGGGAGTTTGCAGAATGCCTGTGCCTGATAGAGCTGCTGACGGCCAGAGATGGCCCTGTTTCAGGCCCTCCCTGCATATCAGAGGTGGCATTGGGGAGGCATCAGGGAGGCACAGAGTTCTGGGGAAGAGGCTGGCCTATGCTGGGGAGCCCAGGTGGGTGCTGGGGACCAGCTGATGGGAGCGTGGCGGGCTCCCCCAGAGCCTGCATCCCTGTACACCAGGCCACGTCCACTGGGCGTGCAGTGTGTGGCCCACACTGGGAGGGCCTGGCCGGTGCTGTCCTGTTCTCACCTCAGCTGTCACCAGCCAGGGGCCCTGTGCTCACACTTCCCAGGTTGGCCCCATGGCCCTGCTGACCCGCTGTGTGACCTCGGAGCACATGGGCCTTTCCAGACCTGCAGGGCCTCATGTGCCAGGGGCAGGGGGGCGGGCAGAGTTAAATGTAACAGCAACCACAGCCATGGGTGGGGAGGTGGCCTTGGGGACAGCTGACAGCACGTCTCAGAGCCACACCAGTCCACTCCTGACTGGGGCATACGGTCTGATCTCCCAGAGCCTTGGTTTACCAACCTGTGAAATGGGTGCCCAGCTCTCAGAGTCACCGAGAAGGTTCCCTGGAGAGTGCTGAAGTCACCCTTGCAGGGAAAGATTAGCCAAAAACGACAGACAGGCCTGGGCTGCTAATTTGGAAGTTTCTGGAGAGAGGCGGCAGAGCGGTCTCTTCTCAGTCCTTGCCCACCACATTGGCCACTCCTGATGCCATTCCTTCCTTAGCTTCCTATCCCAGCCCCTGACCACTCCTTGCTGCCCTGGGCACCACCTCAGTCCCCTGCCAGGACCCCCATGCCCACCCACATCCCTGTCTGCTCCAAGCAGCACCCAAGTCCCCCAGACCCAGGCCCTGCGCTCCGCACGACACTGTCACTGCTACACAAACAGGTCCCTGTCCTCACCCCTGCCAGTCCCACCCCAAAGACCTTCCACGTCCCCAGCCAGCCCTGAGAGTCACTCTGGCCTCCTCCATCATCCCCGGGGCCATGTCAGCTGCCAAATGCTGCCTGTGGGTTTTTCTTTCTCTTAATTGTGCTGCTTCCCTGAAGGTGGACCACACATCACACAGATGGCAGCAGCCTCGCCCCTTGTTCGGCAGAGGCCCGGCCGTCCTCTTTCCCAGGCTCCCGAGCCCGCCTCTCGGCCCTTACGGCCTTGGCCCTGCCCTTGGCACACGGCTGCTGAGCTGTGCCGATCCCCTGCCTGGGGACAGACACGCTGCTTGGGGAGCCCCAGAACCACTCAGGCCCCCGTTTCTTGGCCGCACCTGCCTTAAGGGAGCAGTGTTCAGTGTGGGCTTGTCTGGGCCTGGCCTCTCCCAGGCCTCATCTCTCCCGGGCCTGGTCTATCCCGGGCCTCGCCTCTCCCGGGCCTGGCCTCTCCCCGGCCTTGCCTCTCCAGGCCACCTGTTCCTAAAGGGCAGCAGCCCCCATTCCTCTTTAGGAGCCTCCCTGGATGGAGCTCATAGAAGGCGCCTGGCAGGTCCTCCCAGCCTGACTCTTCCCTGTCTGCCAAATAGCCAGGCTGCAGGGGCCCAGTGTGGTCCTGTTTCTCTCCTAGGCCACTGAGGAGTCCACCAAAACCATCCTGGAACTGGAAGAAACTGAGAAAAACATCCGCAACTCCCTCCAAGAGAGGAAGGAAGAGCTGTCGGTGCTGCAGGCAGACTTGGACACACATGAAGCCAAACTCGCCCAGCTCAGGGACCTCAAACGACAGGTAAATTCGTCCTGGGAGGTCCCTGGGAGTAAAGGCACCCGGCCGTGAACATGCCACTCGTACAGAGGTCCTGCATTCCCTAGGCTAGGGCCTCCCCTGATCCCACGCCAGTAACAGCACCACCAGCTGCTCACATGTTTGCGGCTTTGTGATTTGTTCGATCGACAGATATTGATGGAGTATCTGCTATGGTCTGGGCTCCTGTTCAGGGTGTGAGGGCTGCAAAACAGAACGTGAAAGACAAACGTCCCTGCCTGACTAGAGGCTCCGTCCTGGGGCAGGAGGCCAGGTGATCAGCAAAATGATTTAAAAAGATACAGCGTGTTTGAGCTGGGCATGGTGGCACGCACCTGTGGTCCCCTCGAGCCCAGGAGGTCAAGGCTGCAGTGAGCCGAGATTGCACCACCGCACTCCAGCCTGGACAACAGAGGGCGATCCTGTCTCAAAAAAAAAAAGGAAATGATGTGTTAGGTGGTAGTAAGTGCTTAAACCAGAGGAAGAAGTGTCAGGGGCATCGGGTGAACCGGGGGGTTGGGAGTTTCAGTTAGGGTGATCCCGGAAGGCCTCGTGGAGTCCAGAGCTGAAAGAGCGGACACCCACAAAGCCGCCCCAGGCAGACGGACACCCCACAAAGGCAGGAGCCGGAGACTGTGCAAGGGCAACCAGAAGCCAGCGGGGCAGGCTGGGGGAGGGGAGGGTGCGCGAGACCCAGGCTGGAGGAGGGGAGGGTGCGCGAGACCCAGGCTGGGGGAGGGGAGGGTGCCCGAGACCCAGGCTGCGGGAGGGGAGGGTGCGCGAGGCCCAGGCTGGAGAAGGTCAGGGTGCGTGAGACCCAGGCTGGGGAAGGTCAGGGTGCGTGAGACCCAGGCTGGGGAAGGTCAGGGTGCGTGAGACCCAGGCTGGGGAAGGTCAGGGTGCGTGAGACCCAGGCAGAGACGACACCAGCCCAAACCATGGGGCCTTGGGGAGAGCATGATCATGACTTTGGACTTTTCTCTCAGGGAGGCAGGCGCACACACAGAGGAGGGCGTTGGGGCTGAGCGGTGACCTGGGTTTTAGTTTTAGGGGCTCCCCTGGCTCTAATGTTGCATGTAGATGAAGCTTGGATGCAGGAGCCCCTCTCCAGCTACTGCAGTACTTCAGGGTGGCCCGTGTGGGGCTGGCGAGAAGCCATCAGTTTCTGCACATGCGTGATGCCAACCTCGCCCAATGGGATCCCTGCTGGGTTGGCTGTGGTGTGGGCAGAGAGGGGGGTGGATCATGGCTCCAAGGTTCTGGCCTGGCCAACTGAGACCCGGAAGATGATGAGGGCAGGGTGCCTGGCACTGGGACTGACATGTGGCAGGTGTCAAGAATGTTGCCTAAGCCAGGTGCAGTGGCTCACACCTGTAATCCCAGCACTTTGGGAGGCCGCAGAAGGTGGATCACTTGAGGTCAGGAGTTCGAGACCAGCCTGGCCAACGTGGTGAAACCCCACCTCTACTAAAAATACAAAAATCCGTTGAACATGGTGGGAGGCACCTATAATCCCAGCTATCCAGGCGTGGTGGCGGGCGCCTGCAATTCCAACTACTCAGGAGGCTGAGGCAGGAGAATTGCTTGAAGCCAGGAATCAGAGGTTGCAGTGAGACTATGCCATTGCACTCCAGCCTGGGTGACAGAGCGAGACTGCCCCCCACACAAAAAAATAACGATAATGTCTCCTAGACAGTGATGATGAATAACCCAAAAAGGCACTGACCCAGGGCCTCTCAGCCTTTTCCCTGTGATCCGGCGGTCAGACACCTTCAGGCCGTCCCCGTTCGGGTGTAGGTCTCTCCTCCTCTGCGGCATTTCCTGGAGTCTGAGTTTGCGGGGGCGCGGCAGGTACCTTTATTTGGGTTTGCATAACCCCACATGGAATCTCTTTTCCCACCCAGAACTTTTCAGAGATCGTGGCCCTGCAGACGCGCCTTAAGCACCTGCAGGCTGTGAAGGAGGGGCGGTACGTGTTCCTGTTCCGCTCCGAGCAGACCATAATGCTCCAGCAGCAGCGCCTGGACAAGCGGCTGGCTCTCATCACCACCATCCTGGACCATGTGCTGAAAGAGTACCCCCAGTTCCAGGAGGCCCTGCAGAAAGTCAGGCAGATGATCTCCAACAAGCTGCAGTCACTAGGGCCCTCCTAGGGAGCGGCCTGGACCCTGCCTTCCAAGGCCTCAAGGAAGAGATCCAGAATTATGTTTATTATGAGGGACTTGGAATCTTCTGTGTTCCTAAAAACCACATGTACCCTCAGAAGGGCATCATTTAAGAGAAATAGGCCAACCCCACCCGTAGGAATCTTTTTAGCCACTCAGCTGTTTCAATAAACCAAGTAAAATCCTAGCACTTTCTGTGGCATTCCAGTAAGCCTTCCATCGCAAAGACAGAGCCTGTGACTGCAAATCCACCCTCGCACACGGAGCTCACTCATCCAGGTAACACCTTGGTTTGCCACATTCCCAAATCTGCACGTGCCTCTCACAACACAGCACTGGCATCTCTCGGCAAGCCGGTGGGCTGAGCAGCGGAGGGAAAGCTGCAGCCGCTCCAGCCAGCCTTTGCCTGGGAGTCAGCTTCCCCCAGCACCTCCCTCTACCAGGTGCGCCTGAAAACCCACAAACCATCTTCTTTTCCAGTTTTTCCCATCCCTACCCCCGAGAAAGCTCAGGTCCCTTTTCCCGCCCCGACGTCCCCATTTCAATTAAATTCAGATTCACAGTATGCAGCAGAGTCAGTGGCCCCAGACGTACATAACAGGGTAACCACTGAGCGGGCGGGGGCGTCCACACCAAGAGACCACGCCCCACCTATGTCTTCTCCCTCATTAACCTGGGACTCTTCCTCCCCATCCCTGGACTTCCAAGTACCAGTTACCCTGGGGCTTCTTTGTAGCTTAAGGGGAAAATGTTCTACGAAATAATTTCACTTTCAAACATTTCAGCAGACTAAAATCTTTCTTCTGAATATCTAATAAGCTTTCTGAGTAGGGCTCATTCTAAAACACTGTAAAAACACGAAACCACAACAGGGGTGGGAGGGGTTTTTTAACGCCCTGTGCCCTGCCTACCCAGGGGCAAGGCCCGTGTGTTGGCGTGGCTGCTTGGGTATTTCTCTGCACAGACATTGAGGTCATACTGTGTGGTTTGGTATCTCACATCTAAAAGCGCGCTCCTCTTAACATAAAAGCCTTTTCTCATTTTATGGAAAAATTCCCCCCATGTCAGTTTCATGTTCCCTGCATGGTCAGTTTTACGGATTATCACAACGTTTTGATTGTCCCTCCGGAATAAGTGGGCGTCAGGGAGCGCATCCGAGGAGTTGCCGAATGTTGGCTGTTTCTAACCCGGCGCTGCGCGCCCCTGGCCGCCGTTCCGACGATGGCCCCGGGACGCGTGGAAACCGTTCACGAAGCCCCACGAGCTGCGGGGACCCGGACCAGGCCCGCGCGGCCCACGCCCACCTCTGACCCCACGGGGACCGGGGACCCGGCCGGGACTGCCCAGCGGAGGCCCCTGACCCCAGAGGAGCCGGCGGCCGGCAGCACGTGGGCCGGCCTCTCCCCGCGGGACGCCGGACGCGGGGCCACACGCGCTCCCCGGGCCCCCTCCGAGCGCGAGGACGCCCCCGGCCCGCTCTGCCCGAGCCGCCACTGGGGGGCGCAGCGCGGACGCGCACCCTCGCCTCGGGCGCCTGCGCGGGAGGCCGCGTCACGTGACCCGCCGCGCCCCGCCCCCCGAGACGCGCGCCCGCCTTTCACGTGACCCGCCTCTGCGCGCGCCCGGGCACGACCCCGGAGTTTCCGCGGGTGGCCGGGGCGCGCGTGCGCGGAGGTGAGCCGGGCCGGGCCGGGGCCGCGTGGGTGGGGCGGTGGGCTGTCTGCGGCCTCCGAGTTGGGAGAGCCGAGGTTGTCGCCGGGGCCGCGGTGGGGGCCTGGGGTGAGGCCGCGGGGGTGGGACAGTGACCCCGGTGACGCGAAGGGGCCCGGACACCCCCAGGTTCTCCTCGTCCGCGCATGACTCAGCGAGGGAGGCTCTGCGCGTGCCGCAGCTGACGGGGAAACTGAGGCACGGAGCCCCGCGCTGCCGGCGGTAACACCCCAGACGCGGGTTTGAACCCGCCTGGCCGCGCCCCCAGCCTCTTCCCCTGAGCGGAGCTTGAGCCCCGGACCTCTAGCCCTCCCGGTCTTTCTCTGAGTTAAGCTTAGACATGAACGCAGAGCCGCCCTTCCGGGTCGGGCTGGGGCTGGAGGCTGCGTCTTTCCCCGTGGGGTCGACGCAGTGCTCAGTCTTGGCCGGGCCCCGAGCCACACATGGCTGAGTCTGAATCCCTGGGCGAGGAGCACCGGGGCCTGAGCGGGGGCCCCAGGGCCAGCTCTGAGATCCCAGTGTCTGAATCACGAAGACCCCCTTAGGCCAAGCCAGGGGCGACTGTCTCTGGTCCCTGCACCTGCTTGTGGCACACAGCACCCAAACCCCTTGGAAACCCAGTGATGCGAGAGCCTTTTGCTAATGAGGTGACTGATGACTAGTCACCAGGTGGCTTCAGGATGGAAGCAGATGGCCCGAAAGACCAAAGCCTGATGACAGGGGCTGGGAGGGAAAAGGGGCCAGGGCTGGAGATTGAGCTGATCACCACTGGCTGAATCAGTCATGCCTGCATCATGGAACCCCGTTAAAAACCAACAGGGATCAGAGGGCTTCCCTCCAGGTGGCTGAGCACACCAAGGCACCAGAGGGTGGTGCGGGCAGAGTGCGGAGTCACTCCCCCACCCACACCGGGCTCGAGCATCTCTTCCATCTGCCGTCTGAGTTTATCCCTTGTAATAAACCAGCAAATGTAAGAAAAGCACTTTCCTGAGTTCTGTGAGCCTGAAGGGGGAGTCCTGGGAACCCCTGAATTATTATTTTTGAGACAGTTTCCCTCTTGTTGCCCAGGCTGGAGTGCAGTGGTGAGATGTTGGCTCACCGAAACCTCCGCCTCCCAGATTTAAGCAATTCTCCTGCCTCAGCCTCGAGGGTAGGTGGGATTACAGGCATGTGCCACCATGCCTGGCAGATTTTGTATTTTTAGTAGAGACAGGGTTTCTCCATGTTGGTCAGACTGGTCTTGAACTCCCGACCTCAGGTGATCCGCCCGCCTCAGCCTCCCAAAGTGCTGGGATTACAGGTGTGAGCCACCATGCCCGTCCAAACCCCTGAATTTATAACTAGTTGATCAGAAGTACAAGTGGCAACCGAGGGATTGCAGTTGGCCTCTGAGGTGGGGCAGTCTTGTAGGACTGAGCCCTTAACCTGTGGAGTCTGTGCTGACTCCAGGTAGTGTCAGGACTGAGCTGAATTGTAGGACACCTAGCCGTGTCCAGAAAGTTGGAGAATCAATTGGTGTGAAATAAACTCCCACATTTGATGTCAGAAGTGTGGATGAAACATTTCGCCCTCCAGCCCAGAGATCCCTCACTTCCCGGTGGCCCACAGTGGAACACCAAGCCCTAGAGGGACAGAGCATTCCCAGCCCAGCCTTCTGTCACATGACATGATACATCAGACTCCCTCAGGCCCTGCATTCACTTCTTCCTGGTGTGTAACCAGCTCCCAGTACCAGAGAAGGCCTCATGGTCCTCTGCTCCAGGGGGCTTCCCTGGTCAGGGGCTTCTCTTTGAAATCCTTCCCTGCCTCTGCTCCAAGCCTCATTCCTCAGAGACACAGACCCCTCTGATGACTGGCTTTGGTTTGAGGACCTCCCTGCGTCCCTCCCCCATGGCCTTGCTGCTAGGACACCTTCTTCCTCCTTCCCTTGGGGTCAGGCTCTCCCAGCCTTCCCCACTCCCTCCCCGGGGTGTATCACACACATCAAAGGGACTCCGCTATTAAAATCCATGCATATTGAGTTACATGTGGGCTCCCGCTGCTCCTGGGAGGCGCCAGACTATAGAATGTTCGTCATTAAATATTAATGTACAGACAAGCAAAACAAAGGTAGTTGTCACTTGTTAACCTTACCAGCAGAGTAATGAAAGTGAACCCACATGTCTTGTTTGCACGTGACAATCTTGTTGTGTCTGTACCTGAGGCTCCAGGAGCAGCCGCTGTTGCAGAGACTGTGTTTCTCCCCCACGTACCTCGGTGGCTGGGGGAGAAAGTCCCCCAAGGTCAAGTCCTTTCTCTCATGTGGCTTCAACGCCCCTAGAGTGTCACCCCCAGCTGTGGTGCCCAGGATTCCCAACTGTGGTATATCCGTGCACCAGTCGATGGGAAAGGGAGACAGGGAAGGTGCTGGGTCCCCCTAAGAACATATGAGTTGCCGGGCGCAGTGGCTCACACCTGTAATCCCAGCGCTTTGGAAGGCTAAGGTGGGCGGATCACCTGAGGTCAGGAGTTTGAGACCAGCCTGACCAATATGATGAAACCCCATCTTAAAAAAAAAAAAGAACGTATGAGTTGCCAGAATCACTTCCACTGACACCGAGTGGACCAAGCCACATCTTTATGCGGAAGTAGGGCTCCCAGCCAGGTGTGGCGGCTCCCAGCCAGGTGTGGCAGCTCACACCTGTAATCCCAGCACTTTGAGAGGCCGAGGCAGGTGGATCACTTGAGCTCAGGGGTTCAAGACCAGCCTGGGCAACATGGCGAAACCCCGCATCTACAAAAATACAAAATATTAGCAGCTGGGTACAGTGGCTCATGCCTGTAATCCCAGCACTTTGGAAGGCCAATGCAGGTGGATCACAAGGTCAGAAGTTCAGGACCAGCCTGGTCAAGATGGTAAAATGCCATTTCTACTAAAAATAACAAAATTAGCCAGGTGTGGTGGCAGGCACCTGTAATCCCAGCTACCCGGGAGGCTAAGGCAGAGAATTGCTTGCACCCAGGAGTCGGAGCTTGCAGTGAGCTGAGATCCTGCCACTGCACTCCAGCCTGTGCAAAACAGCGAGACTCCGTCTCGAAAAAAAAAAAAATTAGCTGGGTGCAGTGGTATGTGCCTCTAGTCCCAGCCACTCGGGAGTCTGCAGTGGGAGGGCTGCTTGAGTCTGGGAGGTGGAGGCTGCAGTGAGCCAAGATCTTACCACAGCAGTCTGGCCTGGGCGACAGGCCAGTTTGACTGGCTTGTTTCAAGTGTCCAGTGTCTTGCTGGTCTTCCTGCGGACGTTCTAAGTGTGTTTTGTTAGAACATTTAGCAGACAGTGTAGGTGCTCTGCACTCCCCTGCTGGGGCTTTCTCTCCCTTCCTTCTGGTCCTCTCCCCAGGCTAGCCAGCACTGCAGCACCCACCCTGCCTGCCGTACCCCACCTGCCTGGGTGCCGCAGTGCCAGCCACGGTTGAGGTCTCAGAGCTGCTTTGAGAGCGCCTGAGTGCCGGCCCCCTTGCCTCCCCTCTGAGCCCACTTCCTGCTCCCGCAGGCCTCCAGGAGCCGTCCCTGACCATGGGAGTGAGGCAGCCACCCTGCACCCGCCAGCTGCTGGCAGTCTGCGCCCTCGTGTCCCTGGCCACAGCTGTGCTCCTGGGGCACATCCTGCTCCATGATTTGCTGGTGGCTCCCCGAGAGCTGGGCGGCTCCTCCCCAGTCCTGAAGGAGCCTCACTCAGCTCACCAGCAGGGAGCCAGCAGGCCAGGGCCCCGCCATGACCCCGGCCGACCCAGAGCAGCACCCACACAGTGCGACGTCCCCCCCAACAGCCGCTTCGACTGTGCCCCCGACAAGACCATCACCCAGGAGCAGTGTGAGGCCCGTGGCTGCTGCTACGTCCCCGTGGAGCGGGCGCTGCGGGGTGCCCAGATGGGGCAGCCCTGGTGCTTCTTCCCGCCCAGCTACCCCAGCTACAAGCTGGAGAACCTGAGCTCCTCTGAAATGGGCTACACAGCCACCCTGACCCGAACCACCCCCACCTTCTTCCCCAAGGACATCCTGACCTTGCGGCTGGACGTGATGATGGAGACTGAGAACCGCCTCCACTTCACGGTGGGCAGGGGCAGAGGCGGGGGCGGGGCAGAGGGTGTGTGTGGGCCACGGCACACATGCACTTCGCAAGGGCCAGGTGTGTGTTGCACTGCTGTGTGCCGAGCCCTTGCTAGGAACAGAGGTGTGAGCAGACACGGCAGCACCCCTCGGGGAGCAGTGGGGACACCACAGTGGCAGGTGCTCCAGAAGCAGGGCTCAGGGCTCATTCATCTTTATGAAAAGGTGGATCAGGTAGAGGAGGGCTGCCAGAGGTTGCAGATGAAAACAGGACGCTCAGTAAACCCGGACTGCAGGTGCTCCAGGCAGGACTGCTTTTTCATGTAAGGCTTCGGTATCCGGATGTATTTATACTACAAGAGCTGTTTGTTGTTTAGCTGAAATTCAGAGTCATCAGGTGTTCTGTATTTTACCTCCATTCTGGGGGAGGCGCCCTCCTCCTGGCTCTGCTCCTGGCTGTGCAGATGAGGAAGCTGAGGCTCAGGGAGGCGCAGTGCGCTGCCCATGGTCCCACACCCCTGTGCGGCTGCGCCAGGACCTGACCCATCCTTGGGGTGCAGGCTCCCCTCTGGAGAGTAAGGAGGGCGTGGGGGATGCAGATACACCCCCACCTCTTCTTCTAGATCAAAGATCCTGCTAACAGACGGTACGAGGTGCCCTTGGAGACGCCGCGTGTCCACAGCCGGGCGCCGTCCCCACTCTACAGCGTGGAGTTCTCCAAGGAGCCCTTCGGGCTGATCGTGCGCCGGGAGCTGGGCGGCCGTGTGCTGTGAGTGTCTGGGCTCTGCGCCCTCACCCTGATGGGGAGGGTGACCCGCGGTTTTCACAGGGCGCTCCCTGGGTCTTTTACTCCCATAGGTATAAATCCCACCTAAACACGTGCTCAGGACTGACCAAGTCCCTGCTTGTCATTTAACTCGAAAATGCTCCGGAATGACATCACTTGGATTTGCCTTAATCTTAAGATTAATCTTAAACGCCTTCGGAAACGCGTTTTTTATTTTTCACTAATTCATTTACTCAGTGTTCATGTACCGACCCCTGTGTGCGGGTGGTTTGGATCCTGCTCCCCAGGACAGACACATAAGGGGAAGCCGTAAGCAAGTCCACACAGACACAGCGTCAGGGAGTAGTCACACGGAGAGCACTCTAGAAGCCAGCTGTGCAGACATGGGGGGCAGGGATGGCCTCTCTAGAAGACAGCTGTGCAGACATGGGGGGCAGGGCTGGCCTCTCTAGAAG
>NW_016107351.1:3108536-3117499 GCF_001604975.1 Cebus imitator | reverse complement strand
GATGGCCTCTCTAGAAGACAGCTGTGCAGACATGGCGGGGCAGGGATGGCCTCTCTAGAAGCCAGCTGTGCAGACATGGGGGGCAGGGCTGCCTCTCTAGAAGCCAGCTGTGCAGACATGGGGGGCAGAGATGGCCTCTCTAGAAGACAGCTGTGCAGACATGGCGGCAGGATGGCCTCTCTAGAAGCCAGCTGTGCAGACATGGGGGGCAGGGCTGGCCTCTCTAGAAGCCAGCTGTGCAGACAGGGCAGCAGGGATGGCCTCTCTAGAAGACAGCTGTGCANAGCAGGGATGGCCTCTCTAGAAGACAGCTGTGCAGACATGGGGGGCAGGGCTGGCCTCTCTAGAAGCCAGCTGTGCAGACATGGGGGGCAGGGCTGCCTCTCTAGAAGACAGCTGTGCAGACATGGTGGCAGGATGGCCTCTCTAGAAGCCAGCTGTGCAGACATGGGGGGCAGGGCTGCCTCTCTAGAAGCCAGCTGTGCAGACATGGCGGGGCAGGGTGGCCTCTCTGGAAGCCAGCCATGCAGATGGGGGGGGCGGGGGTGGGCAGGGTGACCTCTCTGAGCTGACCTCTGAGAGACCCAAGAGAAGGTTGTCAAAGCGACTTACCATGCTAGGTGGTGGTTCATGTCTGCAGTTCCAGCACTTTGGGAGCCCAAGGCGGGAGGATTGCTTGAGCCCAGGAGTTCAAGACCAGCCTAGACAATATAGCAAGACCCCATCTCTACAAAAAAATTAAAATATTAGCCAGGAGTTGTAGCACATGTGCCTGTGGTCCCAGCTACCCAGGAGGCTGAGGTGGGAGGATCCCTTGAGCCCGGAGGTTCGCGGTTGCAGTGAGCCATAATTTTGCCACTGCACTTTAGCCTTGGTGACAGAGTGAGACCCTGTCTCAAAAAACAAACAGCAAACAGGCATCTTACCAGATTTCCGCCTTGAACGCACCAGTGTCTTGCCCGGGGAGGGTGGGCGCGGCGTGAGCATGTCCTATGAAATGAACTGTGATGTGTTAACAGCGCGCACGGCTTCCTGTGGACACTGTGGACGGGGCTCATCTGTGGCTTTCACTCCTTGGAGGTGCAGTTTGCCTTGCACTTGACCCCCGGCAAACCCCCGGGGCCCCTCTGGGGCATGGCTGGGCCGGGATCTGGGAGGACTTTGGCCAGCTTTGGAAAGGTTCTGTTCAGCCCCTGCCCAGCCCTGCTTCTGGTCAGGGTTCCTGGGACAGCCATGTGTGCCAGTTCTGGTGCCGGCCATTTCCTGGAGGTCAGCGCCTCAGGGGCCATGGGTGGTGTGGGCACAGCCAGACAGCGCGCCTCCTCTGATGCACCCTCAGTGTTTGTCACGCTGGCACCACGGTGCCAAGGGCTACAGGGCCTGGCATGGCCACCTGTCCCAGGGTCATGAGCCTCAGGGCTGGCCAGGCCACCCTGCCCTCCCAGGGCCCAGCGGTGCTCTCTGGGGGCTCTCGGGCTTTCTGGCCCCTCAGGTGCGAGCAAACCCGTCTGGCCTCTGCCCTGCAGGCTGAACACGACGGTGGCACCGCTGTTCTTCGCGGACCAGTTCCTGCAGCTGTCCACCTCGCTGCCCTCGCGGTACATCACAGGCCTCGCCGAGCACCTCAGTCCCCTGATGCTCAGCACCAGCTGGACCAAGATCACCCTGTGGAACCGGGACCTCGCACCCACGGTACAGCAGCGGGCAATAGGCGGGACGCAGGGCCAGGGAGAGCAGGGGATGACGCGCCTTCTGCATGTCCCAGCCAGGTGCAAACCTCTACGGGTCTCACCCTTTCTACCTGGTGCTGGAGGACGGCGGGTCAGCACACGGGGTGTTCCTGTTGAACAGCAATGCCATGGGTAAGCCGCCCACTGCCCAGCACCTAGGCCAGGGTCTCCTCCATGCTGGCCGCCCCAGAGACTGGAGGTCTGTGTCAGGGGACCTGAGCACGGTGCTGGGCCTCCTGTTCTCTTCTGAGAAATGAGTCCCACGGGCTGGCGCCTCTCCCAGCTCTGGCCTTCCGTGCTCCTAAGGAGGGTGCTGGGGCCCTGCCCGGAGGTGGTGGGCTGGGGTCACTTTCCGTCCTGCGCCAGGTTCCTTCTGAGTCAGGCTTAGCACGGCTTCCCCAGGCCACTCTGAGCTCCCCATGGGGAGATGAGCCTCGCTCTCCACCTGTGTTTGGCCCTTCCATGGGGTGCAGGGCCCTTGGGGTGAGGTATCTCCCCACATCCCAGAGCTGCTTCCCTTCCAGACGTGGTCCTGCAGCCGAGCCCCGCCCTCAGCTGGAGGTCCACAGGTGGGATCCTGGACGTCTACATCTTCCTGGGCCCGGAGCCGAAGAGCGTGGTGCGGCAGTACCTGGACGTTGTGGGTAGGGCCTGCTCCCTGGCCACGGCCCGCACCCCCAAGCTCCCTCCCCACCCACTCATGGCATCGGCGTTGGCCTGCAGGATACCCGTTCATGCCGCCATACTGGGGCCTGGGCTTCCACCTGTGCCGCTGGGGCTATTCCTCCACTGCCATCACCCGACAGGTGGTGGAGAACATGACCAGGGCCCACTTCCCCCTGGTGAGTTGGCGTGGTGGGCGGGAGGGGCTGGCCGGGGCGTGTCTCCTCGGGCCCCAGCAGCTGGCCCCATGTCGTGGCTGCAGGACGTGCAATGGAACGACCTGGACTACATGGACGGCCGGAGGGACTTCACGTTCAACAAGGACGCCTTCCTCGACTTCCCGGCCATGGTGCGGGAGCTGCATGAGGGCGGCCGGCGCTATGTGATGCTCGTGGTGTGTGCCCCCGCACTGGGTGTTTGGGAAGGGGCTCCCCTCGTGCCCAGTGGCTCCTCCTCTGGGTGGCGTCATCCTCGTGCCTGTGTGGCTGCCAAGGATGTTTCTTGCAGGCTTGGCCCCTGCAGTCCAGGGAGGGCGGGTTTGCGGTGCCTGGAAACGCCCGGGTGTGACTCGGTTCTGTCGCGTGTAGGCTACTCGAACTGCTGCAAAGCAAAAGGCCAGGGGCACGATAAGCTGATGCCTCATGGTCCTGGAAAGTGGAGGGCCTGGGCGTGGGTCTCGCTGGAGCCGTGGAGGCTCACGTGCCCCTGGCCCCGCCTCTCCTTCAGGCTGGCTCTGAACCCCCAGAAAGGATGGTGTGAGCGAGGGCGGCTTCCAGCTTCCAGCCCTCCTGCTCCCATAGAAAAGTCCCAGGGCAGGACTCTGAGTCACCCAGCACAAAGACAGGCCTTTCCCGGGGCCAGTCCCACAGCCAGAAGGATGCAGTTTGGGGGCTGGTCCAGCCCGAGTGCGGTGCCTGGCACGCGGCCAGAGGAGGCAGTGGGAGGCAGGGCCGGCCGAAAAGACCCGGCAGCTCCTGCCAGGAAGACCGGCTTCAGCAGAGGAAGCGCAGACAAGGGGTGTGGGGCGTGCCGCCTGACGCTGCCCATCTCCATCCTGCCCTCTGCGGGCAGCATTAGTAGCCCCTATGAGCGGGAGTGGAAGCACAGACGTTTTCTTTTCCACATTTTTTTAATTATAAAAGAAAAGCAATTATTGTAGCACTGTTGTGAAACTCGAAAGGTTTAAAGAAAAGGCAGAGCGTCCATTCTCACATACCCCTCAGCAGCCGGCTGGTCCTGATTCCCTGGCCCTGGCTCCTCTCCAGGCAGGCGTGTGCAGGCACACAGGGCCACGCTGTGCACACACACGGCGCCACCCCCTGCCTCGTCCTCTCACTGCGTTTTCCCAGTGGCTGGCGCCAGGGCTCTGGCTACCCCCCCTTGACAGGTCTCCCTCTTCCCAGGATCCTGCCATCAGCAGCTCGGGCCCCGCCGGAAGCTACAGACCCTATGACGAGGGTCTGCGGAGGGGGGTTTTCATCACCAACGAGACCGGCCAGCCGCTGATTGGGAAGGTAACGTGGGCGTCCGGGGACGGGGTTAGAAAGCAGAGGCCTCTGGCTCACGGGTGCGGGCAGCTGCTCAGGAAAAGCGTGGGATTTGAGGAGCCATCACACCCCGTGGGACAGCTGAGAGGAGGGGGTCACAGTGGCTCATGACAACGGCGGCTCCTGCAAAGAATGCCACTGTGAGCTCTTCCCGCAGCAGGCCTTTGACCACATGGCAGCCGGGCCCAGCCCAGGCACAAGCTCCCCAGACCCTCAGTGAGGCCTCAGGGTCTCCTTGTCCTCCCAGCCCCCCAGGGGCCTCCTGGCCATTCCTCGGGTATACCTGTGGGGAGCTCCATGGAATGGCAACCCCCACCCACTCCAGAGGGTGCTCAGGACCTAGGGCAGGTACCCCACTGAGGGAGCGGCTAGGGAGGGCGCGGTGCAGATGTGTGAGACTCCGTGGCAGGGAGGGCGCGGTGCGGACGTGTGAGAGTCCGTGGCAGGGAGGGCGCAGTGCAGATGTGTGAGACTCTGTGGCAGGGCTTGCATGGGGTCCCCTCCACTGCCCTTCTCCCTTACGCTCTCTGGTTCTGCAGCCCAGCCCTTGGGCGGATGTGTTGGGGGTGGCCCATCATCTTGAGGGCTGAGGCCACTCGGCCTGGCATCAGTGCCTTGTGGAAGAAGAGCTGCTCATTGACCCCCAGGGTGTAGCTCTCTCGGGTTTGCAAATTTGGGCATCCAGTAAGGGTGAGGCTGCCCCTCCGCTCGGGCTGAGACTCGGGGGGCTTAGTGCAGGCCCTGGCTGGGCCGGGTCTCCCCGCTCTGGCCTCTCGTTGTCCAGGTGTGGCCCGGGTCCACTGCCTTCCCCGACTTCACCAACCCCGAGGCCCTGGCCTGGTGGGAGGACATGGTGGTTGAGTTCCATGACCAGGTGCCCTTCGACGGCATGTGGATTGTAAGTGTGGCCCCGCTCCCGAGCGTCCCTGTGGCCTCTGGGACTGTCCCGCCCTCCTCACTCTGGGCAGAGTCACCCAGCAGCAGGGCTTCTCTTGCAGGACATGAACGAGCCTTCCAACTTCATCCGGGGCTCTGAGGACGGCTGCCCCAGCAATGAGCTGGAAAACCCACCCTACGTGCCTGGTCAGCCCCGCCACCTGCCCTGGGTTGCCCTCTGGGGACTTAGTGCCTCAAATCAGAGACCCCCTTGCCTGGCCTGGGAGACTCGGCGCCCTCATCTCTGAGAAGCAGATGGGCCAGCTAGGAAAGGGGCGGGAGGGGAACTCCAGAAGTAAGGCTTAGGCCGGGAGACCGAGCCACGCAGTGCAGACAGGGTGGGGGCAGAGGCACAGGCCCTGCAGAAGGAGACGCCGCCCAGGGTGCTTGCCAGAGCAGTGAGGCCGACTTCACTCGGGGCTGTCTCAGTAGGCGCGGGGGCCTGCTGTGGGGAGAGGTCAGACCCAACTCGAGTGCAGCCCGGCCACGTGGAGTTCCAGCCAGGGAGCAGGGTGGGGGTCAGAGCGGGGAGTTACTAAGAGGAAGCGTGGGGGTCAGGGGGATTCTGGCTAAACCGAAGGCAGGCCAGGGTAACCAGACATCACCTAAGGGATGGTGGGGGCTTCTTGCTAAACCGACCTCGCAGGAACGGCAGAAACTGGGTTTTACAGGGAAGCACACAGATGGGCCTGGGAGAAGGTTACGGGTCCTGAGGCTGTAGCTTGGCCAAGCAAAGAATCAGTCAGAGAGTGGGGTTTGGGGCTTAGGTAAACAGGCAGGGGAATGCTTGAAATGGGCCAAGAGATGGTGGATGTGAAGTCAGGGTGTCTGCAGAGCCCAGCACCCACCTGGCCCTGTCTTGGGAGCCGAGGAGGTGGTACAGGATGTGCCCAGGTTCCCAGGACAACACCAGCGCCACAGGGGCATCGGGAGCAGCTGCAGGTGCACCTCCAGGGCCAGCCTGAAGAGCCAGCAACCTCCCTGGGGACTCCCGGGATGTGGGGGGCAAGGAGGGCTCCTTGGAGCCTACCAGGAGGAAGCTCCCTAGAAAGCAGCCCCACCTCTTCCAGGGGTGGTTGGGGGCGCCCTCCAGGCGGCCACCATCTGTGCCTCCAGCCGCCAGTTCCTCTCCACACACTACAACCTGCACAACCTGTACGGCCTGACTGAAGCCATCGCCTCCCACAGGTGAGGGCCCTGTCCCACCCCACTGGGCTCTGCCGCACAGCCTGTCCCGCAGGGTCCGGGCCTCTGCAGGGCCTCCGGGAGGAGGAGAAGAGGAGGCCCAGGCCACCCACCTGCGGCCTGCCAGTGGCCTGAGTGTTGTCCCCACCCCCTGCCTGCACCCCAGCCTGAAGCTGGAGGCTCCTTCCCACTACATGCCTGGGGCTTGCCTAGGAAGGACCCTGGGTGCTGACAGGGAGTCTGTATCTGTGGGAATCTTATGACTCCTGTGAGGCTCTGGGGGTCCCGGCTCGCCTGAAGGCATAAGATGGCCTGGACAGAGCCGACTGTGCCCAGCAGACGTGGGCAGTGGCCTTGCTTTCCTCCTCCCTGGCCTCTGCCTCATCCCAGACAGCCCCTTGCTCCCAGTTCTGCCCTGCTGGTGACAGGGTTCCTGGGTGACCCCGCTCCACACAGCCCTCATGGTGTCCCTCCACCCCCCAGGGCACTGGTGAAGGCTCGGGGGGCACGCCCGTTTGTGATCTCCCGCTCGACCTTTGCGGGCCATGGCCGATACGCCGGCCACTGGACCGGGGACGTGTGGAGCTCCTGGGAGCAGCTGGCCTCCTCCGTGTCAGGTGAGCCCCTACCAGGAGGGGCTGCTCAGAAGAGAGGAGCCGGGGCCCCCGGCCCACTCAGCAGATGGGGCTGAGCTGGCACTGCTGCAGCAGCCTGAGCCCAGCCCGACTCTGCCCTCCCAGAAATCCTGCAGTTTAACCTGCTGGGGGTGCCCCTGGTCGGGGCAGACATCTGCGGCTTCCTGGGCAACACGTCGGAGGAGCTGTGCGTGCGCTGGACCCAGCTGGGCGCCTTCTACCCCTTCATGCGGAACCACAACGGCCTGCTCAATCTGGTAGGGCGGGGCAGCGGGGCAGGTGGGGATCCCACCCACCCAAGACTCTCCCCTGGGAATCCCACCCCTGCTGGAGAAGCGCCCATGCTGGGTGGCTACGGAGTGCAGGTCTCTGGAGGTGGGGACTCCAGGGGCCAGTGGCCCCAGGGCCCAAGCACTTCCTTCACCCACGCCTGCCCTACAGCCCCAGGAGCCGTACAGGTTCAGCGAGCCAGCCCAGCAGGCCATGAGGAAGGCCCTGGTCCTGCGCTACGCACTCCTCCCCCACCTCTACACGCTGTTCCACCTGGCGCACGTCGGCGGGGAGACCGTGGCCCGGCCCCTCTTCCTGGAGTGAGTCACCTGGGCAGGGGCCCTGGTCCATGTGTGCCCCCATGGAGGGCACGTAACTAACACCCCGGCAGCGCTGTCCTGCTGCGGGCTGCGTTTCCCAAGACCAGGCAGGTTGCCGCTGAGTGAGACAAGGCCGTGGCCTGGCCCTCCCTCCCGAGGTGCCCCTGCACCCCTAGTTCCCCCCTTAGATCCCATGGAGCAATGGAAAGACCCAGGACGAAGAACACTGAGTACAATCAGGCCGAGCAGTAAAGTGATTGGCAAAACCCTCTCGGCCTGGCTGAAGGGAGACGGGCAGCAAGAGAAACCCAGTGATATCCCCAGATAGCCGACAGTGCACAGAGCAGGTCCCAACAGCCCCTCACCTCAGTGGGCTGAGGGAGGATTCCCAGAGAGTAAGGTGGTTAGTTAACTATGTGCAGAAGTTGATTGATTTTTCTCTCATAATATTGAAATGTAAGTTCCAGGTAGATTAAATAGCCAATGTCAAAAATCCAGCAGTGATGGCCAGGTGTGGTTGCCCACGCCTGTAATCCCAGCCCTTTGGGAGGCCGAGGCGGGTAGATCACATGGTCAGGAATTCGAGACCAGCCTGGCCAACATAATAGTGAAACCCCATCGCTACTAAAAATACACAAATTGGCTGGGCATGGTGGTGCATGCCTGTAATCCCAGCTACTCAGGAGGCTGAGGCAGGAGAATTGCTTGAACCTGGGAGGTGGAGGTTGCAGTGAGCCAAGATTGCACCATTGCACTCCAGCCTGGGTTACAGAGAAAGACTCCATCTCAAAAAAAAAAAAAAAAAAAAAAAAAAAAACCAGGTGTGGTGGTGGGTGCCTTTAATCCCAGCTACTCAGGAGGCTGAGGCAGGAAAATCACTTGAACCCAGGAGGCAGAGATTACACCACTGCACTTCAGCCCATGTGACTGTCTCAAATAAAAAACAAAAAATCAAGCTGTGGAAGACTCCACAGGAAAAAGAGAAGTGAATGTGTGCCTACGCTGTGGAGGCAGAGGGCTAAGTATTAAAGCAAAAAGAAAGGGAAAGAGGTTTCATTTAGAAAAAAAGAAGGTAAACTTTATTTGACCACAGCAGAAAAAAAAAATGTAAATCTCTGAATATAAACACAAAAAAATTAAATCTGCTCTGAACATAGATTGTAACAGCGGAGAAGCCATTGTCAACAAATGGCAAATAGCCACTCTTCCCCATAGATAGATAACTCATACATGGGTAAGACCAAGCCTGAGAACCAAATTGCAGAAATGCTGTTTGCAAAAGAGGAGATATGAATGGTGTCCACGCATTCTTCAAGAAATCCAAGAAACGCAGTTTGTGTTTTAATTACTATTTTATTACCTTGTCATTTCTTTCACTATTTCCTTTAAGTTTGGGGTTTTTTTAGTGCTTCCCCTAGGGTTACAATCACCATCTGAATTTTAGCCTACTTAGAACTGATGCCAACTTGCTTTCAATCGCATAAAAAGTTGTGCTTCTATGTAGTTCCCATTGCCGCTCGTTCTGTGCTGTTATACAGCTGTATCCATTATGAGCCCATCCACACAGATTTAAGACTGCCTTGGGCCGGGCGCGGTGGCTCAAGCCTGTAACCCCAGCACTTTGGGAGGCCGAGGCGGGTGGATCACGAGGTCAAGAGATCGAGACCATCCTGGTCA
>NW_016107351.1:3103819-3107846 GCF_001604975.1 Cebus imitator | reverse complement strand
CCGAGGCGGGTGGATCACGAGATCAAGAGATCGAGACCATCCTGGTCAACATGGTGAAACCCCGTCTCTACTAAAAAATACAAAAAAAATTAGCTGGGCATGGTGGCTCGTGCCTGTAATCCCAGCTACTCAGGAGGTTGAGGCAGGAGAATTGCCTGAACCCAGGAGGCGGAGGTTGCGGTGAGCCGAGATCGCGCCATTGCCCCTGGGCAACAAGAGCGAAACTCCACCGCAAAAAAAAAAAAAATGGCTCCCAAAGTATGGTCCAGGTACTGCCTGTTATTTCCAATGACCTCACAGTTATAAGGGTCGGAATTATGTATTTTAAATTTTTTTTATTGCATTTTAGGTTTTGGGGTACATGTGAAGAACATGCAAGATATCCGTGTTCTTATTTATTTATGTGGCTCTGACTTCCTGTCTGATACCCTTCGTTTACACCAGAAGTATCCCCTTTAGTATTTATTGTAGGGCAGCTCTGCTAGTGATGAATTCTCTCAGTTTTGTGTTGACTTCACAGTCTTAACTTCTCCTTCATTGTTTGAGAGCTCTGCTCAATGTGGAGTTCTTGACCAGCGGCCGTTTCTCAGCACTTCGAAATTCTCAGCCCGCGGCCTCCACGGTTTCTGCTGAGTAGCTTCTCTCTTGCCTCTTCCCAGATTCTCTCTTTGGCCTTTGAAGGTCCGATGATGTGTCTAGGTGTAGATCTCTCTGATTTTGTCTTACTTGGAGTTTATCGGGCCTCTTGGATGTATACATTAATGTTTTTCATCAAACTCGGGAGGTTTTTCAGCCATTATTTCATCAAATGTTTTTTCTGCCCCTTTGTGTCTTCTACCTCTGGGACTCCCGTTCCACGTGTGTTGGTACACTTGACAGTGCCCAGGGGTCTCTGCAGCTCTGTTCACTCCTTCCTCGTGCCTTCTTTCTGTTCTTCAGACTCCATAGTCTCGACCGCCCTGTCTGGAAGGTCACTGACTCTTTTTCCGCCTGTTCTCGTCTGCTGTTGAGCCCCTCTGGGGAGCTTCTCATTTCAGTTACACTCTTTTCAACCCCAGAATTTCTGTTTCACTCCCTTTTTTCTCTCGTTAAGGATGTGCCCCATCTGGTGAGTCATCTTCCGGTACTTTCCTTTAGTTCTTTAGACACAGTTTTCTTTAGCTCTTTGGACATATTTAAAGTAGCTGACGTATGTCTGGGCTTCCTTAGGGACAGTTTTTATTAACTACTTTTCCCTGTCTGTAGGCCATACTTTGTTTGCATGTATCACACTTTTGTATTTTTGTTTCAGACTGGACTTTGTTTGTTTGGAGACAAAGTCTCACCCTGATGCCTAGGCTGGAGCGCAGTGGCACAATCTCAGCTCACTGCAACCTCCACCTCCCAGGTTCAAGCAGTTCTCCAGTGTAGCTGGGGCTACAGGTGCCCACCACCACACCCAGCTAATTTTTGTATTTTTAGTAGAGATGGGGTTTCACCATATTGGCCAGGCTGGTCTCGAACTCCTGACCTTGTGGTCTGCCCACCCCGGCCTCCCGAAGTGCTGGGATTCCAGGTGTGAGCAGACTGTAATTTTTTTTTTTTTTTTTTTGAGACGGAGTTACGCTCTTGTTGCCCAGGCTGGAGTGCAATGGCCAGGTCTCGGCTCACCGCAACCTCCACCTCCCGGGTTCAAGTGATTCTCCTGCCTCAGCCTCCCAAGTAGCTGGGATTACAGACATGTGCCACCACACCCGGCTAATTTTTGTATTTTTAGTAGAGACAGATTTTCACCATATTGACCAGGCTGATATCAAACTCCCAAACTCAGGCGATCCACCCACCTCAGCCTCCCAAAGCACTGGGATTACAGGCATGAGCCACCGCACCCGGCCCAGACTGGACATTTTAAGTGCAGCGCTGTGGTCATGATTCCCCACCCCTCAGGCCTCGGTTGCTGTTGCTGGTTGTCTTGTGGCTTTTTTGGGCTAATTCCATAAGGTCTGTGTTCTTCGTTGTGTGTGGCCACTGAAGTCTCTGCCTAACTAGCTTAGTGGACAGCCAATAATTGGGCAGATAATCCTTCACACATGGCATCCCTGAGTCTCCCAGCCTTTGCCAGGCGGCTGGGGCGAGGTGGGGAGTGCCTTCAGAACTTAGCTAGGCTTAGGATTCTTGCTGTTCTTCCAAAGATTCAGCTGTTTTCTTAAATATGTGTTACCCAGATCGCTGAAAGCCTTTGGTTAGTTTCTAGAGTCCTAAAAATGTCAATTCTGACAATTTTTGCCTATGTTCTTGTTTTTACAGAGGAGAGAGAGGATTTCCAGAGGTGTTTATTCCACCATTTTCACTGACATCACTCCAAGAACTAATACTTTGAAGTAGAAAGATACCATTTCTTTTGCCTCTGAACTAGAATACATTAGAGAAAATGAGACTGTCCCATGCTGGCAAGGACACAGTGACAACAGTAGGTGGAATATCCACTGGCACATTTGTAGAAAGCAGCAGGACATATCAGCCAACGTTTTTGACACTCACATTGATGCATTCATTTTACAAATAGAAATAGGGCCTAAAGAAGTCACCTAAAAAGACCTAATAGCTCCATGAATGTATCCTTGCGGTGATCATAGCTGAGCACTGGGTGCTTCCTGCACGCCCCGGGGCAGCGGGCGGGACAGTCTCCGCCAGACGGAGGACCCTCCGCAGAGCCTTTTGCATTTCTCTTTGTGTCAGATGTTAATCCAGGTAGCCTTTGGTTATGGGATTGGGGGATCTTTTCTCTTCGTTGATAACTTTTTTGTACTTTCGAAATACTTGACCAAGGAGCACGCTGCCTTGGTCATCGGAAGATAAGTGAGCAAGCAAAGTGAGGCCAGCGCTCTGTCCACCCCGTGCCTCAGGCATGAGCCCCAACACCTGCCCTGGGCCCAGCCGCCAGAGTGTCCCGGAGAAGGCTTCCCCCAGACCCGGCACTGACTTCCGTCTGCTGGAATCAGTGTTGCCTGTGTAACCTGAATCCTCCAAGTCCTGTGGCTCCTTGAACTCCCAGAGAGCATAATTCAGCTTCCCTTCCGGTGCCCCCCTGCGGGTGGGCATGCCGACCAGCCCCACCCGTTTCTCACCTGTGTGCCCGTGCCTTTGCAGGTTCCCCAAGGACTCCAGCACCTGGACTGTGGACCACCAGCTGCTGTGGGGGGAGGCCCTGCTCATCACCCCAGTGCTCCAGGCTGGGAAGACCGAAGTGACTGGCTACTTCCCCTCGGGCACATGGTACAACCTGCAGACGGTGAGTCTGGTGACCCTGAAACCCAGGGAGGCAGGAGACCAGAGTAGCCCTCCCACTGCTCCCTCCACCCAGTCGGCGTGACCAGGCGGTGGAAAGAGGCGCGTATGAGTTGAGTCCCAGCCACGTGCCAGGTCCCCGCCCGCATGCCCTACACACGTCGGCCCCTCTGCTCCTTTGACTATCCCCATTTCCCAGATGAGCAGACTGAGGCCTGGGTCCCACGGCCATCACAGGCTGTGCTGAACTGGCACACCCAGGCCTCTTGGGCTCTGTCCCCACTCAATGGCCAGGAGGGTCCCAAGAGTGAGCCCTGAGTCCACCCCTGAAGTTACAGCTCAGCCTGTCTATGCCAGGCCTCCTAGGCCTCTGCATGGAGCCCCAGGAGACAGAGAGCATGGTTTCCGAGGACAGCATGGAGGCCTCGGCGTGGCCCAGAATCCTTCTCAAAGCGACACCTCCCTCCCTCCAGGTGCCAATAGAGGCCCTTGGCAGCCTCCCACCTCCACCTGCAGCTCCCTGTGAGCCGGCCATCCATAGCGAGGGGCAGTGGGTGACGCTGCCGGCCCCCCTGGACACCATCAATGTCCACCTCCGGGCTGGGTACATCGTCCCCCTACAGGTACCTGGGTCAGGAGGCTGTGGTAGGGGAGGGGAGCTGGGGGTGTGGATGGCACACTGCAGCGTTGGGGGAGGGGAGCTGGGGGTGTGGATGGCACACTGCAGCGTTGGGGGAGGCGCAGGGAAGTGGGAGGGGAG
>NW_016107351.1:3100509-3103221 GCF_001604975.1 Cebus imitator | reverse complement strand
GAGGGGGAGGTGCAGGGAAGTGGAGGGGGAGGTGCAGGGAAGTGGGAGGGGAGGAGCAGGGAAGTGGGGGGGAGAGGCCCATGCAGGGCTTCTGAGGGGCTGCCATCCCCGGTGTAGGTTACCAGTGAGCCGGCCAGGCCGGTGAGGTGGGGAGGCACAGCCCTGAAAGGTGTGGAGTGTGGAGTACGGCCAGTGTGAGCTCAGTGGTCTGCACGGTGGAGACTGCAGGGCCCAGCCTCCAGCAGCCGTGGGATGGCACTTGAGGTGGGGAGGGTCTCCGCCATCACCACAGGGTTCCTGCGGATCCTAGTTCCTGGCAGCCTGGCGCTGTCCCAGCCTGGTATTCCCGGGCCCAGGAGGCCTCCACCTCCACCAGCGTAGGCATGATGACCTCACGTGTCTTTCCCTTTCCAGGGCCCCGGCCTCACAACCACTGAGTCCCGCCAGCAGCCCATGGCCCTGGCTGTGGCCCTGACCACAGGTGGGGAGGCCCGAGGCGAGCTGTTCTGGGACGACGGGGAGAGCCTGGGAGTGCTGGAGCGAGGGGCCTACACACAGGTCACCTTCCTGGCCAGGAGTGTGAGTCCTGGGCTGCTCAGGCTGGTGGGGGGGGGGGCAGGTGGGGGTTGAGGGGTGATGGGAGTAGGCTTGCAGGTCCCGGGATGGTTACCTGTGGCTGAGGCACTCTGCCAGGTGGGCCAGGGTCCTAGAGTGAGCAGTGGGGCCGTGCACTGTGCCCTCTGGTCTGCACAGAGGGAGGCCGCCCCCTGATGCCATCACGAGTCCCTTTTCTCACAAGTGTCCCTGCCCCCGCTATCTGGTGACGCCTCCACATTCTCTGTCTTTCTGTCTCCCTCTGCTCGGCCCAGAACACGATCATGAATGAGCTGGTGCGTGTGACCAGCGAGGGGGCTGGCCTGCAGCTGCAGAGGGTGACCGTCCTGGGCGTGGCCACAGGGCCCAAGGAAGTCCTCGCCAACGGGGCCCCTGTCTCTAACTTCACCTACAGCCCCGACACCAAGGCAAGAGGGCCCAGCAGGGCACAGGGCTCCCGTCCCCCAGCCGTGGCACAGAGGTTGGAGGGTATTGGGGGTCCTGGTGACCCCGTGCCAGGAGCAGAGGATGCTGGGACCTCCCAAGGGGGGCCTCTGGGGAGGAGTGGGAAGGGTCAGGCCACGCAGGCTGCACCCTTCTTCCTCCTGTGTCTCCACGTGGGTGATGGAGCCATGATGGCGACCCTTCAGCCACAGTTAAGCAGCTCCGCATTTCTGGAGCATGTTAAGGTGGCCAGCGCTGAGAGCCGGGGTCCTCCTGCGCCTGCTGGGGAGGAACCAGGCGCCAGCCATCCCAGGGCCAGACGGAGCTGCCTCCTGAGCGCCGGGTCTGCTGCTCCATTTGTCCTCTCTCTCCCAGGTCCTGGACATCCCTGTCTCGCTGTTGATGGGAGAGCAGTTTCTCATCACGTGGTCTTAGCCAAGCAGAGCTTGTGTGCGGCAGCAGCCACGTGCAGGGCTGGGGGTTAGATGCGCCACCAGGAGCCTGCCACTGTCTGTCCGGAGCCTCCACGTCGCTCATCACCACTTCCTGGGCGGGGCTCTGGCTCCCACATGTCTAGGAGAGGTTTCTCCCCAGAGGGCGCCTGGGCCAGGGCCCTGGAGGGCTGCTCTGCGTTAGGAATACTGTGAGGTTTGCCCCCTCAGCTGTCACCGGAGGGCAGGTAGCGTGAGCCACCCCCTCCGTCTATCCCCAGCACCGGAGAAGGGGGTGCTCGGGTGGGGTGTGGTGTGTGCACCGACCTCCTGCCTCACGCCTGCTGCGCCACCCCCGTGCAGCCACTGCCGGGATGCCCAGATGGCTGGACGCCTGCCGGTCCCGAGCAAGCCCGGGAACTCAGGAAAATTCACGGGACCTGGGAGATTCTAAATCTTAAGTGCAATTGTTTTTAATAAAAGGGGCATTTGGAATCAGCTGCTTCTGGTCCTTCTGGGATTCGGGGCAGGGAGGATACGTCCAGTGGCCCTGGAACGGGGGCAGCTCCTTTGTCCTCAGCCAGCCCTGGACGTTCCCATGGTGGGCACGTGCCGTCCTCTGTCTCTCAAGCCAGCATCCATCACCTCATGTCACGAGGCCTGATGCCACCTCAGTGCTGTCCCCATCTCACCTCACACCCCGTCACCTCGTGTCCTTGTATCACCTAAGGCCCCATGTCACCTTCATGTCCTGTCCCCCTCATCTCACATCCTACCTCGTGTCCCCATGTCACCTTCATGTCCTGTCCCCCCCATCTCACATCCTACCTCGTGTCCCCATGTCACCTTCACGCCCCACCTCATCTCACCTCAGGTCTCCACCTCCCCATGTCACCTCCACACCTCCCCTCCCGTCTCCACCCACCTCACCTTCCCACCCCACCTCCCTTCCCCTCCCCTCCACACCTCCCACTTCCTCTCCCCACTTGGGCTGTCCCAGCCTAGCAGTCCCAGGCCCTGGAGGTGGGGGTGTGGACCTCTCTTCCCCACCTCCCCTCTCGTCCCCTCCCCTCCTCACCTCACCTCCTCATCCCACTTCACCTCCTCACCTCACCTCCTCTCCCCTGCACACCTCACCTCCCCCCCACCCCTCTCCACCTCGCGTCCCGTGCCCTCCGCACACCTTCCCTCCTTACCTCTCCTCCCCTCCTCGCCTCACCTCCTCACCTTCCCTCCTCATCCC
>NW_016107351.1:3095010-3100381 GCF_001604975.1 Cebus imitator | reverse complement strand
CACCTTCCCTCCTTACCTCTCCTCCCCTCCCCTCCTCACCTCACCTCCTCCCTTTCCCTCCTCACACCCCTGCCTCCCCCATGCCTAAGGTGACTGGAGAATGTCCAGTGGGGCCTGGTGTCAGACATATGGTGGGAGATGTGGCCCCCAGGGCTGTGTAGACAAGAGGACCCTGGAAGGGGCTCCCAACAGTGGGGCCTAAGACCTTAGAGGCCAGAAATCTGTCCCCAGTGATGCGGTTAGAGAGGAATTCGGGCCCAGGTTCTGCCCGGCAAGCCCAGAGAAAGGGAAAGAAGCCCATTTTATTGAGATAACATCAGAAGAAATCACTGCCATTAGCTGGTCAGACACTTCATTTTATCACTTGGAATTACTGGGCCCAGGCTGGGTGCAGTGGCTCACACCTGTACTCCCAGCCCTTCGGGAGGTCAAGGCGGCCAGGAGTTCAAGAGCAGCCTGGCCAACATGGTGATACCCCATCTTTACTAAAAATACAAAAATTGGTTGTGCAGGGTGGTGCGTGCTTGCAGTCCCAGCTACTCGGAAGGCTGAGGCACAAGAATCACTTGAACCCAGGAGGCGGAGGTTGCAGTGATCCTAGATCGCACCACTGCACTCCAGCTGGGGTGACAGTGAGACTCCATCTCGAAAAAATAAAGAAGTGGCCACATTGAAGGCATCTGCAGAGATGGATTATTCTGCCACCTTCCTGAAAACCAGGGGTAGAAAGTGCAGTGACTTCCCTGTGGAACACGATGACATCCGTGTGGGGCAGTGTGTCTACCTGGGTGACCAGCGCTGTTGTCTTTTGGGTCGGCTTTTATAGAAGCGGACACTGCCCTTCAGCCCCGTAGGTGGACACACTAGTGACCATAACAGATGTTACTTCCCTCATTCTAGTCCCGTGTGGGTTGAAGAAGTGGGGACGTTTGTCCTGAGGCCGGCAGTGTCCTCCCCTAACGCTCTGCCAGGCCCACCAGGTCTGCAGTGGACACGCAAGACGGTCAGGAAGGGTTGATGGAGTGTGGTGGCCGCAGCCAGCCTGGACCGGCCATCAGCTCCTCACCTGTGCCACCGCCCAGCCCGGCAGGGCCACGATAGCCTCAGCCCCTTGTGGGATCTGACCTTTCCTCAGCTGCTATAACAAAAAACTCAAGACTGAATAAATTAAAAATGACAGAAATGGATTTCTCATAGGGCTGGAGGCTGGGAAGTCCAAGATCAAGTCAGGTTGTGTGTCTGGTGAGGGCTGCTGTCTGCATCACACATGGTACTCTCCGTCTTCCTGTGGGGGAGGCGAACACAAGCCCCCTCGAGCGCTGAATGTCGCTGATGACGATGGAGGGCCCTCGTGGCATGTCACCTCCCAACAGCACCACCTCTTTTTTTTGAGACGGAGTTTTACTCTTGCCCAGGCTGGGGTGCAGTGGCGCAATCTTTGCTCACTGCAACCTCCACCTCCCGGGTTCAAGTGATTCTCCTTCCTCAGCCTCCCCAGTAGCTGGACTACGGGCATCCACCACCACGCTTGGCTAATTTTTGTATTTTTAGTTGAGATAGGATTTCATCATGTTGGCCAGGCTGGTCTCAAACTCCTGACCTCAGATGATCCACCTGCCTCAGCCTCTCAAAGTGCTGGGATGACAGGCATGAGCCACCAAGCCTGGCCAGCCCCACCTCTTAAAATCACATCACTGGGGATCAGGTTTTAACAGAGGACTTTGGGTTCCTGAACACCGGGGTGTGACGTCGGGAACTGGGAATACAGGCAGCAGAGAGATTCTAGCTACCTCACAAGGAAAGGGGTTTGCGGGGAGGGCAGAGCACCCGGGCCAGAAGGACGGTCCGAGCAACCCGTGGAGCCGGGCACCCACCGTTCTGCTCCCTGTGAGCTGCGTGCCCGCTCTGCGTCAGGCTCTGTTTCAGGACTTGGATAACACAACCTTCATAGCACAGAGCTGTCACGAGTCCTGAGTGAGAAGGCTGGCACGGGGCGGGACAGTGTCCCTGAGTGGGAAGGGATAGGGTCGGGGTGGGAGAGGAGTTGGTTCTATCCTCTGAGAGGCTGGAGTCTGCTCATAGGGTGGTCCACACGGCACAGCCCGTCACGTGGGATGTGGCCCGTGGGCACCTGGGGGCAGTGGCCAAGATGGCTTCATGTTTTCTCACCAGTGCCCGGTACAGGCCCTGCCTCAGTGGGACCCTATTAAACTTCGGCGAATTTTAAAGTGATGTGGGTGTGGACACCAAGGAGCCCTGTCCTAGTGCCTGGGGGCATTCAAGCTGGCACCCTCTGCCCTGGGAGAAGATATCCTGGGGGTCTCATGGCTCAGCCCGCTCATACCTCTCGCAGCCCAACCTCTGAAACAAGGCCAGCTGCTGGTGATGACACGCTCTGGGTTGATGTTCTGGGTAATGAGTCGCTGTGTGTGGCTGGGGCCGGCTTCACAGGTGTGGCCCATGCAGGCCCTCAGCGCCCGAGCTCAGCAGGCTGCAGCTGGGTTTAAGGCTTCACGGTCACCATCTTGAAATTCTGTATTGTTTTGGTTTTTTGAGACAGAGTTTTGCTCTGTCGGCCAGGCTGGAGTGCAGTGGCACAATCTCAGCTCACGACAACCTTCGCCTCCTGGGTTCAAGCGATTCTCCTGCCTCAGCCTCCCGAGTAGCTGGGATTACAGGCATGCAACATCTTAGCCGGCTAATTTTGTACTTTTTGTAGAGACGGGGTTTCTCCATGTTGGTCAGGCTGGTCTTGAACTCCCGACCTCAGGCGAATCCGCCCACCTTGGCCCCCGAAAGTGCTGGGATTAGAGACCTGAGCCACCATGCCCGGACAGCATCTTGAAATTCTGAGTAACTTTTGAACAAGGGGCCCACAGCCTTTCCCTTTGGGAGGGGCCCTCGGCAAATTACGTAGTCAGTCTGCGTTGGTGTAGATTCATGTGAACGCTCCCTTTCTTTCCTCGCCTAGTGGGAATGGATTGGAAAGCCCGGGGCTGATGACAGAAAGCAGCAGAGCGTCTCCAGGTGTCAGACATTAGTCAAAGGCCGGGCACCGAGCCCGCAGGTGCTTAGCGTCCTGAAGACGTTCGCCTTCCCAGCCCCGCCAAGGAGGAATCAGTGCTGCCTGGCGGCAGCCCCCAGGTGTGCCCCCTCACGGCACAGCTTTCCTTGCTACAAATCAATGACTTCAATCATCCATTGCGGGGCCTGCCGAGAAGCCCTCTGGCGGCCACTGTGGGGCGTGTGGGCCTTCTGCCTGCTCTTCCTGATCTGGCAGAGGCCCAGAGAGGAGCCAGGACAAGGGCTGGTGCCCCTAACCACCCTACCCCACGCACCTGCCTGCAAAAGGCCACATGCCTGGGATTATGGTGGGGGAGTGCTGGAGGGAAGGCCCAGGTGAGAGGGCACAATGTGAGCAGGCTGGTTACTGGCATGCGGAGGACAGGAGGGAAAACCGCTCAGCGTTAGCAGAGAAGACGGACTTCTGCAGTGGCACCTGCGGCTGCTCCCTTGGGCTCCTGAACAACCTGGGTGTGACGTCGGGAACCGGGAACGCAGGTAGCAGTCATTCCAGCTACCTCACAAGGATAGGGGTTTGTGGGGAGAGCAGCGCGTCCGGGCCGGAAGCAGAACCACCCGTGGAGCGGGACGCTCACCGTTCTGCCCACGTGAGCTGGGTGCCCGCTGTGTGTCAGGCTCTGTTCCAGGACTTGGACGACACAGCGACTGAAATAGACAACTGCTGTCTGTGATGCCCACATGAGAGAATATAATTCATGGACAACGCACCACACATATTTAAAGCGTGCGGATCGATCCGTTTTGACACAGGAATGTCTGTGAACCAGCTCTGCAATTAAGATGCTGACCATGGGCCGGGCATGGTGGGTCACGCCTGGAATCACAGCACTTTCAGAGGCTGAGGGGGGCAGATCACCTGAGGTCGGGAGTTTGAGACCAGCCTGACCAACATGGAGAAACCCCATCTCTACTAAAAATACAAAATTAGCCAGGCACGGTGGCACATGCCTGTAATCCCGGCTACTCGGGAGGCTGAGGCAGGGGAATCGCTTGAATCAGGAAGGTGGAGGTTGCAGTGAGCCAAGATGGCGCCATTGCACTTCAACCTGGGCAACAAGAGCGAAATTCTATCTCAAAAAAAAAAAACTGCTGACCATATCCATCAACCTCAAAGTTTCCTTCTCTTCCCCACGCCAATCTCCAGCCACCCCCCAACTGGCAACCACTGGGCTGTTTTTTGTCAAAATATACATCTTTGTATTTTACAGAATTTTATATAAACAGAAATTTTTTTTGTCACACACTATTCAACATAATTTCTCTGAGATTCATCCATCCATAACTTGTACTTTTTAGTTGCTAAGTAGTTTTCCATTGTATGCAAATGCCACAATTTCTTTCTCTGTTTTTATCTTTTTCTTTTTTTTTTTGAGACAGAGTCTCACTCTGTCGCCCAGGCTGGAGTGCAGTGGTACAATCTTGGCTCACTGCAACCTCCACCTCCCAGGGTTCAAGTGATTCTCCTGCCTCAGCCTCCCGAGTAGCTAGGACTACAGGCGCACGCCACCACACCAGGCTAATTTTTTATTTTTAGTAGAGACAGGGTTTCACCATGTTGGCCAGGCTGGTCCCGATCTCCTGACCTCGTGATCCACCCACCTCGGCCTCCCAAAGTGCTGGGATTACAGGTATGAGCCACTGCACCTGGCATCTTTCCGTTGGTTATGGACATCAGAATTGTTTTTTATTTTTTTGTTTGTTTAAAGACGGGGTTCTTGCTCTGTCACCCGGGCCGGAGTGCAGTGGTACCATCTGCCCCGCAGCCTCAACCTCATGGGTTTAACTGACCCTCCGACCTCACCCTCCTGAGTAGCTGGGACTACAGCCATGCAGTAACACACGTGGCTAATTTTTTAAATTTTTTGTAGAGATGGTGTCTCGCCATGTTTCCCAGGCTGGTCTGGAACTTCTCTGGTCTCAAGTCATCCTTCTACCTTGGCGTTAGCAAGGGTGATATGGTTAGTTCGTACAGGACGTAAACCATTCACTGTTTAACAGACTGCTGGCCAGGCGAGGTGGCTCACGCCTATAATCCCAGCACTTTGGGAGGCTGAGGTGGGTGGATAATGAGGTCAGGAGTTCGAGACTAGCCTGGCCAAGATGGTGAAACACTGTCTTTACTAAAAATACAAAAATTAGCCAGGTGTGGTGGCGGGCGCCTATAATCCCAGCTATCTGGGAGGCTGAGGCAGGAGAATCGCTTGAACCCGGCGGCAGAAGTTGCAGTGAGCCGAGATTGCACCACTGCACTCCAGCGTGGGCGACAGAGTGAGACTCCTCTCAAAAA
>NW_016107351.1:3069501-3093180 GCF_001604975.1 Cebus imitator | reverse complement strand
ATCTTATTTAATTTCTCATAGCAACGTTTTTTGCTTTCAATTCTAGAGCTTGCTCATCTTTTGTCAAATGTACCCCCAAGTATTTCATGTATTTGATGGTGCTGTACATGGTGGTGTTTTCCAAACTTCCTTTTCCAAATGTTCATTACTAGCATATGGGAATACAACTGATGCTTCCATATTGACTTTGTAGAATGCTACCTTCCCGAAACTCAATTATTAGTTCCGGCAGTTTTGCTGTAGACTCCTCAGGATTTTCTGCATCAAGAACCACATAATCTGTGAAGGACTTCTTCCTTTCCACCCTGGAGGACTTTTCTTTCCCTTGCCTTGTTGCACTGGCTAGAATCCACAGTGTAATGTTGAACAGAAGAGAGAGGACACCTGTGCCTTGTTCCTGAGAAGGTCACTGAAAGCCCCAATTACTGCTGTGGATTTCTCTCCTTCCCCTTAACCATTTTCGCTTCCTACATTTCCTGTATTTTGAAGCTCCGTTATGAGGTGCGTAGATATTTAGTATTGTTATATCCTTTCAATGAATTCCCCTTTATCATTATCAGATGGCTTTCTTTGTCCCTTACGATACTCTTTGCTCTGAGATCTCCTTGGTCTAACATTAACAGAGCTGCTTCAGGTTTATCTTGATGTGTGCATTGCCGTAGCAGATTTTTCTCCATCTTTTCCCTTTTGTCTTTATATTTCCATAAGCAGTAGTATATAGTTGTGTATGGCTTTATAATCCAGCCTAACAATATCTGCCTTTTAAATTTGCTTTTTCCCGTTGCTCATGCTTTTTGCTTTTAAAGCGTAACTTTAGAGGAGGATCTATGAGATTCTTCATATATTTTTGTTGAGATATAATTCACGTACCATAAAATTTGTGATCTTAAAGTAGGCAGTTCAGTAGTTTTTAGTACACTTGTACAACCATCACAATGATCTAATTAATTCCAGAACGTTTTAGTCACCTCCAAAAGAAACCCTATGTCAATTTTCAGTCCCTTCTTGTTTTACCCACCCCCTTCTCCCACCCCAAGCTCCTGGAAACCACTGGGAACGGTGTCCTGTTAAAGTCTCTATGGATTTACCTGCTCAGGACATTTCATATAAATGGATTCACACCATGTGTGGCCTTTTGTGTCTGCCTTCTTCCACCTGGCATATTGTCAAGGTCCATCCAGGATGCAGTGTGTTGGCACTTCATGCCTTTCTTTTTTTTTTTTTTTTTTTTTTGAAACAGAGTCTTGCTCTGTCACCAGGCTGGAGTGCAGGGGCACAATCTCAACTCACTGCAACCTCCGGGTTCAAGCAGTTCTCCTGCCTCAGCCTCCCAGGTAGCTGGGACTACAGATGCGTGCCACCACACCCAGCTAATTTTTTTTGTATTTTTAATAGAGACAGGGTTTCACCATGTTGGCCAGGATGGTCTTGATCTCTTAACCTCATAATCCGCCCACCTTGGCCTCCCAAAGTGCTGGGATTACAGGCTTGAGCCACCACGCCCGGCCCCACTTCATGCCTTTTTCTTGCTAAGTGATAGTGTGTGGATTCACCAGTTTTGCTTATGCATTCATCAGCTGATGAACATCTATCTGGCTTGTGTCCACTTTTTGGCTCTTACGAACAATGCTATGAACACATTTCTCTTGGGTATAGACGGAGGAGTAGAATTGTTAGGCCAACTCCTATGTTCAACATTTTGAGGAACTGCCAAGCGGTTTTCTGTAAAGGCTGAGCCCATTTACAATCCCACTAGCAATGTATGGGGTTCCAGTTTCTGCATTCTCAACACTGCAGACCAGTGTATTAGTCTGTTTTCATATTGCTATAAAGAACTGCCACAGCCTAAGTCCTTTTTATAGGAAGGAGGTTTGACTCACAGTTCAGTGTGGCTGGGAAGGCCTCAGGAAACTTAAATCATGGTGGAAGGCAAAGAGGAGGCAGGCACCTTCTGCACAAGGCGGCAAGAAGTGCCAGGTGACGTGGGAAGAAGAGCCCTTATAAAACCATCAGATCTTGTGAGAACTCACTATCACAAGAACAGCATGGGGAAACTGCTCCGGTGATTCAATTACCTCCACCTTGTTTCTCCCTTGACATGTGGGGATTAAGGGGCTTGCACTTCAAGATGAGATTTGGGTGGGGCCACGAAGCCTAACTATATCGATCAGTTGGAAAATTTATCCTAACACCATTTTCCAATCCATGAACCTGGGATATTTATATATTTAGGTTTGTATTGCCTTTCAATAAGCTGTTTGTAGTGTTCAGTGGACAAATATTGCCCTTCTTTTGTTATTTCTAAGTATTTTATTCTTTTTCATGCTATTGTAAATGGAATTATTTTCTTAATTTCATTTTCAGGTTGTTCAGATTGCTAGTGTACAGAAACATATTACATATATTCTGCAACCCTGCTGACCTAATTGATAAGTTCTGATACGTGATTTTTAAAGTGTGTGAATGCCTTAAGATTGTCTACATAAATCATGTCATCTGTGACTAGGAAGTTTGCCTCTTCCTTTTTGACCTGGGTGCCTTATTTCTTTTCTTGCTAAATTGTCCTGGCTCATAACTTCCAATACGATGTTGGAGTAGCTGTGGCAAGAGCATTCTTGTTGTTCTCAACCTTAGGGGGTAAAGCTGTGGTTTTTCACAGATGCTGTTTATCAGGTTGAAGCAGTCCCTTCCATTCTTATTTTCTCTCTTGAAGGGGTGCTGGATTTTGTCCAATGCTTTTTCTACATCTATAAATGATCATATGGGCTTTGTCCTTTATTTTATTGATAGGGTGTATTACATTGACAGATTTTTGGATATTAAACCAACTTTGCATTCCTGTGATAAATCCCATTTTGTCACAGTGTACAATTCTTTTTATATATTGCTGGATTTGTTTTACCTGTTTTTTGAGGATTTCTACATCTACATTCATATGATATTGATCTAGTTTTTCCTGTAGTATCTTTGTTTTGGCATCAGTAATGCTGGCCTCAGGATGAGTTGGGAAATGTTCTGCCTTGTATTTTGTGAAAGACTGTGATCCAGCACTTTGGGAGGCCAAGGCCAGTGGATCACAAGGTCAGGAGTTCAAGACCAGCCTGGCCAACATAGCAAAACCCCATCTCTACTAAAAACACAAAAAATTAGCCACGCATGGTGGCAGGCACCTGTGATCCTAACTACTCGGAAGGCTAAGGCAAGAGAATTGCTTGAACTGGGGAGGCGGAGGTTGGGAGGCGGAGGATGTGAGCTGAGATTGCACCAGTACACACCAGCCCAGGTGACAGTGCAAGGCTCCTTCTCAGAAAGATTTTGCGATTGACGATAATTCTATAAAAGTTTAGCAGGATTCACATGCCTTGGCTTTTCTTTGAGTTTGAGTACTGCTTTAATCTTTTTACTTACTAGTCAGTCTGTCCATGGAATTTCTCCATTTTATGGAGGTTATCTGTTGGCCTACAATTCACGGCACTGATAATTTGTATTCTCTAAGGTCATCTGTACCATCACCTCTTTCATATTTAAGTTATTTGAACATGTTTTCCTTGGACTTGCTAAAGATTCGTCAATTTTGTTGATCTTTTCAAAGAATCAACTATTGGTTTTATTGATTTTCTCTATTATTTTTCTATTCATTTATTTCTACTCTCATCTTCATTATTTCCTTTCTTCTGCTTCCTTTGGGTTTAGCTTGCTCTTCTTTTGGTTTGAGGGGAGACAGACAATATGCGATACATGTAACTACTGACACGGTCGTTTTGAACCTACCATTTTGTATTTGTGCGTCTCGTAAGTTCTCTGTTCCCTTTTCCTTCCTTTTCAGGATTCTTGGATTATTACTTAGGATTCTATTTTGTCTCCTATGTTGGCTCTTTTTTGTACTGCTTTAAAGGTTCATACCTAAAAATTACTTAACACTTTTATATATGTTTTCCATCTTTTATTCATCACAATCTGCCTTCAAGTAATAGTGTAAGCATCTTGACAGTATACTTCCATTTCTCCTTTCTTTGGTGCTGTGCTATTTTCGTCACACATTTTATGTCTATGTATGCTATTTTAAACAATCTTACTACAAAGAAACATGCCAACAGCATCAACATTACCATTCTATTTCTATACTTTAGACATACACCAAATGGTCAGGGCACTCTGGCTCTTGGTTAGAACCCTTTTTATGTGGTGTTTCTTTCAGGAAAATTGCCTGGCTTAAGACAAAACACTGTACATATATTTGTTGAATAAATTTCAACCACACACACACACACAAAAAAAAAAATACAGGAAATATACTGTTAAGAGTATAATCTTTCTGGAATGTTAATTTGAAACATGTACATTGATGAAGAAAATCACTCCTAAAGATTATTCTGGCTGGGCGTGGTGTCTCATGCCTGCCATCCAAGCACTTTGGGAGGCCGAGGCAGGAGGCCTCAGCCAGGAACTCCATCTGAGGTCAGGAGTTCGAGACCAGCCTGGCCAACATGGTGAAACCCCATCTCTATTAAAAATACAAAAAAATTAGCCAGGCATGGTGGCGGGTGCCTGAATTGCAGCTATTCGGGAGGCTGGGGCAGGAGAATTGCTTGAACTCGGGAGATGGAGGTTGCAGTGAGCCAAGATTGCACCATTGTACTCCAGCCTGGGCAAGAAGAGCAAAACTCCATCTCAAATAAAATAAAATAAAATAAAGATTATTCTAATGAATCTTCAACTGCTTCCAAAGGAGGCATGGTATGAGGCTGGAAAAGTCGCCCTTTTTTTTAAAACGTGGTGAAATATATATGACACATTACTAAGTAAAAACTGGAGTTAATAATGGCAAAGTGGGTTACAACTTTTGCTTAAAAAGTACTTTATGTACACATAGATGTACAAGATGAATTCAAATACTGGATGGACAGTCATCAAATTGTGAGTTATATCTGGGTAGGAGGATTAAGGATGACTCTTTTGAAAATTATGTATTTCCATGTTTTTTTTGGGAGATTTTATTTTTGTAATGAAGCGCTTTCATCTGGATTTGGCTGCTGGGAGCCGTGGGAAGCCCCTCAGAACCCAGAGCCGGTTTTCCCACCTGACCAGAGGCCCAGCAACACCAACCTGGCAAGGCTCAGCAGACCCCTGCCTTAACTGGAATCCACCTGGACTCGGAGGCTCCTGGCCGCAAGCCGCCCTCCAAGAGCCTCCACGAGTTCTCTCCCTCTTGAGCCCTCCTCTTCCCAGGAGCACTGCAGATGCTCCGCCCCTTCCCATGCCACGCCCCATCCATGAGCACTTAGTGGCCTTCCCTGGCATAGGTGGGAGCAACACTGAACTCCTTCGAGGAGTCGACATTCCAGATGGCTGCCTGCAGCGGAACCACAGCATCAAAGGGAAACATCACTTTCATCCCTGACGGCCCAAGTGCCAGGCTGCTCTCCAGAAAGTCTGGAAACCACCAATATAGACGTTTACTGTACCCCTGTCAACCTTTGGAATTGGTGGGTTTTAAATCTTCCATGACCACATACCATTTCTGATTTGTCAGCACAGTAACATTTTCATGAACATTTGTTCTGCATTCTTCCTTTTAGGATGACCTTTCCTAGATAGTGCGTCAGGCAGCATAAGCCCCGCCCCCTTCTCCTGCCAGCTCCTCCCCGAGACACCGATGCTGCCTCCTCCACTGTAACACCACGTGCTTAGTCATCTAGAATCATTCTTACTGTCAGTGGAGGCCTTCTGTCCTCCCGGGTGCCCGTGTGGAAACCTGGGCCACTCCTCACCTGTAACAGAAGCCTGGCAGCAGCTCCTGGTGAGACCTGGCAAACCTCAGTGAGCTCACACACCTGCAGATACGGACACTGGGACTGGCACCAGCCAGTGCTGTGGTGGGTATCACTCCCTGCTGTTGCTGAGCAAATGCCCTGAACACACTTGCATCTGGTACTACCTTGCCAGGAACTCACGAAGCCACCTCTGGGCCTCCAGTCTTCTCCTCTCACTCGGCCAGCAGTGCCAGCTGGGAGCCTTGTTAACAGCAGGTTCTCAGGCAGCAGGCCAGGGCAGGGCCTGAGCACCTGCATTTCTTTCTTTTTTTTTTTTAGATGGAGTTTTGCTCTGTTACCCAGGCTGGAGTGCAGTGGCGCAATCTCAGCTCACTGCAACCTCCACCTCCTGGGTTCAAGCGATTCTTCTCTCTTGACCTCATGATCCGCCAGCCTCGGCCTCCCAAAGTGCTGGGATTACAGGCATGAGCCACCGTGCCTGGCCTTTTTTTTTTTTTTTTTTTTTTTGTTAAGAAACGAAGTCTCGCTCTGTCACCCAGGCTGGAGTGCAGTGCCTCAATCTCGACTCACTGCAACCTCTGCCTCCTGGGTTCAAGCAATTCTCTGCCTCAGCCTCCCAAGTGGCTGGGATTACAGGCGCCTGCCACCACACCCAGCTAATTTTTTGTGTGTTTTTAGTAGAGATGAGGTTTCACCATCTTGGCCAGACTAGTCTTGAACTCCTGACCTTGTGATCCACTCACCTCTGCCTCCCAAAGTGCTGGGATTACAGGCATGAGCCACCAGGCCCAGCCAAGCACCTGCATTTCTAATCAGCTCCTGGTAATGCAGCTGGTCTCCCAGCCACCAGCTGGCTAGCAAAGATCCAGCCACAGCTTCAGTTAAAGGAAGTTCCATTCATAAACTATGCAATTTCAGATGCCTTCAAGTAGAATCAACCTGATGAAATTAAAAAATATTTCCAAGCTCACCCTAACCCTGAAATAGATTATCATTCCAACCAATTTTGGGAAGGGAGGGGCCGGTTAGTTTTAACATTTCCATTTCAAATTATTAGAGCCGGGATGGTGGCTCACGCATGTTATCCCAGCACTCTGTGAGGCTAAGGCAGGAGGACTGCTTGAAGTCAGGAGTTTAAGACCAGTCTGGTCAATAGAGGGAGACCCTATCTCTAAAAACATTTAAAAAATTAAAAATCGGGCAGGTGTGGTGCTGGTGCCTGTAAAGCTACAGATAATTACTTTAAATATTTGAACAGATAACTTAATACTTTAATAACATAAATATTTAAACAGATAATTGTGTTTTAGTTTGTTAACACTGTGGTGAGTGATGATCCTGGCCCTATACTCCTGCCTGGGTGACAGAGTGAGATCCCGGCTCTCAAAAAAAGAAGAAAAGAAATTAGAAAACTGAGGTCAGGCACGGTGGCTCACACCTGTGAGCCCAGCACTTTGTAAGGCGAAGATGGGAGAATTGCTTAACCATGAGTGACAGACCAGCCTAGGCGACACAGTGAGACCCTGTCTCTATCAAAAACTTAAACCTTAGCCAGGTGTGCTGGCATGCACCTGTTAGTCCCAGCTACTCAGGAGGCTGAGGTGAGAGGATCGCTTGAGCCCAGGAGGCTGCAGCTGCAGTGAGTTGTGACGGTAACACCTCACTTCGCCCGGCGCCAGGGCAAAACCCGTCAACACTGAAATGCTCTCAAAGAAAAAAACAGATTAGAAAAGTGAGTGAAATGGCCCAAGACCACATAGTAAGTTACCAGAAAAGCTGGTGGCATCTCAGAAATACAAATCAGAGTTTATGGGAAAAGTTTTAAATTTTTAATGAAAAAGACTTAGAACAATGTATTATTTACATGTAAATAAGAAAAGAAAGCAGAATCCCATCTTCGGAGGGAGAGGGCAGGCCATTTATGAGAAAAGAGTTCACATCAACCCCACTCAACAGAAGCTGGACCTAAATACTTTCAAACAGGAGTTCACAGCAGGTGAGCCGTCTCCACTCGTCCTCACTGAGCCGCTGCTTCAGATCAGATCAGCAACTGAAAGTGAAGATACAGATTAAGGAACAATACAACCAAAATGAAAATTCCCAACGTCAATTTAACTGAGACTTCACGACAGACTTCTCAAAACAAAAAACAGGCCAGGCATAGTGGCTATAATCCCAACACACTGGGAGGCCAGGAGTTCGAGACCAGCTGGCCAACATGGTGAAGCCTCGTCTCTAAAAATACAAAAATTAGCTGGCTGTTGTGGCCAGCGCCTGTAATCCCAGCTACTCAGGAGGCTGAGGCAGGAGAATAGCTTGAACCCAAGAGGCAGAGGTTGCAGTCAGCTGAGATAGCGCCATTGCACTCCAGCCTGGGTGACAGTGTGAAACTCCATCTCAAAAAAAAAAAGCTCACTCAAGGGCCACAAACTGAAAGTAGGCAAGTTCCCTCTACAGTTACGGTAACGCTGAATGACTTCCTACCGTTCATAGGCATCTCATCGATCTGAGTGGAATAGTACTGCTCGATGTCTCTGAGGATGCGAATGTCATCATTCTTCACAAAGTTAATGGCCACACCCTTCCGGCCGTACCGACCTGATCTCCCAATTCTTCAAGAAACGAACAATATTATAGTTAGTATATACAACAATAAAGATGCAGTAAATGTGTCAACAGAAATGATGCCAATGAAAACTTGCACCCCCTACCTGTGTATGTACAATTCTCTGTTATTGGGCAGATCGTAGTTAATGATGAGGGACACCTGAGGGACATCCAGCCCCCTGGCCCAGACGTCTGTGGAAATGAGCACTCGGCTGCAAAAAAGAAAAACTGTTTAAGGCGATCAAATTACTCATGAAAGTTAAGACTGGACTTGCTCCCACTGCTCGTTTTAAGAAGGCTGGCTACAAATCCAGAATATATGAGGTCACCCCTCACACCAGTTTGCAAACATGAAGCCTCAGGGACAGCACCAGAAACCCCTGTGCAGAGAGGCTGCTGGTACATCTAGTTACTTCGGTCACATGCTCCATCGGAGAAAAAAAATAGACATCTTTTACTATACTACCTTTTTAACTTATTTACTTGGTCCTAAACCAGTATTTGGGAAAAATATTTTACTTCTGCCTACCAAAAAATTAAGAACAGTAAGTTTGGCTAGGCGTGGTGGCTCATGCTTGTAACCCCGGCACTTTGGGAGGCCAACATGGGCAGATCAGCAGAGGTCAGGAGTTCAAGACCAACCTGGCCAACATGGTGAAACCCTGTCTCTACTAAAGGTACAAAAATAAATTAGCCATTCCAGGCTACTCAGGAGGCTGAGGCATGGGAAGCACATTAAACCAGGAGGCAGAGGCTACAGTGAACCAAGATTGTGCCAATGCTCCCCAGCATGGGTAACGAAGTGAGACTGTCTCCAAAAAAAAAAAAAAAAAAAAAAAAAAAAAAAAAAAAAAAAAAAAAAAAAAAAAAGTCACACACAGCACATTTCTTCAGCTGACCACAAGGTGGGCCGAGAAGGAAGTCTGAATCAAATTCCAATGAATGAAACCACGCAATCCACACTATCTGACCACTGAGGAATTAAACTAATCAGCAAGATGAACACAAAACCGCTACTTATTTGGAAAAGAAGAGACACCTTCTTGTAACCAAGGTGACCGACCTGGCTGGTTAAGGCTAGTTATCAGGTCGCCCTCAGTATGACAGGAGCAGAGCAGTCCCCCAGTTAGTGGGAAGGCGTTCTGCTGACCCAGGGCCTTGGCTCTGGAGCAGGAGCCCGTCACCTCCCCAGGCCTGGGCCCTGCCTGGAAGCAGTGCACATGAAGTGCCTGCCATACAATCCAGCAAACCCAGAGCCGCAGAGCGCGGCTGACCAACCTGGCACCCGACCGGAACTCCTTCATGATGGATTCCCGCTCTTTCTGGGGCATGTCTCCGTGCATCGAGGACACAGTGAAGTTGGCTTCTCTCATTTTCTCCGTCAGCCAGTCCACCTACAAATGCCAAACCACAGATGTGCATTCGGGATTTTTACCTCCATCTGCAGAATCAGTGTCAATATTCATAGGTAACTGCTCCTAAAACTCAGAATCATCTTAACTGGATGTGCAGAAAACACCTTTCCCCAGTAAATGTTCGGGTGCCCCTACAAAACCCTCTTAATTCATTTTCTCCACATGACGATTCTACGGGGGAAGCGGCCAGGTCTGCTCATTCTCATTTGAAATTTAAATTTAAATTCCAATCTTGTTAGAATGTAGCCCAACTCCTTTCTTTTCACAGGAGAGTGGACGACAGTTCCCAGGTCTGCCTCCAAATGAGCATCGCCTAGGGACCTGAAACCACTCAGGCCTGGGTTCCACCTTAAACCAGCAAAATCTGTGTCTTTCAGGTGGCTGCCATTGTCGCTCTGTAAATAAACTTTGAATGGTCACAGCCACGTCTGACTGCCTGCATACTGTCTACAGCTGCTTTCGCAAGAGACCACATAACCTGAAAGCTTAAAATATGGACAAACTGGCCCTTTACTGAAAAAGCTTGATCTAAGTCATGAAGAGATTCAGTCTTCAATTTCCCTTCAAGCACCCGGAGGCAGTACAATGCGTCTTACCTTCCTTTTGGTGTTGCAGAAGATGACCGCCTGAGTGATGGTCAGTGTGTCATAAAGGTCACACAGAGTGTCAAATTTCCACTCTTCTCTCTCCACTGCCACGAAAAACTGCTTGATGCCTTCCAGAGTCAATTCATCACTAAAGGACAAAGACAAATCCTGTCACACACTCATCCTTCCGCTAGGACTGAGGGCAGGCCAGGCCCCAGGGAGACCCGGTGGAGAAGGTCACACCCTGATGTCTGGTGCAGACCCAGCCCTGTCCCCCATCCTGCCTCCATTCTATATCCTACTCAACATTTCACAATGTGCACCCCATGAAATGATTCTAACCAAAACACTGATAAGTAAATACAATCACCTCATTTTCAAATTTGGGATTATTCGTTCAAAGCAGAATGAGTATCATACGAATTGGTTTTTGGGTTGGTTTGGTTTGAGACAGGGTCTGCTGCCTTGGCTGAAGTGCAGTGGCACGATCACAGCTCACTGCAGACTGCAGCCTCAACCTCCTGGCCTCAATCAATCCTCCCACCTCAGCCTTCTGAGGAGCTGGGAGTGCAGGCATGAGCCACCACACCTGGCTAACTTTTTATTATTTGTAGAGATGGGGTCTCCCTATACTGCCCAAGCTAGTATTTGGTTTTTCAACACACAAATTTTAAAAGAACTTGCATGCTTTAAATTCCTTTACACTCAGGCAGTATGGCCTGAGGCCCGGATTTGGATCCAGGCCTCAGCAACACAGCAAGACCCTGGCTATGAAAGGTTTTTGAAATTATGACATAAAACCCTCTATAAATGCGGCCCAGTGTTTCAGTAACACTTGACACACGGGGCACCTACCGTTTCACCAGGATGCGGATTGGGTCGGTCATGAACTTGTTTGTCATCTCCAGAATCTCGTGTGGCAGCGTGGCACTGATGAGCACCACCTGTGTGGCTGGAGGCAGGTACCTGTACACGTCGTAAATCTGCTCTTTGAAACCTGGGACAGGGAGCAGGACAGGTGAGGGATGTTTAGGATGGCACACCCAGAAACGGAACGTGCATGCCACATGTTCCCACTGCGTCAGAGGCAGAGTCATGATACGGTGTGGCTGACAGGGAAGCTCATCTTTACAGAACCGGGACACGCCCGCGCGTTCTCTGTCTACTCCCCGCCTGCCGGAGCAGGGACGGAGGAAACCTGGTTTCCCTTTGATGCTTCTTCAATCTGAAGTGCTCTAGGGATCGAGAAACCCACCCCAAGGGTCCTAGATGCCAAAAAATGAAAGCCAACAGACAGGCTGGCCTGAGTCACCCTCAGTTCGGATGCCTCCACCTGCCACTGTCCTGTGAGGACTGGCATCCACTGTGGCCAAACCTGCCACGTTTCAAAGAGAATCCAGACATCCTGATTGTTACAGAGCATCTCCCAGTGAACAATGCTGCCCACGTATTCACAATGTTTAACATGGCACGGGAGGAAATTAGCACAGCAGCCAGCACACCTGCACCCTCCGCCAGGTCTGCGCGGAGCCGGGCAGAGGAGAAGGGAGCCGGGGCAGGCAGAGGCCCGGCCTCCTCACCACAGGCCCAGTTAATGAACTGGGGGCTCTGACTCCATACATCATACGGAGTCAGAGAATCTGCATTTCTCAAAGTCCGGGTGACAAGGCTGCTCCTGGCCTGCGGCCCTCACCCTGAGAACCCCTGCCCTCAGGGCCGGCCAGAAGCACAAGGAGCCACCCCAGGGCCTCCTCAGTCACCACAGAAACAGTGCGGCCACCGAACCTTTAACCTCACTGAGGAGCACAGGGGTCCAATAAGCGGCCGCAGACAGAGGACGGGAGGGATGAGAGGTACTGAGAGCACAGGCCCCCAGGCTCCCAAAGAACTGCTGGAATGAGAGGCCCGGGACCCAATGACGCCCACGGATGGCACTGGGGAGTACTGAGAGCACAGCACTTCCTCACGACCCTCCGATGCCTTGTGAAGACCCTGGGGGGCCCGCCACCGATCCTCACACTGAATTCAGGTGACACTTATCACCATGCATTTCCCAATCACTGTTCTAGCAGAACATCTGCTAACACCTAGAGGCCCGCACACGGCTCATGTCAGAACACCTATGAAAACCCAAGAAAGTGTACATCCGAATCCAAGTTATCTTTTTTTTTTTTTGTCGAGACGGAGTCTCGTTGTCGCCCAGGATGCAGTGCAGTGGCACTATCTCGGCTCACTGCAGCCTCCACCTCCCAGGTTCCAGCAATGCTCCTGCCTCAGCCTCCCAGGTAGCTGGAATTACAGGCATGCGCCACCACACCCAACCAGTTTTTATATTTTTAGTAGAGATGGGGTTTCGCCATGTTAGCCAGGCTGATCTCAAACTCCTGACCTCGGGTGATCCGCCTACCTCGGCCTCTCAAAGTGCTAGGATTATCGATGTGAGTCACCATACCCAGCCTCCAATTTATCTTAAAGAATGAAGACCACCTACACAACCAAGACATGAATCATGGACTATCCATCCCTCCAATAAAATACCTCATTGCCATTAAACAGGTCACAGAATACTTTTCTTATCATGGACGGATATGTTTTTATAAAAGCAGATTATCAAACCAAGCACACATGATTCCATGTGTATTAACTACAGCTATGTACAAAACGTCTGGACGCACACAGTTTTAGGCAACACTTCCAGACTGGGTTTTTCCTCTGCTCACACAACAGTCGTCAACACAGGAGACTTCTGAGTGAGGAGGGGTGCGGGCGCAGTGCCCTCCAGTGAGCGCGGCACTCCCTACTGGAGCCGGCGCACACACTAGTGTGTGCATGTGTGTGCACCACAGCACCAGGAACACATTTTGTGATGCTTAAGACAGGCTTGTTCTGTCACCCATGATGGTGGCCCCAACTCCTGGGCTGAAGTGATCCTCCCATCTCAGCCACCTGAGTACCTGGGACGTGGGCCCATGCCACCACACCCTGCTGATTTTTAATTTTTATTTTTTTACTAGAGAGTGCATCTCTATGTTGCCCAGACTGGTCCTGAACACCTGGGTCTTGATGATACTCCCATCTTGGCTTCCCAAGGTGTCTGGATTACAGGTGTGAGCCACCTCGCTCAGCTTTGTGATTTTTACTCATTTTTAATAACCGTTTCCCCAATGAGTATCTATTTACATATATAACAAAAAAGCGTTAAAGGTATTTGTAAGAGGCCTGGGCCCTGCCGGTCTCGGCCTCCGCTACTCCACCACCCCAGCGGCCGTGTCCTTCCCAGACCAGCACCACCTCCCCTCCTCGCTCCTCCGAACCTCTCCAGCTACCGCCCGCAGTCTCACAGCTCTGCCTGGGATTACTTCCGGACCTTGAGCCCTGAGCCCAAGATCCAAGGCCTCGATGAAAAGTTACTGCACCTGCACGTCCTTCCACTTCCAGGCAGCCACCACCCCAGCGGACCGTGCGGTCCTGACTCCAGGCTCTCTGACAACGGACATTCTGACAGATGGCTTTGATCTTGGTCTGTGAGTTTGTCTGTCTCAAACGGGCCTACTGAGTTATGTCCACATTTCTTCCATCTTTCAGAAAAGCTCCTCCACCCTCAAGTGTCCTCTCTGCTTCCCCTCAGCCGAGCCTTCTATCAACCACATCACAGCTTTCCATCCTCCCTCCACAACAGGCCTCCACTGAGGAGTCTGGAGTTGGCTTTGGGCACTCAACAGAAACCGGTCTTGCAGGATGGCTAGGAGGCTCTAGGATGCCCTTCCAGCACTGACCACCCACCCCTGCCAGGCCCCTGGTGGCTGCTGCCCCCATGGCCTTCCTGACCTCTGTCCCATCTCTCCATGTAACACACCGTGTTCTTCCCAGGTCCCCCCACCCGTGTCCCAGCTGTCTGCTCTTCCACTTGGCCCACATGTTCCTGGGGCTCATGGACCCCACTGCCTGGCTCTAGCCAGGGGGCTGTGGACACATAGCTGAGACCAGACTCTCCCAAGCACGTCATGACAGACACATCCTTAAGGGTGCTGCTCCAAGGCACCTGAATCCTATGACATATCAGGTTTGCAGTAGCCTGGCTCCCAGATCTGCCCTCACCTGCCACCTACCTTACCACCCGCGTGTGAGCCTAGTGACACACGCCTGGGACCCTCTTGATTTAGGAAGACTGCAGGGGGGCTGAGGGGTCAGCCACCAGCCCTCAACTTTCCTTCCTTCAATCCGACCCTCGCCCTGGGTCCCCACTGCCACACGGGTGAGGCTACCTCTCACCTGGATCAATGCCGCTACATAAAAGCTGTGGGTCAAAAGGGTCTTCTCATTGCAGCCCTCGACGTGCAGCTCGGGGCTTCCCTCCCACCCCCATCCAGCTCCAGCCACAGTGAGCCACTTCCCTAGAGATGGGTGCCACACATCTTCAGCCACGACTCAGGAAACTGAGGCAGGAGGACTGCTTGAGCCCAGGATGTCGAGGGCATAGTGAGCCATGATCATGCCACTGCACTCACTCCAGCCTGGGCGATAGAACAAGACCCTGCTTCAAAATATAAACAAATAAGATTGGGTGTGGTGGCTCATACCTGTAATCCCAGAACTTTGGGAGGCTGAGGCAGGTGGATCACAAGGTCAAGAGTTCAAGATCAGCCTGGCCAATATGGTGAAACCCTGTCTCTACTAAAAATACAAAAATTAGCCAGGTGTGGTGCCGGACACCTGCAATCCCAGCTACTTGGGAGGCTGAGGCAGAAGAATTGCTTGAACCCAGAAGGCAGAAGTTGTAGTGAGCCGAGATGGCGCCATTGCACTCCAGCCTGGGCAACAGAGTGAGACTCCATCTCAAATAAATAATTAATAAATAATATCGAGGTGGGAATTTTTTGTTCATAATTGCCACCAAGGCACAACTGTTTTTCCACAATAAAAACACTATTCACATTCATTCACTGACTACCTGTTTCAGTTTTCCACTGTGAAAACTTAAGAACCAAGAAGGACGTCAGTAGAAAAGTAATTCTGTTTCTCATACCTTTATTCAACATTTCATCAGCTTCATCCAAAACCAACATTTTGATAGCACGTGTCCTTAAGCTTCTGCGACGAATCATATCTGTGGCATGAGAGTTTGAAATAATTACATCCGAGGCTCCCAGGAAACAGTTCATCATTCCAGCTGCTCTCAGCATTTCAGAGACCTTCCCACCTTCTACAAGTGACCGAGGTGCAAAGGTCTACCACGTGGCCTGCCAAACTGAAAGCGGCCCTGTACCATTTAAGCATGTCTTACAAATACTACTGGCAGTACCATTTTTAGTGACGAAAATGCTTACCAAACACACGCCCTGGAGTGCCCGCGACAACGTGCTGTCCGTAATCCAGCTTCCTGATGTCCTCCCCAACATTGGTGCCCCCAATGCAGGCGTGGCACTGGACATTCATGTAGTCACCAAGAGCGAGCAGGCCCTAAATCAAAGCACAGGTTCATGTCCGGGGGCAGGACAGAGTCAGCAACATCCACATCTCCCCAAAAAGAAATGTGGCTTCTACTCTGAGACGATCACCAATGATTATTTATGCCATTATTTATGTCTCGAAACCATAAAATTCTCCTGCAATTTTCTCTGACAATTTCAAGTTAATTTTGCTGGTTTCTTATTACAAAAGCTATACTAGTAGCAGAACATAATATATAAAATTTATAATCCCACCCACCAAAAACACCCACATTAACATCTTAATAGCTATCTTTTAAAATCTGTATCTTATACTACGTAAGTATAAAATAGGTACAATTTATTATTATCATTATTTTTGAGATAGAGTTTCACTCTTGTTGCCCAGGCTAGAGTGCAAAGGCACGATCTTATTAGCTCACCGCAAACTTTGCCTCCCAAGTTCAAGCGATTCTCCTGCTCAGCTACAGAAGTAGCTGAGATTACAGGCGACTGCCACCACGCCCAGCTTATTTTTTGTAGTTTTAGTAGAAACAGGGTTTCACCACGTTGACCAGGCTGGTCTCCAACTCCTGACCTCAGGTTATCCACCCGCTTCGGCCTCCCGAAGTGCTGGGATTACAGTGAGCCCCTGAGCCTGGCCTATTTTTTATTAAAATTGATTTTTTGCTGAAAAATCTACATTTCTAAGGCTGCAAAAAACTACTGAGAGCACACAAGCCACACTAAAAATGACTTACTACAAACCAGCAATTTATATAATGGTTCATGGCAAAACATTCATCAGGTCGAGGTATCAGAAAACAGGGCAGGATTATAAATAAGTGTTTCACGACTAAATCACAAAGCAGTACTTGCAAATCGGACCCCACTACCTTCAGCCATCTCACCTTCTGGATCTGCACAGCTAACTCTCTCGTGGGAGCCAAGATCAAAGCTTGAGTTTCACGAACCTGGTGAAATTATCAGAAAACAGAGAATGCTCGGTATTAACAGGGTGGATTGCAGTAATTCGCACTCAGATCTATGTGGAACAGTATCTCATATTAATCAGATTTCTCTTACAGAGGTCAGCAAATCTTACTGTCATTTAAACTGCAAACCCAGCAATAACTGAATGTGTCAGTCGAAATCCTTGTCTGCAGACAAGAATTTCCTCCAGTTAAAAAGGAAATCATGACAGAATATTAGTGCAAACATTAGTGTACAACTAAGACTCTCCTAGAACTACAGGATAGTTTGTTACAAGAGTGGCAAATTACCTGAATATCCAAACACTGGAGGACTGAGATACTGAAGGTGGCCGTTTTGCCTGTGCCGGACTGAGACCTATTGAAGAAAACAAGAGCAGTGGGATTTAGAGGGAGGACAGACCACTCCACTGCTGTGTCCTAAGGGCTGGGCTTCAGAGGCACCTAGGTACCTTCTTCCAAGAAGCCCCTGTACTCAACAACATTTCAACTGCGAGGAGGTGGGACTCGGGCCCAGTGTCACAGCTCTTAGGTGTCCATAAGGAGAGTAGACATGGCTTCTGAAGGGGGCAATGGAGCAAAAGACTGATTTCAAGAGGTGTTTCATAGGTGTCAGAAAAAGGAGGACACCACTTTATCTAAATACAACTCTTTTCCTTCTATGATTTTGGACTAACTCTCTCCTCCAAAGAAATCTGTGTGTAAATGAGTCTTTTTTAAATCAGACAAACGAGGAATAAAGCTATCAAAAGGGAGGGCCGGGCGCGGTGGCTCAAGCCTGTAATCCCAGCACTTTGGGAGGCCGAGGCAGGTGGATCATGAGGTCAAGAGATCGAGACCATCCTGGTCAACACGGTGAAACCCCGTCTCTACTAAAAATACAAAAAATTAGCTGGGCATGGTGGTGCGTGCCTGTAATCCCAGCTACTCAGGAGGCTGAGGCAGGAGAATTGCCTGAACCCAGGAGGCGGAGGTTGCGGTGAGCCGAGATCGCGCCATAGCACTCCAGCCTGGGTAACAAGAGCGAAACTCCATCCCAAAAAAAAAAAAAAGCTATCAAAAGGGGATTTGTGGTGCGAGGAGATATAGCTGTATCTAGGTTTCATCCACAGTTCCTGCCTCACAGCTCCCATAACCCTGTTACAGTCTTACTAGATTGATGGTTTGTTAGGCCTCAGGAAAGTCCCTCTAACCCTCTGCTCTCCTTTCACAGCAGGGCTCCAATCTCCCCTGCCTTTAAGATTGTGAGTCATAAGACCCTCAATCCACGGTGTGGTGGCTCAGGTCTGTATTCCCAGCAGTCTGGGACGCAGAGGCAGGGGGACTGCTTGAAGCCAGGAATTCAAGACCAGCCTATACAATACAGCAAGAGACCCCACTTCGAAACAAAACAAAACAAAACAAAACAAAAAACTAACCAGGGAATGGCAGCACATTCTGGCAGTCCCAGCTACTTGGGGAGGTTGAGGTGGGATGATTCCTTAATCCTTGGAGTTAGAGGCTGCAGTGAGCTACGACTGCACCACTGCATTCCCGTGTGGGTGATGAAGTGAGACCCCATATCTTAAAAAAAAAAAAATGTTTAGGCCAGGCACAGTGGCTCACGCCTGTAATCCGAAGGCTTTGGGACGCTAAGGCAGGCAGATTGCCAGGAGTCTGAGAGCAGCCTGGGCAACACAATGAAACCCTGTATCCACAGAAAATGCAAAAATTAACTGGGCATGGTGATGTGTGCCTGTAGTCCCAGCTACTTGGGAGGCTGAGGTGGGAAGATCACTTGAGTCTGGGAGGTCAAACTGCCGTGAGCTGTGATCATGCTACTGCACTCCAGCCTGGGAGCCTGGGAGACACAGTAAGACCCTGTCTCAAACAAAGGAAAAAATTAAAATTAAAAAAAATTTTTTTCAAAAGCATCATGGTATTATTCCAGAGAAGGTCCTGCCCTATACCCTAGGCAGAAGGAATGCTGACCTCGTGGAATTTTCCATAAAAACCCAAGAGAACCAGGTTCAAAGAGCTTCTGGATGGCTGAGCATAGACAGCAGAACACAAGGAGATTCTGGGAGGGTGACCACCCACCCCTTGGAGGCTGCACCCCTTCCCCCGTATCTGTATCCTTTGTAGTACCCTTAATAATAAACTACTAAATGTGTTTGCGCTTTCTGAGCTGCTGCTCCAGCAAATTAATCCAACCTAAAGAGGGAGCCATGGGAACCTCAATTTGAAGCTGGTTGGTCACAAGTTCTAGACGTCCAGACTTAGAACCGGGATCTGAAAAGAGGGCAGTTATTAGACTGAGCCCTTGACCTGTGGGATACGGCCCATCTCCAGGCAGATGGTGGGAGAGCTGAACTGGAGGACACCCAGCTGGAAAACCCCCACACCTCTGGTCACAGAAGTCTTCTGTGCTGATAATTGTGGTGGTGGTGTGAGAGCAGAAGAAAAGCACAGTCTGTTTTTCCGAAATTGTGTTACGTACAATTCCACACGCCAAAAACCACTAAGCAAAGCTGGCTAAGAAAATGAAAGCCTTCAGCTGGGCAGTGGCTCAGCCTGTAATCCGCCGCACTTTAGGAGGCCAAGACACATGGATCACCTGAGGTCAGGAGTTTAAGACCAGCCTGAACAACATGGTGAAACCCTGTCTCTACTAAAAATACAAAACTAAGCCGGCGTGGTGGCAGGCGCCTGTAATCCCAGCTACTCGGGGAGGGTGAGGCAGGAGAATTGCTTGAACCCGGGAGGCAGAGGTTGCAATGAGCCGAGATCACTCTAGCCTGGGCGACACAGCTAGACTCCGTCTCCAAAAAAAGAAAAAAATAAAAGCCTTCTAGAGTAGAAAACACAAATTTAAAAATTATTAAACCCTGCGGCTAAAGTCAAGGAAAGCATTGGTACTGAAGGCATAGAAACTGAGGAAAACGGTCACCCCAGAGCATCTAACTGCACTGCATTGCCCTGACTTGAGTCCAGCCTGCGCTGACACCAGGATGACTTACTGTGCAATGACGTCTCTCCCCTTGATTATCTGCTTGATTGCTCGTTGCTGGATCGCAGATGGTTTTTCAAAACCTGAAATAAAACAGAAAATTAGCTCTCACCACAATGACAGCACAGAAACCCTGTACTGTGAGCTTGTCAGGGGCAGACATGGTTTGCTTTTTGAACACACCCTCCAGCCTAACCCAATGCTCAACATAGCAAGCTCTCAAGCCCCAGAGGCTCAATGAACTGGGCTGAGAGGATTTCTACACTAACATGGGATGTTACTTGTAAAGACAAATCTCTATTTAAACACCACCACCAAGGTGTAGTATACAGAGACCCCAGTTTTGTTTTGTTTTTTAAAAATCTTTTGGGCACGCAGCATCTGGAAGCGTAAGTACCAAAATGTTCCCGGCAGTTACTGCAGTAGAGAAGTGGGAAGAAGCTTACTTTTTACTCTAAATAATTCCCTAGGTTTGACTCTATCACAAACAACCTACACTACTTAAGTTAAAAAACAAAAAAAACAGGAAAGTCACTGTAGCCACTGTTCTCTCCTCCTAGCTAGCATTAAGTCTGTGTGTTGCTGACAGGTCTACACTCTATTTAACCTGCTTGGGTCACACTGCGGGGTGTCCTAAGCTGTCCTCCTGTCTGGACGCAGCTCACTCACTACACCACCATCTCTCCTGCAAAGCAACTACCACACAGGGGTGAGGCTATTTTGAAGGACTACATGTTTTTCAAAAGTAAATAAAACTTCATGTACAAAAACTCTTATTTCAATTATTTTTTGGTAGCCTTTTAAATGTAGCTTTGCTCAGTTCTGGGGCATAGCAAAAAATAAGAAACAAAAGAAAACGTAGCACAATTTCCCATCTTAACACAAAAGCAAATATAGCAGATGATTTAAACTCTTCACGAACAGCAGCGCATAGATGGGAACCTAACAACAGCGTCTTAGGGCAGGGATCGCCTGAGTGCCAGGAAACCAAGTGGGGGCTGTCAGCCTCACTGTGAGGCTCCAAGGCAATGCTTTCTCACCACCCATCCTCGGCAACTTTGCTTCACTTTGTCCAAACTGCTGTGGCATCAAGAACTACAAGATAAGGCCAGGTGGGGTGGCTCACACCTGTAATCCCAGCACTTTGGGAGGCTGAGGCTGGTGGATCACTGAGGTCAGGAGTTCAAGACCAGCCTGGACAACAAGGCAAAACCTGTCCCTACTAAAAATACAAAAATTAGTTCGGCGTGGTGGTGCATGCCTATAATCCCAGCTACTCTAGAGGCTGAGGCAAAGGAATCACTTGAACCCCAGCGGCAGAAGTTGCAATGAGCCAAGTTCATGCCACTACATTCCAGCCTTGGCGACAGAGAAAGACCATCAGAAAGAAAAGAAAGAGAACTACAGAATAAAAGATGTCCCTGTCCCAAGCATTAAACACAGACCATTTATCCCAGATGCTGGTAATTCCCATCTAGTGCCCAACCCAACCCCTTCTCCAGGTTCTGAACGTCCACAGACCTTTCAAACAGATCAAGACACGGTTCCTGATTCTGACTCTCTAGAGTGCTGGTAACCTACCTAGGCGAATGTTTGCAGCATCAGCCACCGATTACTCAGAACACTGCAGTCCTCCTCCTTCTGTCACTCACATTCAGTCCATCGGCCAATGCTGTCAGCTCCCTGGTACTCCATCTCCAAGGCAGCACAACCCTCTCTCCCCTGGACTAGAGCAAAAGCTCCCAACTGGTCTCCCTGTTTCCTCTCCTGCCTCGCCTCACCTCACCTCACCTGAAATTCACGGACACCCAAAAGAATCTTTCAAACTGTAAGTCCGATCGTCACGTAGCTACTTAAAACCTTCCAGTGGCTTCCCACTGGATTTCTAAATGAAATTCAAACTGTTCGTCACCCTACACGTCTTTGTTAGATCTGATCCCTACCTAACTTTCCAAAATCCCACCACGGGGGACCTGTTTCAATGCCTGGAATGCAGCTGGCTGAGGGCTGCAAGGTCCTGGCACCAGCTGTTCCTTCTGCCCCAACTGCTCTTCCCTCTTCTCCTAACAGTCTCCTTCATCCAGACCTCTGCTCAAATGGCACCCCCTCCCGCGAACCCCCTTGCCTCTCTGCTTTACTAATTCTCTCTTCCTTCGCAGTCCCACTACGTTCAATTACCCCGCTTCAGGTTCTTCACAGCAACAACCACTGCCTGAGCAACCTGACTCTATGCTGTCCCCGCCAACGAAATTCAGAACCTGTAAAGGCACAAACCTGTCCGGTTTACTCCCAAAACCCCAGTACCTAGAAAAGCTGGTAGGTACAAAACAGTTATGTGCTCAATGAACGACGCTGATGTGCCTCGATGCGGCAGCAGCCCCCGCCGGACCCACGCGGAGCTCTGCACAGTGGACACACACCGAACGCGCCGACCCAGCCAGGTGTGAGGGCGCGGACGGCGACGGAGGTGCGGGTCGCACGTCCCTGGTCCCCGAGCCTCGGCCCTGACCACGACCTCGGGAGCGCGGGGCCGGCCAGGGAGTCACCAGTCAGGCCCCCGACCCGCGGCCCGCGCCCGCTCACCGTACGCGTAGATGCCCCGCAGTAGGTCCTCCCGCAGGCCCATGGTGTCGAACGTCGGGGTCACGTCCACCTCCTCGCTGGTCTCGAATTCCACTTTGGTCATGTCTTCCTCTTTGAGCAGCCGCTTCCGCGCAGAGCCCGAGGTCGCCATCGTGGCCGTGGCCGCCATGATTCCGAGCGCGCCGCAGAGCACGGGGCGCGCAGCAGCGGAAAGCAATAGAAAAAAGCTCCGCGTCGCCGCCGCCAAGAGGAACTGACGCCTTAGCGTGCGAAAACGAGAAACGTGCGTACGTACGTACGTGCGTGCGCGCGCCGCGGCCACGCCTCTGGAGGGGCGTGAAAGGGGAAAGGGCGTAAGCCGCAGGGAAACGGAAGTTGTTTCTGCTCTCGCACGACATGCAGTTCCCGCGGGATCTCGCTGAGGGCGGAGCACCCGGTTCCCTATAAAAGGTACGGAGGCCGCGGGACTTTCACGGCTGGGGGCGTCTCGTGGTGGTCGTGAGTTTCTGCCGACACCTGCGCTGAGGTTCTTTGAGCGGCCTGTGGCCCGGAGCACCCTGGAAACAGGCTGGGGGCCGCGAGGCTGCCTCCGCTACGGGCATCGTCTCCAGACGGCCCCGCCTCAAGCGAAAAAGACGGGCACGGGTCCCCTCCCGGGCCCGCAGTGGGTGGGTGGTGTCGCGGACCCGTAGTGGAGGCGTCGAGCTCGCCGGGGGTGGGGGGGATGATGCGGGTTGAAACCCTCACGGCCGGCGGTGTGGGCCTGGCGCGGCGCTGGGCTCGCGCGGGTCCGCGCTGGGGAGAACCAGGGCCCCCGACGCCGGCGACCTTCCTGGGGACCCGCCTGTGTGTGTCTTCGCCGTTTGCCTGGCGTGTTGGAGAAAGGGTCACGCCCTGTCGCCCAGGCTGGGGTGCAATGGGGGGATCAGGGTTCACTGCAGCATCCGCCTCCCGGTTCAGGCGATTCTCCCGCCTCAGCCTCCCGAGTAGCTGGGACTACAGGCGAATGCCACCACGCCTGGCTAATTAAAAAACTTTTTTGTAGAGACGGTGGTCGGGGGACTGTCCCAGTGTTGTCCAGGCTGGTCTTGAACTCCTGGGGCTCAGGTGATCCTCCCGCCTCGGCCTCCAGAAGGGCTGAGATTACAGGCGTGAGCCACCGCGCGCGGCAAGCAGCTGTTACAAAGTGAAATAACGCCGGGTGCGGTGGCTCACGCCTGTAATCCCAGCACTTTGGGAGGCCGAGGCGGGTGGATCACGAAGTCAAGAGATCGAGACCATCCTGGTCAACACGGTGAAACCC
>NW_016107351.1:3066927-3069171 GCF_001604975.1 Cebus imitator | reverse complement strand
CATGTTGTGATTAATAAAACTACACATGAAACTAAAAACAACAGAGAAATTTTCAAAATAAAAGGATAAGGAAAAAACATATTTGACTGAACATTGCTGATATTCCACTGTTTTACCTACAAAAATGGCAATTTCATTTTACTCAACGAATAATAAACAAAAGAACACTAGTAGAACTGTTAGTAGTGGCGGGTATTCGAGTTACTGGTGGCGAATTCATACAGGTCTGCAGAAACCTCAATTCTTGCCACCTCAGAAGAAAGAATTCTACTGAGGGTCGTAAGACAGGAAAAGAGACTGAGGCAAGTTTCAGAGCAAGAGTGGACATTTATTAAAAAGCTTTAAGGCAGGAATGAAAGAAAGGAAAATATACTTGGAAGAGGCCCAGACAGGCACCTTGAGGTCAAGTGCCCCATTTAACCTTGAACCTAGCATTTTACGTGCTGGCCTACTTCCAGCATCTTGTGCCCCTTTCCCTTCATTCTTCCCTTATGTGTGGTGTCCTGCTTGCGCTTGGGAGGTGGGCATGCACAGTGTGTTTACTGGAGTTGTACACATGTTCACCTGAGGCTTTCTTCCCTTTTCTGGTGATATGCCCCCTGAAGGTCATACTCCTTCATTTTGCCTGTTAATGTATATGCTTGAGCCCACTTGCCCAGTTCCTGAGATCTTACTGGAAGCTGCTGATTATCAATTTCAGGTATTTTTTTTTTTTTTAAAGATGGGGTTTCACTATGATGGCCAGGCTGGTCTTGAACTCCTGACCTCAGGTGATCCACCCACCTTGGCCTCCCAAAGTGCTAGGATTACAGGCCTGAGCCACCGCACCCGGCCTATCGCTGGGCACATCTTTAACCCATGGCTTCTTTCCAGGAGTGCTTGAAAGCTCTCCTTTTATGAAGGTTAATTTTAGTTAAAACCAGAGCGTCCTTTTATGAAGAAATCGGTGGGTTGCAGTATTTCAAGGATGAACAAGTAAATGCAGCCCTCTCCAAGAGTGAATCTCATGCTGGCACCAGAATTTGTCCATGCCAGATAATTGACCTTCTGATAAACGTGCATAGTAAGGATGCTGGTATTACTCTAAATATTAAATAGTTATAAAACAATAAAATGTAAGTTCTGATATCTTCCTCACTCCACAAAGGATCGTTCAGTGCCCTCAAACTGGCTTTGTTGTAAAATACAGATTTCAATGACTTAGTATAAGAGAATGTAAAACCTTGTTGACTAAAGAAAAACAATTAAGCTTTTAAAGAGTTAAACTTAGTTTTCTTCAGAAGCCTTACTGAGGACCATAGACCCTGGCCCCAACCCTGGAGCTCAAGCAGTCCTCCTGCCCCGGTCTCTCAAAGTGCTGGAATCACAGATGTGGGCTACCAGGCCTCACCTACTTGTTCACAGCTTTAAAATCTAATCCATAAACTGCCTAGACTTGTTTCCATCACATTTTTATGACTAGATGGTCTCACGTCTTATGGCGTTTTCCTGGAAATGTTTATGGCAGATGTCTGAATACACCTCTTAAAAGTGTCTTACTTTTCTGGGGAGCAACAGCTCTTTAGCCCAGAGTCTGTGAAAATGATGAGAGCTGGTGGGGTTTGATGCAGTCTTTGGGTGACAAGGCTCTCTAGGGAAGTGATGAGCCCTCCCACCTTGAGATTAAGCAGCCAGCAGCTTTTGTGACCAGGAGGCCTCTTTTCTTAGACGCGAAGGGGCCCTGGGATGATAGGGCAAGTAAATCCACTTTTCAGAGTAGGGATCCCCAAACCCAAGGGCACTGATGGTTTCAGCACGAGTTAGGAACCAGGCTGCACAGCAGGAGGCAAGCCAGGGAGCAAAGCTGAGCCCCACCTCGTGTCAGATCAGCAGCAGCACTCCATTCTCACAGAAGCATGAATCCTATTGTGAACTGCGTGTGTGAGGAATCTGGGTTGTGCGCTCCTCGTGAGAATCTAATGCCTGATGATGTAAGGTGGAACACTTTCATCCCGAAACCACCGCCCCACTCACCTCTGGAAAATGTTTTCCACCACCCATGGAAAAGTGACTGATGACTTTGTGTCGTCACCCGGATCTCATCTTGAATTGTAATCCCTGTAACTCCCACATGTCAAAGGAGAAACCAGGTAGAGTAATTGAATCATGGAGTCAGGGTCCCCCTGCTGTTGTCTTGATAGTTCTCTCGAGATCTGATGGTTTTATAAGAGGCTCTTCCCCTTTGCTTGGCACTTCTTCCTGCCA
>NW_016107351.1:3061157-3066713 GCF_001604975.1 Cebus imitator | reverse complement strand
TAGTAGAGACGGGGTTTCACCATGTTGACCAGGATGGTCTCGATCTCGACCTCGTGATCCACCCGCCTCGGCCTCCCAAAGTGCTGGGATTACAGGCTTGAGCCACCGCGCCCGGCCCCTTCACCTTCTGCCATGATTGTAAGTTTCCTGAGGCCTCCCAGCCATGCTGAACTGTCAATCCAACCTCTTTATAAATTACCCAGTCTCAGGCAGTTCTTTATAGCAGCGTGAAAATGGGCTGATACAGTTGTCTTCCACAAAACCAGTCCCTGTTGCCAAAAAGGCTTTAGAAGATGCAGAGCGGGAAGGTGGTGAATAGATGGGAGAAGACTCATTTCCGTGCGGTAGGAGAGAGAGCTATGGTTAATTGCAACAAGAGCTCCTCAGGAGAAGAGGCTTTTGCTGTGAAACACGGTGCGTGCTTTACATGGCCTACGTGTAGTGCTCAGCAAATGTCCTAGCATCAACGGGATACCAAGCTCCTTGCTCTGTCTTATCACTGGCAGTTAGGATCAAGTCAGCTACATGTTGAGAACATGCCTTATGAGTTATGACCCCGATTTGTTAAAGTGTTGGCTCTGTGTAGCTCTGTTGTGCTGTGCATAACATCCTAAAAAATGAGAGCTGACAGCCCAGCTCAGCTTTTTGTCCACAAGTCCCCTGCTTAAACTTCCAGATAAATGTTTCCATTCCTATGGGAAACCTCCATTATCTCCGTAAGTAGAAAATGCAGACAGATATCTTGTCTTTTTTTACCGACGGAGACACTAAGATCTGCTGTGATGAGTTCCAGCGCCCTATAGGCAAAGGTACAAGAGGCCAGGCTCTGAGTTCCCTAAACAGTGGCTATGGTGCCTGCCCTTTATCCCTGGGCCCTTGGTGTCTAGGAAAAGAGGCTCCCAGTCACCGAGGTGGACAGGCCCCTGTGCCTGGTGTCAGCGCTCTCACTGTCACTAACACCTCACTTCCCACATGGTTTACAGTTGGGGAGAAAGACTACTTACCCCATTAAATGTGGCTACGAGGGTCATGTCTGTTTCAGCCCTACTGTTTCCGTAACACTCAGTAGGTGTTCAATAAATAACTTATTGGCTTACTCAAGATGTGTGGCTGTCTGGGGCAAGAGGGAGGGAAGGACACAATTCAGTCCCAGCCAGCCAGGAGCACTGTGAGCTCCGGAGGTTGCTGTGGGGGAGATGATGAGATAGGAGTTTGGCAGGACTCACTGATAAAACCAGATGCTATAAAGAAGCGGGCCAGACCCCAACGAAACCAGGATGGCAAGGAAAACAGCCCTCTAGTTGTCCTTGCTCATTATTTGTTAATTATAACTCATTAGGCCGAGCGAGGTGGCTCACGCCTGTAATCCTAGCACTTTGGGAGGCCAAGGTGGGTGGATCACCTGAGGTCAGGAGTTCAAGACCAGCCTGGCCATCATGGTGAAACCCCATCTTAAAAGAAAAAAAACTTTAAAAAATTATAACTCAATAGCTGCTAAAAGACACACCCACCAGCCCCATGACAGTCTACAAATGCCACGGCAACCTCTGAAAGTTACCCTGTGTGCCCTGGAAAAGGGAGGAACCCTCCGTTCTGGGAATTGCCCACCCCTTTCCCGGAAAACTGATGAACAATCCACCCCTTTTTAGCCTGTGATCAATAAATTACCATAAAAATGGCCAACCAGCAGCTCTCAGGGCTGCTCTGCCCCTGGAGTAGTCACGCTGTTATTCCTTTAGTTTCTTCATAAACCTGCTTTCGCTTCCTTCTGGCTCACTTTTGGATTCCTTCCCGCGGGAAGCCAGGAAACCACGTGCCGTCACAAGCTGAGTCCCAATTTGGGTGTTTGCCCTGTGACAATGGGAACAGCCCAGTGGTCTGCCCCCATCCAGACCCGGCCTGTCCCTTTTCCTGTACGTTCATTGGCTCCTGGAGTCAGGTAGAAAAGGGCTGGGTGGCCCATCTTGCCCAGGAGGCTGGACACAGTGCTGCTCGGCTGGGCTGAGTGCCTGTAACTCATTACTGCAGGAGTCGATGTCCTAGATAGAAGTGGCTCGATCTGATCCAAGGGACCATCCCCTAAGAGTGACTTCCTGCCAGAAGTCTCCACCCATCCCTAGGTATTAAAGGATGAGCACTATTCCTTTCTAGGATCAGCCCTGCCTAATCCACCTGACCGGGGCGAGGCACCTTACCGAGCACTGCCTGAGCTCAGCTCACTGCTGTCTTGACTCTGAGACCCCGCGCTGGCTGGACAGAGTCTAGCATATGAGCAGTGTTAACAGAAAAACCACACTGTAAAATGTTTTCAAGAGGGTTATTCTGAACTAATGGAAGTGACTGTGGCCTGGAATATCCCCAAAAAGTCTTGAGTGCAGTAGTGTAGTCTCGGCCCACTGCAACCTCTGCCACCTGGGTTCAAGTGATTCTCCTGCCTCAGCCTCCCAAGTAGCTGGGATTACAGGCATGCACCACCACGCCTGGCTAATTTTTTGTGTTTAGTAGAGACAGGGTTTCACCATGTTGATCACACTGGTCTCAAACGCCTGACCTCAGGTGATCCACCCGCGTCAGCCTCCCAAAGTGCTGGGATTACAGACATGAGCCACCGTGCCCAGCCAGTAACAGTTTACTTTTTTATATTTCTGGGAGACAAGAGTTACAGGCAAAGACATAAGTCAATACATGGAAGGTATACGTTGGTTCAGCCTGAAAGGCAGGATATCTCAGAGCACGGGCTTGCAATCATAGGTGGTTTTAGGGATTTCGTTGCCATTTGAAAGAGTTCAGCTATTATTTACGTTACATTTTGGGGGAGTCAGAATAAAAAAAGAGGGAAGCTGTTGTCTAACGACCTGAAGTAAGTGGAGAGAAAGGCTTGACTTGAGGCAGCTGTTGGGGGCAAAGGCGCTTGTTATGGAAATGAAACCTCAGAGGCTTCCAGCAGCCCTCCGAGAAAATAGATGGCTAATGTCTCTTTTCAGACTAAAGGTGTGAAGCTGTCCGCAAATCTCGCCTAGATAAGGGCAAGTCCTAGAAAGGGAAGGCATGGATATGTTAACGGACATTCTCTGCAGATGCAAATTTTCCCTGCAAAAGACAGCTTTCCAGGGCCATTTCAAAATATGTCAAAGAATTATATTTCACAGTAAAATATTTTGATTTCCATTCTTACAGGTGTGCTCATCCAGAATCAAGTTGGAAAGGAAGCCACATTGTACCAGGTTAATTAAAAAAAAAAAAAAAAAAAAAACGCTTGACAAGGGTTTATGGTCAGTAGGGTGTGAATCAGCCTTTGCCTGGCATGACCTTAGGTCCTGTTTTTAATTTGGTATCTTATGGCCACGAAGAGCCTGTTTGATCCATCTTATTATCTCTGTTTTAACCTGAAATAAAAGCTTCAGCCAAATAAAATTTAAAGGAGTGTAATGAGCAATGAATGATTTGCAAATTGGGCAGCCCTCAGAATCAGCAGATTCAGAGAGACTCCGGGGATGCCTCATGTGAGAACAAATTTATAGGCAGAAAAAGTAAAGTGAAATACGGAAATTCGAAGTGAGGTACAGAAATAGCTGGATTGGTTACAGGCTGGTGTGTGCCTTGTTTGAACACTCAGCAGTGTGAGGCTGGTTGAAGTATGGCTGCTGGGATCGGCCAAGACTCTGCTGCTCTTCTTGCAGACACATACTCTTAGTTAGGTTTTCAATCTTGTCTACTTATTAAGTTAGGTTGCAGTTTGTCCCCAAGGACTCAAATACGTTGTTAGAAGTATGGAGTCCTTCTCAGTTCATATTTAGTTTGCTTGCACAAACCTCAATGCTGGTCAGCTGTGTCTAAGCTCCAAAGGGAAAAGGCATAATGAGGCATGTCTGACCTCCCTTCCCATCATGGCTGGGAGTTGTTTTACAGGTTTCTCTGGAGTCCCTTTGGCCAAGAGGGGCCCATTCAGTTGGTTGGGGGCTTAGGGTTTTGTTTTGGGTTTGCAGCAGGCACTGTTCTGCTGCTGGATGGATTTAGTGAATGCACTTGCCCTCACAGAGCTTCTGTTGCAGAGGAGGGCAAGACCAACAAAACGCCAGTAAGGTAATTGTAGGTTTGATCGTTGCTGGGATGTAAATAGAAAAACACAGCCGGGCGCGGTGGCTCAAGCCTGTAATCCCAGCACTTTGGGAGGCCGAGGCGGGTGGATCACGAGGTCAAGAGATCGAGACCATCCTGGTCAACATGGTGAAACCCCGTCTCTAGTAAAACTACAAAAAATTAGCTGGGCATGGTGGTGCGTGCCTGTAATCCCAGCTACTCAGGAGGCTGAGGCAGAATTGCCTGAACCCGGGAGGCGGAGGTTGCGGTGAGCCGAGATCGCGCCATTGCACTCCAGCCTGGGTAACAAGAGCGAAACTCCGTCTCAAAAAAAAAAAAAACAAAAAAAACACAAAGTAGAGGAGAGTTAATGTGTTGCTGATTTACCTGAGTGGCTGGAGGTAGGTGGCACCTAAGCGAGTTGAGAAGTGGCCACAGTGACACGCAGGGGTGGAGTGTTCCAAGAAAAGGGGACGGTTGAACCCACTAGAACGGTCATCAGCCTTTTCCGTTCCCGTGGCCCACATCATAAGAAGAAGGTGTGATGAACCCCAAAGTGGGGATTGAAACCAGCTTTGCAAAAGGGTGTAATTACGTGAGGAAAGTGTACTGAGGAAGGAGACCCTTAATCCTCTTCAGCTTCTAAGGCCGTTTCCCCTTCAGCCTTCTTCATTGCATCTCAAAGGGAGAAAGAAGTCAGCCAGAGGAGGGACTGGTTGGCGCCACCAGCCAGGTTAAGGATAAGACCCCTACTGCCAGCCACAGCCGCATCTGTAGATGATGGTATGGAGAACCTTCCCGGAGGGCATTGCTTTTACTTAAACACCATCAGAGCCCCACCTAAGTCACGTACCCCACACCTACTTCACGAATCAAGACCCTTTCACCTGTAATTTCTATAGAGTTGTAAGCCTTTCACAGGGCAAGCATTCTCTTTGTCGGAGAGCTCAGTTGTTAGGCATCTGTGCTGCTGCAGCTCCCGGCGGAATAGACCACGACTTCCTTCCCAGTTCAGTGTTCCAGAGGTGTGTTCGCTGCTGCTCCTGCTTCAATACCAGTGAAAAAGATCGGATCTAACCAGCCCCCATCTTGCCTTGAACCTCCAAACTGCCCTTAGTCTTTCTTGGACTTGGGCCAAGTTAATTTTGGGAGCTGTTCAGTTTATAGTTTAAAGGGTGATAGCCTTTAGTGAACTAAAACTAAGCCTTTGTGAAGCTCTGAAAAGACCGTCAAGTTGGGAGGATGGGAGGAGCGTGACTTCTGCTGAGGTACACAGGTAAGCACTCACCAGCCGTGATTCCCACAGTCACAAGACTCGCAACTTCCCAATTACTGCTTCAGGTAGTTACACTCTTTTTTTTTTTTTTTGAGACGGAGTTTTGCTCTTGTTGCCCAGGCTGGAGTGCAGTGGCGCGATCTCGGCTCACCGCAACCTCCGCCTCCTGGGTTCAGGCAATTCTCCTGCCTCAGCCTCCT
>NW_016107351.1:3054428-3060211 GCF_001604975.1 Cebus imitator | reverse complement strand
AAAGAAAGAAAGAAAAAGAAAAAAAAAATCAATAGGAGAAAAGGAAAGCAAACTTATTTAATGTGTACACACAGGAGCCTTCAGAATGGAGACCCAACCCCTCAGTGAGTTACAGAACCTTGTATACCATCCTGAAGTTACAGAGAGAAGTGGAACCTGGAGCCTGGTAAAGCAGGTGACAGGAGGGGTGAGAAGAGGAATTCTGTTGAGATTCTGTTAAGGGGCAATAAGTGATTCCTAGGGAGAATGACAGGATCAGGGACTAGAAATCCACTTGTAAATCATTCTCTTTGTTGTTTTTATCTCTTTGTTGGAGACAGGACGTACTCCGTCACCCAAGCTGGAGTACAGTGTGCAGTGGCATGACCTTGGCTCACTGTAGCCTCAGCAGGCTCAAGTGATCGGGAGAGACGAGGTCTCAATATGGTGCCCAGGCTGGTCTCAAATTTCTGGGCTTGAATAATCCTCTCACTTCAGCCTCCTAAAGTTCTGGGGTTACAGGCACGAACCACTGCACCTAGCAGTAGCTCTCTATGGAATTCAAATGATCCCTGTAGACAGTCTTTATTCTTGCAAAAGAGGCTGTTCAGGTGTGCTTCCATCTTGGTCTTCTTTTCTGCAGTGGTTAATAACAGGGACAAGAGAGTAAGCTGCTGTTCTCCTTGGTAGGTCTGGGTCTTAGTAAAGGAACTTCAACTTTTGAGAGAAGTTGTGGGGAGTGCTCAGAGAGACATTGAGACATCTTCATTTCAGCATGTCAGGACACCAACATGATGCAGAATTTTTTACTCCTTAGCTCAGCTCAGTCCAGTTCCTTGTCTCATGACCAGGAAGAAATAGGCACGTGGACGTCAAAGAATGAGTGTAGTAGAATTTATTAAGCAAAAAGGAAAGCTCTCAGCAAAAAGAGGGGCCCTGAAAGCAGGTTGAGGGTTGCCCTCTTCACCGTTGAATACAAGGTCTTTTACAGAGAAGCCCATGGGGCTGGGTTCCATATTTGTATAAAGCATGATGAATTCCTGGCGGCTCCATCCCCCCTCCCCCGAGAGCACATGCAGGCCCTTAGTCTGCTGCAGACAGGTTCAGGCAAGCCCCCTGTGCAAGTTCCCTTATCTGCACAAAATATATGGTAATATCTGACTAGTGGCGGGTGGGGCCAGAGATTCTCCAGGAAGCCTTCCCTTACTCTCTGCCAAAAGCAAGTTGGGTAGCTCCTTTCGATATTTTAGGGTATCAGTTTCTGGGTTTCTGAGCCTCAACATTTTCCTGTCTGAAACTTTCCTAGAAGTTTCATACACTAAAAGCTGAGTTTCTGGCTGTGGAGAGGAAAATTGAGTTGAAATATGAGTGGAAAACTATTAGTAAATACTAATAATAATTTAAAAAAAATATAAAAGATGAGTGGGAAAGAATCCTGTTCCACCAGTCTTCCATTTCTGGAAATAGGCGATTCCCATTAAAGAGTTACACCTCATTTTAGGAGGTGGCATTGCAGGTGAGCTGTGACATGACTTGGACATGTGTCTCTTCTAAATCTCGTGTTGACATGTGACATCCAGTGTTGGAGATGGGCTGAGTGGGAGGTGTTTGGATCATTGAGGTGGATCCCTCATGAGTGTCTTGGTGCTGTCCTTGTCATTGCGAGTGAATTCTCACTCACCTGAAAGAGCCTGTGGCACCTCACCCCTCTCTCTTACTCCCTCTCTCTCCATGTAAAATGCCTGCCCCCCCTTCACTTTCTGCCACGAGTAAAAGCTTCCCGAGGTCTCACCAAAAGCCAAGCAGATGCTGGTGCCTTGCTTGTACAGCCTGTAGTACTGTGAGCCAAATAAGCCTATTTTCTTTATAAATTGCCCATTCTTAGTGAGGCGCAGTGTCTCACACCTGCAATCCCAGCACTCAGCCTGATCCGCCCACCTCAGCCTCCCGGAGTGCTGAGATTACAGGCATGAGCCACCACACCTGGCCTTATTTATTTATTTTTGATGCAGGGTCTCACTCTGTTGCCCAGGCTGGAGTGCAGTGACCTGATCATAGCTCATAATGACCTTGAACTCTTGTTCTCAAGCAATTCTCCAACCTAAGTAGCTGGGACAAGAGAAGCACATCACGATACCAGGCTTTTTGTTGTTGTTGTTCTTATTTCTTTTTGAGAGATGGAGTCTCACTATGTTGCACAGTCTGGTCTTGAACTCCTGACTTTAAGCAGTCCTCCTGCCTTGATCTCCCAAAGTACTGGGATTATAGGCTTGAGCCACCATGACTGGCCAAGGTCAGACTTTGTAAAAGCCTCTTGAGCCAAGCCAAGGATTTATCGGTGCCTACACATACCTCTGTGAATTGATGACTTCTTCTACATGTCCCCAAATATTTTGAGATTCCTGGGCCTGATCAAAAAATGACATTCTTTACTTAACATACATCAGGAATCTTGCATTGGAGCCGTTGAGTCAAGGTACCAGGCCAGTCTTTTCAACTGTCTTTTTTTTTCAGCTCTATAAGTTAACCTCAATTCCTCAAAACAGCCTAGTCATATATAAAATATACCATTCTAGTCAAAGTCTTGGTAAAATAATCAGTGTCTCCAACTGTGTCCTGTTATAAAAGACAACAGATTCTTACTGACCTTATGCAGCTAATTATATTGCCATAAATTAGGAATACTCACAAATAGTTTTCAAACTTGGTGAAATCAGGTAGAAAGAAATATGCTTCAAATTTTACTTACAAGAGTATACTTCACTCAGTTGTTACAAGGTATAAACAGGCCGGGGGTGGCTCATGCCTGCAATCCCAGCACTTTGGGAGGCTGAGGTGGGTGGATCACTTGAGGTCAGGAGTTCGAGACCAGCCTGATCAACATGGCAAAACCCCATCTCTACAAAAAATACAAAAATTAGCTGAGTATGGTGGCCCATGCCTGTAATCCCAGCTACTTGGGAAGATGAGGCAGGAGAATCACTTGAGCCTGGGAGGTGGAGGTTGCTGTGAGCCGAGATCATATCACTGTACTGCAGCCTGGGCAACAAGAGTGAAACTGTCTCAAAAAAAAAAAAATCTAATAAATACAGCATGAGGCTACTGAAATCTGTCTCTCTCTCCCTCACCTGTTTTTTGTTTTTTGAAGTTTACTCAGAAGGTAAACAAACATCTTGTACTATCTCTTATTATTACATAAAAATTTTGTTCCAAAACAGAAACCAAATTTTACATTTGCATTAGTGTTTATTAATGACAGAGCTAATTTAATAAAATTTTATAAACAAATCCATCCAGTCTTAACCAGGCTGACCACAAGTTTTTTATAAATCTTTAATAACCTTTGACAATTTTCCATTTTCTCTTTTTCAACTTTCTGTATACTTTTAGAAACATTCTATGCACAAAATTTAGTTCCTTCAATGTAAAACTTAACTAGGCAAAATTAATCCCTTTAACAAAAACTATGATGGTATGACTTCCACTTTCCTTATATATATATTGCATATAAAAATGTTTTTCTTATATCTAGTAGTTTTTAAAATTATTTTTGAGAGGGAGTCTTGCTTTGGAGTTTTAATTAGATATATTAATTATGATGTGACCTCTTAGTAACATGTATTTTTAGAGAAGAACCTGGAAGGTCAGCAATTTTAATTTAATTTAAATTAATATAATTTTTTGTTTTATTTTATTTTTTGAGACAGAATCTCACTCTGTTACCCAGGCTGGAGTGCAGTGGTATGATCTCGGTTCACTACAACCTCTGCCTCCCAGGTTCAAGTGATTCTCTTTCCTCAGCCTCCTGAGTAGCTGGGATTACAGGTATGCGCCACCAGGCCTGGCTAATTTTTGTATTTTTAGTAGAGACAGGAGTTTCACCATGTTGGTCAGGCTGGTTCTCAAACTCCTGACCTCGTGATCTGCTGGCTTTGGCCTCCCAAAGTGCTGGGATTACAGAAATGAGCCACCAGTCCAGGCCAGCAATTTTAATAATGTACCAGATGCAGAGCCCAGGACAAAGGACAGTGCCTGCAGCTATGCCTCCCCCTGGCTGAGGTGGAAGGATTGCTTGAGCCCAGGAAACAATGGTTGCAGTGAACCAAGATCTCACCACTGCACTCTGGCCTGGGTGACAGAAAGACTCTGTTTAAAAAAAAAAAAAAAAAGTAAGCAACAGTTTTATGACCTTAAAACATTTAGGTGACAGATTCTGACCAATAGACCAGTAGCCTAAATGTCTAAGTTAAATTCTGAAGACATTTACTACCCTGTTTACCAATAATTTAAAAACTGTATTTACCAAAGGTTACCAGGGCCACCTGAACTAGAAGTCAATTGAGCTAACATTTCCATTTTTCTAATAAAATATTTAAGTGCTTATATTTTCCTGAAGACTATTAATTAGCACTCTTTCATGTATTTTGGTAGTGAAACATGACATACATATGACATGTAAACATGTAGACAAACACACAAACAGAAGCAGATCTTATAGAACCATAAGATTTTTCATTTGTCATTTTTCAAATAGTTTCTCTCCCTCATTTTAGACTATCAATCTCTTGATTAACTGTTTCATGCCCTAAACAATTGTTAGGGAACTCTAAATGTGCATCTCCAAAAACGTGACTTCAGCTGAAACAAGGTAGAAAACTTATATCTCAAAGGCACAGAAGTTAGATCTAAGCAAAGTTAAGTCTTACTGTCACCCAGCCTGGAGTGCAGTGGCACAATCTCGGCTCAATGCAACCTCTGCCTCCTGGGTTCAAGTGATTCACCTGCCTCGACCTCCCGAGTATCTGGGATTACAGGTACTGATCGATTTATAAACTATGCAACTTACGACCATTCGACTTTACGACCACAATCGCTAGCCACGACTGCTCTGCGTCTGGCAGCGCAAACGTTGCCCAGCTGGGCGTGTGACAGTGCGGACCAGCTTCCGGCAGCACTACCATCTCCGCATGCATATAGCCTACTCAACTTACGACCAAATCGTGTTACGACCGGTCTGTCGGACCCAATCGTGGTCGTAAGTCGAGCACTAGCTGTACAGGCAAATGCCACCATGCCTGGTTTTTTTTTTTTTAAAGCAGAGACAGAGTTTCGTCATGTTGGCCAGGCTGGTCTCAAGCTCCTGACCTCTGGTATTCTGCCCACCTCAGCCTCCCACAGTGCTGGGATTACAGGTGTGAGCCACCACGCCCAACCTAAGCAAAGGTAAGGTTTGTTCTGTGAACTGTATGACTTAGTCTTCCCCATCCTGAAAGTTCCTCCTGGTTTAGAGAGGAGAGGGAGGTGCCCTTCCAAATGAGGATTGCCTTTATAGATGGAAACTTCTTTTACAAAGACTTTCAAAATAACCAGGTAAATGTTAGGATGTTGCATTTTGCCTTTTAAACTTAGCCTGTTTCTTAATTAGGTGACTAGATAAATTAGATTACCATGAGGAGTAGAGCCCTTTAATAAAAAAGAGAAAGCAAGCAGGGAGTTTTTAGGGCCTACCCTTTAAATGTGCATAAAGCAGGCACAGCTGGAAGGCAGGGTACAGATCCTCCAAAATCAAAGTCCCATTTTTACACGAAATGTTAAAAAAAAAAAAAATCCCGTTTTTACACCAAATGGGTTATAGAAAGAAGAGAGCTGCATGGGACCGGCCGGTGCAATGCTCCCACAGTACGTTTCATCTAGTCATGGGGCTGGACAGTGCGATGTCCCACGGTGCATTTCATCTAGTCACGGGACCGGACGGTGCGATGTCCCACGGTGCATTTCATCTAGTCACGGGACCGGACGGTGCG
>NW_016107351.1:3043664-3053633 GCF_001604975.1 Cebus imitator | reverse complement strand
CGGTGCGATGTCCCACGGTGCATTTCATCTAGTCACGGGACTGGACGGTGCGATGTCCCACGGTGCATTTCATCTAGTCACGGGACTGGACGGTGTGATGCCCCACTGTGCATTTCATCTCATCACGGGGCTGGATGGTGTGATGTCCCACAGTGCATTTCATCTAGTCACGGGACTGGACAGTGTGATGTCCCACAGTGCATTGCATTGCAAGGACATGGAGGCTGGGGCCAACCCAGTTCTCTACTTGAACAGTAGAGTCGGTTAGTTGCTGGCCACTTGCAGAGTCCAATTATTTAGAATGAGGTCTGGCACAGATAGGGTTATTTATTCCAAAGCTCGCTTGGGCAAGTGTCATAGGCATTTGTCTTGCCTTTAGCCGTGCCATTTGCTTTTAGAGCAGAGAGTAGGGGAGGAAGTGAGCAGGGCAGGGTGGGCTCATGCCAGATCCAGTGCCGTATCTATCAGGTGGTCGACTTGGTGACCACTGGCACTTTTGTGAGCAGGCCGTGGTCTCTCCAGGCTGCCTCCGGATAGAGGAGCTCTGTAGTGGGCATGCTTTGGTCTGTAAACCAACTGTTAACTCTCAAGGAGGTAGATGCACTTGCCAAGGGCTCTCGAGGGGCGGTCTGGTGAAGGAGGGGAGAGAAGTCTAGTTGTGCATACCTAAAGGGCTCAGTAGGAAGTCAGAAACTGGGAAAAGAAGAGAGGAAAAAGATCATTAAATCGTCTTTTAGAAAAATGGAGGTACTCAGCTACAAAGCCAGTCATCCCAATCTGTGATCAGCCTATCGCCATGGGAGTCTCATCCCTTGGTGGGCTGTGTTTTCCTGGCCTGTAGGTAATGAAGGCACACCTCAAAATTGGGGCTTAGCCTGAGAGGTTCTTGGCTTTGCTCAGAAAATAATTTAAGAGCAGGGCTAACCCATAGGCAGAGGTCAGAGTAGCAGGAAAGAGCAGGAGGAGCTGTAGGAGCAAGGGCAGCCACAGCCACGTGAGGGAGTGCTGGCTAGCCACATTTATACCTGCTCTTAATTATTTGCTAATCATGGAGCGGACTATTCTGAATTTTCTAGTAAAGAGGTGGGGGAGTTTCTGGAACCATATAGGGTAACCACTGGGCCATTGTCATGGCATTTATAAACTGTCATAGTGCTGATGGGAAGGCCTTTATGCTAATGAGCAGTGGGGGCAACTGGAGGTCACTTGTTTCCATGTGTTTGTTTCTGCTGTTTTTTTGTTTTTTTTTTTTTTAATCCTGTTTGTTTTGTTTTGTTTTGAGACAGGGTCTCACTCCGTGGCCCAAGCCGGAGTGCAGTGGTGCAATCACGGCTCACTGCAGCCTTGTCCTGGGCTCAAGCAATCCTCCTGCCTTATTCTCTCAGGTACCCGGGCCCACGGGCACATGCCACCATGCTTGGCTAATCTTTAAATTATTGTAGAGATGGGGTCTCGCTATGTTGCCCAGGCTTGTCTCAAACTCCTGGGCTCAAGTGATCCTCCTGCTTTGGGCCCCCAAAATTCTGAGGTTATCGGCGTGAGCCACTGCACCCACCTTGCATCCTGTTTCGACCACAAGGCCATTACCGGTGCTCAGAAAACAAATCCGGCTGACTTCCCACCTTGGTGGTGCCCCAAACCATGCTTTCTGTTACCCCTGTAGTAATAACCGTTTTCTGTAAGCAACTGCTATCAGCCGCCTCTAAAACCATATCTCTTACCGAGCCATTACACAAGCCACGGTCACGTTTTCTCACCATACAAGGTAATTTTTGGTATCCCCCAAAAGCTATAGAGATCAGGTAATACAATGGAAAAGAGAGTGGAGCTTTAGACCTGAGAAGACTCTGCTTGTGATGCCTGAAATGCCACAAGGAAAGCAGAAGACCCCCAACAAACAGTGAATGGCATCTTTTATTTTCTGAGTTCCTTAAGGGGTTTGGGTCATTAGAAATCTCTAGACTTCTTTTACATGGTACGGAGTGTGGCAGCAGAAGGAGAAGTCAGGCGGAGTAAAAGTACATGGGAGAACAATTTTTTTTTAATGAAGTGAACAGAGGTGTCCGAGGCGTTGGAACCAGAGTGCCTCCATATTGAACAGGAGCTGGGTAAAATAAGGCTGAGACCTACTGGGCTGCATTCCCAGGAAGTTAGGCATTCTTTTTTTTTTTTTTTTTTTTTGAGACAGAGTTTCGCTCTTGTTACCCAGGCTGGAGTGCAATGGCGCGATCTCGGCTCACCGCAACCTCCACCTCCTTGTTTCTTTTTTTTTTTTTTTTTTTTTTGAGACAGAGTTTCGCTCTTGTTACCCAGGCTGGAGTGCAATGGCGCGATCTCGGCTCACCGCAACCTCCACCTCCTGGGTTCAGGCAATTCTCCTGCCTCAGCCTCCTGAGTAGCTGGGATTACAGGCACGCGCCACCATGCCCAGCTGATTTTTTGTATTTTTAGTAAAGACGGGGTTTCACCATGTTGACCAGGATGGTCTCGATCTCTTGACCTCGTGATCCACCCGCCTCGGCCTCCCAAAGTGCTGGGATTACAGGCTTGAGCCACCGCGCCCGGCCAGTTAGGCATTCTTAGTCACAGGATGAGATAGGAGGTCGGCATAAAACACGGGTCACAAAGACCTTGCCGACACTACAGGATGTGGTAACAAGGCTGGCCAAAACCCACCAAAACCAAGATGGTGATGGAAGTGGCCTCTGCCTGTCCTCACTGCTCATTATATGCTAATTATAGTGTGTTAGCCTGCAAAGTGACACTCCCACCAGTGCCATGACAGTTTACAAATGCCACGGCAATGTCAGGAGTTACCCTGTGTGGTCTAAAAAGAGATGGAATTGGCTGAGCCCAGTGGCTCACGCCTGTAATCCCAACACTGGGAGGCCAAAGTGGGTGAATCACTTGAGGCCAGGAGTTCAAGGCCAGCCTGGCCAACATGATGAAACCCTGTCTGTACCAAAAATACAAAAATTAGCCAGGCATGGTGGCGGGCGCCTGTAATCTCAGCTACTCGGGAGGCTGGGTCATGAAATTTGCTTGAACCCGGAGGCAGAGGTTGCAGTGAGCTGAGATTGCACCATTGTACTCCAGCCTGGATTACAGAGCGAGGTGCTGTCCCCCACCCCCCTACCCCGCCAAAAAAAAATCCCTTCAAATCTCTTGTTACCAAATTTTAGCTGGGCCAAACAGCTGATATTTATTTTTGTGCAAGACACAGAACCATCCCAAAGACAGGTCAAAGAAAGTGAAGTTTTGCTAGCCACAAACGGAGTATAACGCACACTTTTTTTCAGCTATATTCTCTAGGGTCTCAGTTCTCAGGTGACCACCTGCACACAAGGACCCACAGCCCTGTGTCCTAAAGACAGAAAAAGACAGGAAATCAAAAGCAGCTCATGGAAGGAACCTGTAGGGGCTGATTCCCTGATCAGGAAGCAAACCCAAGCCACAGTGAGAATTTTAAATACCAGACTACAAAATGGAGTAGCTTCCATTAATCCCAGATGGAATCCAAAGCATGCAGTTTGGTGGTTTTATTTATTGGCTTTACTTGTTGTTGTTTTATTTTGAGACGGAGTTTTGCCTTTGTCACCCAGGCTGGAGTGCCGTGGAGCAGTCTCGGCTCACCACAACCTTCGCCTGCCATGTTCAAGCGATTCTCCTGCCTCAGCCTTCCAAGTAGCTTGGATTACAGACATGTGCCACCACACCTGGCTAATTTTGTATTTTTAGTAGAGACGGGGTTTCTCCATGTTGGTCAGGCTGGTTTTGAACTCACGACCTCAGGTAATCTGCCCGCCTCGGCCTCCCAAAGTGCTGAGATTACAGACATGAGCCCCCACACCCAGCTGTTGTTTTAATTTTTTTAAGAGACAGGGTCTCACTGAGAAGCCCAGGCTGGAGGGCAGTGGTGCAGTCATAGCTCACTGCAGCCTCAACCTCCTGGGCTCCAGCGAAACTCCTCATCTTGTCTTTAACCTCCAGACAGCTCTTAATCATTCCTGGGCTTATGTCAAGCTACCTTTTGGAGACATTTAGTTTATAGTTTAAATGCTAATAGCCCTTTTCCAAAACTAAACTGCCATTGTAAGGCTGAAGAAAGACTGCCAAGTTAGGAGAATGAGAGAAGCCTGAATTCTGCTGACGTGTGGACATAAACCTAAGACTGGCCTTTCCAGATGTCTTTTCAGGGCTCTGCATTTCTGACAGCTGATGGGGCCACCTGGACCTGCCAATGTGTCCTCTGGCCCCACCCAGAAGAAGATGTCACCCTTGTCATTGCACCCCCAACCAATTAGCAGCACTCATTCCTGGGCCCCCCCAAACTATCCTTGAAAAATCCTAGCCTCTGAATTCTGGGGAGGCTGATTTGAATAACAATAAAACTCCAGTCTCCTGTTCAGCCAGCTCCGTGCGGATTAAGCTCTTTCTCTACTGCAATTCCCCATTCTTGATAAATTGGCTCCATCTGGGAAATGGGAAAAATGAACCCACTTCGTGGTTACAAGAGCAGTATTCACAAGCGCCCAATGGCCACAAGCAATGAATCAACAACGCACGGCGTTCACGCAATGGAGTGTGATATGGCCACATCTGGGATGAGACGCTGACACAGGCTGGGACCTGGAGGGGCCTCAGAACGTCATGCGGAGGGAGAGACACCAATGCAGGAGGCCACATGTTGCACAACTCCGTGGACATGAAACGTGCATGGCAGGCAAGTCCAGAGACGGAAAGCAGACTGGTGGTTGCCTTGGACTAGGAGCTGCTTAATAGGTGTGTGGTTTTGGGGGGATAAAAGAATTTTGGGGGGCTAAAAAATGCATTGAAACTAGATACAGTGGCCACACAACATTGTATCTTTATTAAATGCCACCAAATTGTTCTGTTTGTTGTTTGTTTGTTTGACAGGGTCTCACTCTGTGGCCCAGGCTGGAGTGCAGTGGTACAATCTTGGCTCACTGCAGCCTCCACCTCCTCGGTTCAAGCAATTCTCGTGCTTCACCCTACCCAGTAGTTGGGATTACAGGCATGCACCACCACACCTGGCTAATTTTTTTTCTATTTTTACAAATACAAAATAAAATAATTAGGCAGGCATAGTGGCATGCACCTGTAATCCCAGCACTTTGAAAGGTTGAGATGGGAGGATCACTTGAGGCCAGGTATTTGAGACCAGCCTGGGCAGTGTGGCAAGAACTCATCTCTACAAAAAAAAATTTGTTTTAAATTAGCTGAATGTGGCGGCACATGCCTATAATCCCAACTACTTGGGAGGCTGAGGTGGGAGGATTACTTGAGCCTAGGAGTTTGAGGCTGAAGTGAGCTATGATCACACCACTGCACTCTAGCCTGGGCAACAGAGCAAGACCTTGTGTCTTTAAAACATTTTTTTGTAAATGGTTAATTATATGTTGTATGAATTTCACCTCAATATTTAAAATGGATAAGAAAAAAAGTCAATAGATGTCACTTAGCTGGGTTGTATTTGAGGTGTCTAGACATCCACGCAGAGCTGTCAGGTAGGCAGTCATAAAACACAACAGGAGTGACCCGTTTTACCAGGTCTTTTGGAAATAACTGCTTCCTGCCCTTCCCCACCCAGCCCACTACAGGTACTGGTGTGGCCCAGAGGTGGGCGTGAGGTCTCTGCTGTCACTCATCCTCAGCCACAGCCAGTCACACTGCACAGCCACCTGCCTGAGACGCCTGCATTGGTCTCTAGCTAGGATGTTTAGAATGTCTTGGAAGAAGTCCTGGAATCCTCCCAGCCCCTAGGCACAAGAGTGAAGACACATACACTCCCTGCTTATGACACGTGGCCCCTTATTTATGTCTCCCCACGGCAGGGGAGTCAGGTAGAGGTCCTCTTCCTCAGTCAACCTCAACTCCTGATCTTGGGAGTTTTCTTTTGAGGGTCTGATTTTTATTCTTGTAGGGCCTTATGGCTCCATCTTCATCTGGTGCCAACCTCATGATTTCAAGGCAAAGCCTTTCCCCAACTCCCTAAATTATATGGATTAATAAAATGCCCAGAGGAGGCTGGACACGGTGGCTCACACCTGTAATCCCAGCACTTTGGGAGACTGAGGTGGGGGGATCACTCGAGATCAGGAGTTCAAGACCAGCCTGGCCCACATAGTGAAACCCCCGTCTCTACTAAAAATATAAAAATTATACGGGCATGATGGCACCTATAATCCCAGCTGCATGGGAGACTAAGGCAGGAGAATCGCTTGAACCTGGGAGGTGGAGGCTGCAATGAGGCGAGGTCAAGCCACTGTATTCTAGCCTGGGTGACTATGTCTCAAAAAAAAGTGCCCAGAGGAGCTCTGTGGCTGGCTCAGGTCTGGCATATGTCCACTGCTTTACTGATCACTGCCACAGGGCATGGAGCCCCTGGGTGGTGATGTCCTGGTGCCTGCTGTCCCCTGTCCCCCAGGACCCCCTTCTGAGTGTTTCTAGGGATACCCTAACCTAACCTGGCCAGATTACTAGAGGTGCTGCCTTATTGGCGCTGGACATGTGAACACAGCTGCAATTCTGTGTGATACAGGTGACCCATCAGCGGGGTCGCCCTGAAGACGCCATAGTGACTGAGATAGGTTTTTTTGTTTTGTTTTGTTTGAGACAGCGTCTCCCTCTGTTGCCCAGGCTGGAGTGCAGTGGTGCAACCATGGACCCCTGCAGCGTCTACCTCTTGGGCTCAAGCGATCCTCCCACCTCAGCCTCCCGCGTAGCTGGGACCACAGGCATGTTGCACCACACCTGGCTATTTTGTAAAATTATTTTTTGTAGAAATACGGTCTTCCTATGTTGCCCAGGCTGGTCTCAAACTCCTGGTCTTAAGCGGTCCTCCCTCCTCGGCCTCTCAATGCATTGGGATTACAGGCGTGAGCCACTGCACCCAGCCTAAGGTAACAGGTTTCTGCCCTCAGGAAACACAGGGTCCTTCAGGGTTATGGCTTCCTCGACTGTTTCTTTTTATTTGATTTTATTTTACATTCCGGGACACATGTGTAGAATGTGCAGGCTATGTAAGTAAATGTATGTCATGGTGGTTTGCTGCACCTATCACCCCGTCACCTAGGTTTTAAGCCCCATGTGCATTAGCTCTTTGTCCTGATGCTCTCCCTCTCCTCCCCCGACCATGGGCCCCAATGCGTTCCCCTTCTCTGTGTCAATGTGTTCTCATTGTTCAGCTCCACTTGTGAGTGAGAACATGTGGTGTTTGGTTTTCTGTTCCTGTGTTAGTTTGCTGAGAATGATGGCTTCCAGCTTCATCCATGTCTCCATAAAGGCTCTTCATTCCTTTTTACAGCTGCACCTTGACTATTTCTATGGCTGTTTCTGTTCTTACTGAGGCTCCTCCCGTCTCCAGTGCACTCTTCTGGCCCCGTCTTTGACTGGGGATGGCGCATTTCTTTGCATTTTCTGTAAATAACTAGCTCTTTCTCTGTGGCCGGCACAGTGTGATGAGTTGGCGAGCTTTCCCACCGTGGGGCAGGGCTCATCACGAGGCCTGCTGGAGGAAACTAAGAGAACTGAGCCTTAGGGGCTTAAGCAGCCTCCCCGAGGGAAAGCTGACACCCTGTGGGGCTGTAACCCTGGTTGGAGAGTTCATGTCTGCGTCCAGCCTCGGACTGTGTTCTCACTTGCTCTGCCCAGCTGACTGTGCCCTCAGCCACCTCATCACCAGGAGGAGATTTGGGTTGGAGTTGTTGCTCAGTCACCATGAGATACATGACCTTGAAAGCTGACCTTTGCCATCAGCAGGATAATCCTGAAGGTTCTCAGGCCATGGAGCTGTGAATTTCCCTTCTTTCACTGTCTGCATCATGGGGAACCAAGCACCCAGCCAGTGTTTATTTATTTACTCAACCAATATTTACGGAACCTCATGGTCCTAGGGGCGTGGAACAAGAACGGGAACAAGAAAGACAAGAATTACTGTCTTGGGTAGGTTACTGAGGAGTGGGGAAGCTGGCAGGAAGCCTCGTAACTAGAATACACACTAGGTCAAGGCAGTATTCCCACAGGGAAGATGGAACAGGGAACGGGAGGGAAGGCCAGGATGCGAGGTCTACAGACTTAAGTAAGATGATCTGGGAAGTAGCATTTGAGTGGAAGGAGGGGAGGGAAAGAGTGTTTCAGGCAGCGGAAACAGCAGGTGCAAAGGCCCTGGGGCGGACGTGTACCTGGACGGTGAAGGCTTTCGGGCTGTGTGTCTGGAGTAGGTGAAAGAGAGAGGTCAGCAAGGACTAGATACGCAGAGCCTCGTAGTCACACTGAGGACTGCGGGACCCACATCCCACAGCGAACGATGTGACCTGACTCACACTCGAGCAGGACTTCTCTGCCTGCTGTGTTGAGCGCTGGTGACAGGGCATGGGAAGAAGTTAGGAGCCGCTGCAGAGGTCCCCGTGGGCCGTGATGAGGGCACCGCAATGCAGGGGTGAGAATCAATCAGATTCTAGACACATCTCAACATGGAGGACCAAGACTTTCATCTAAACCTAAACAATAGTTACGAAATGTTGCCTTGAGATGGATCCACTGGGATTATTTAGATACTTGCCATAATCGATCATGAGAACCAAGAAGGGCCCTAGGATTCATCCTCATCTTCCTAGGATTTTCCCAAGGGTAGAAATGACGAAGAACTGGGTGATCATTCACAAAGGAGAGAGGAGTCCCCAGCCCCCAGCCCTGAAGCCTTCCCCTCAGTCACTGCCTTCTGTGGGTCGACCAGATGCCCGGACTGTTCTCGGCTGTCCCTGCGGTTCTTACATCAATGCCCAGCTGTTGGAATGTACTGGTGCTTCGACGGCTCATGGAAGCCCCATATAAGGCACTGCTTCTGTGGGATGTGCCTGTCAGACCTGCTCGTCCGCTGCCGTTCAGTTCAGCCAGATATTGGGCCACATTCAGTCATCACCTCCCTGGGACGGGAAGGCAAGTGCACGCACTCCATCCGGCAGAGAGCAGGTCAGCCTACGGAGGGGCTCAGCCGACACAGGTTTGATGGGGCCTGAGAGCGGTCCCAGGGGAGTGGGAGGGGCCGGCTTCTTCCTCTTCAAGAGTGGAGGTACTGCCTGGTGTGTGGACTGGAAAGCAGAAAACGGCTTGTCTGTGTTGCTGGGTCAATCACTGGCACATTCTCTGAATGCTGAGTCTGCCTTAAAACAGCACGGGTCGTGCTAGATGAAAGGGATCCTCTGTTTTGTACTCTGATCTCCTCACTGTTGCCACAGGATCAAGGACGGGGAAGGAAGGTGTCTAAGTTCAGAACAAAGTGAAGAGCAAGACCAGCTGCCTGCTGTTGGCAGCAGGGGCACAGCCAGTCTGTCATGGCATTGGGGGGCAGGGGTGAGCTGTGTCCCCTCCTCCTGCGCTTGTGACCATCTGCCCCCCATGAGGTGTGTACGTGTGTGTGTGCGCGCGCGCGTGTGTACACATGTGCCTTCTTCCGAACTTCACTGGCAAGGGAAGAGACTGACTCTTGGGTTAGGAGAAGGACGTTGACCTGGGAGGGATCAGATAAGGAGAACCCATATCTTAGATGCTGGAGATTTTATGATCTTAGACTCTTCTAGAATTGCTGTACAGTTAGATATGGAATTTAGAATTAGAGATATCTAGGCTCCCCCTCCCCTTCCCCTTCAGAAGAAGTCTCTCTCCGTCACCCAGGCTGGAGTGCCGTGGCGCAATCTCGGCTCACTACAACCTCTGCCTCCCAGCTTCAGGCGATTCTCCTACCTCAGTCTCCCGAGTAGCTGGGACTACAGGTGCGTGCTGACTTTTTAAATTTTTAGTAAAGACAGGGTTTTGTCGTGTTGGCCAGGCTGGTCTCATACTCCTGGTGATCTGCCCACCTTGGTCTCCCAAAGTGCAGGGATTACAGGCATGAGCCACCTCAACTAAAAGGCATGAGCTACAGTGCCTGCCCTCTTTTCTTTTTCT
>NW_016107351.1:3041762-3043584 GCF_001604975.1 Cebus imitator | reverse complement strand
TTTTTTTTTGACAGGGTCTTGCTCTGTCGCCCAGGCTGGAGGGCAGTGGCACAATCATAGCTCATTGCAGCCTCCAACTCTTCAGCTCAAGCAATCCTGCCTTGGACTCCCAAAGTGCTGGATAACAGGCTTGAGCTACCGTGCCCAGCCCAAAGGGTTTTTTTTTCCCCCCTATTAGGACTAATCCCTATTTCCACTGGGACAAGTTACAAAGAAACTCCTACAATTGTTAACTGCCATTGGGGTCTACTGTAAATTGCTTTACAGTAACTGCAGAAGGGACTAGTGACTTCTAGTTAGCTCCACCCACTGATGCTCAAAGCCCAGTGAGGCTCTGGGGGGCTCCGGAGCCTGAGGGGCAGCCAGCTGCGTCAGTTGGCCAGGGTCTGGAGACTCCTGCAGAGCCTCTGTCCTCGGGCTGGTGAGGCAGCCTTGGCTTGAGCTGTCCTGGCTGAGTTCACTCTGATGGGAGGACATAGCACCCTCAGACCTTCCAAAGGAGTCCTGTGAGGCTCAGGCACATCTGAGGTGCAGGGGGAGTCCCACTAGAGGACCCTCTCGGAGGTGGCTGTTGCCACGTGGACCCAACCCTGGGACGGCACCCGAGGCACCTGTAGTCCTGGGCCAGCCACCAGTCCTGGTCCTCAGGGTATCCTCAGAGACCTGGCCATCCAGAACTCCCAGGGTTTCAGCTGCAAGCTGATGTGGCCTCTTGGCAACTCCATATAGTAAAATACCGGAGAGCATGCCAGGGTGCCATTTGTTAGAACAAACATTATACTTCCATGAGCCCTAGTTTTGGGGTCATTGGCTCTTTGGCACCCACTTAATCACAGGGCCATTGACCACAAAGAAAGGCCTTGGATGCCACCATTAGGGATGCCTGTAATTTCCATCTGGTTTGGAACTTCTAGGCTCAGGATCAATGCCTAGTGAAGCAGATCTTTCGTGAGAGTTTGGGGGCAAATGCAGGGGTTTTAGGAAGACGCTCCACTCTCCTTCACTAAGGGGAAAGCTGAGAAATCCTGCCCTGAGGATGAGAAACAGTCACCTTCCCGACTGATGCAGCCTGGACCAGCCACGTCTTCCTCCCCGATTCCCTCTTCTAGAACTTTTGCCACTTCGGCCAGTGCCTGTCATCCCCTAGGCTCCCACCCTCTCCTTGTGCTACGTTCATCAGGCTGAGGGGAGCAGGAGAGGAGACGTTTCCGCCGGTGTCCCCGCTGTAGCTGTGGGAGCTCGCCTCAGCATGCCTTCGCCTCCCTCCCTGTGATGGTGGGCCCCTAAACGAGTCCGTACGGAGAAAGAAAGGCGGCATCATTGGCGATGATGAGAGGCACACACAGGACTGTCCCAGAAAATCTGGGACCCCAGCATTCTGTGACTAACACTTTTAAGATGAGGCCCATTTCCTTCTATGTTTGATCAATTGGATTAATTTTATTGTTTTCTTTTTTCTTTTCTTTCTTTTTCTTTTTTGGGAAACAGAGTCTCACTCTGTCGCCCAAGCTGGAGTGCAGTGATGCAATCTTGGCTCACCACAACCTCTGCCTCCCGGGTTCAAGCAATTCTCCTGCCTCAGCCTTCCAAGTAGCTGGGATTATAGGCATGCACCATCGCACCTGGCCAATTTTTGCAGTTTTTTAGTAGAGATGGGGTTTCACCATGTTGGCCAGGTTGGTCTTAATCTCCTGACCTCGTGATCCGCCCGCATCAGCCTCCCAAAGTGCTGGGATTACATTTTATTGTTTTCTGAGATAATGACTGGCCATTTTATTGTTTTCTAAGATAATGACTTTATGTTTTTTTTTTTTTTTTTTTT
>NW_016107351.1:3039648-3040620 GCF_001604975.1 Cebus imitator | reverse complement strand
AGCCTCCTGAGTAGCTGGGATTACAGGCACGCGCCACCATGCCCAGCTAATTTTTTGTATTTTTAGTAGAGACGGGGTTTCACCATTTTGACCAGGATGGTCTCGATCTCTTGACCTCGTGATCCACCCGCCTCGGCCTCCCAAAGTGCTGGGATTACAGGAGTAAGCCACCGCGCCCGGCCGACTATATGGTTTTTATTGAACCTATACTTGCTTATTCTAAACAGATTTCTTTTTTTCTTTTGAGATGGAGTTTTACTCTGTCTCCTAGACTGGAGTACAGTGGCGCTATCTCAGCTCACAGCAACCTCCACTTCCCAGGTTCAAGCCATTCTCCTGCCTCAGCCTCCTGAGTAGCTGAATCTACAGGCGAGCGCCACCATAACTGGCTAATTTTTGTATTTTTAGTAGAAATGGGCTTTCACCATTTTGTCCAGGCTGGTCTCAAACTCTGATCTCAAGGGATCCGCCTGCCTTGGCCTCTGAAAGTGCTGGGATTGCGGGCGTGAGCCGCTGTGCCCAGCCTAAACAGATTCCTTAACAACCTACCACCACGAATAACAAGCGTTAGCACTGGTGAGGAGGGTTCCAGAATCCCCCTGCTCTCTGCCTCTCCCTCTCTCCGCCGCCCCTTTTCTCTCTCATGTACACACACACACACACACACACACACGTGCGTAATGACAGGACAGACTGATAGGCAGATTGAATGAATGGATGGGTGGGCACATGGATTGAGGGACTCCCAAAGATACACTAACATCGTTCTATAAAAATGGGATCATAGTCTACATGCCTTAAATGCAAACTTTTAATTCGACTTAAAGTTTAGTTCAGCTCAGATGTTGCTGTCAGAAGTTTTTTTTTGTTGTTATTTTTATTTTTTACCTACTGCTCCTGGAGGAGCTGGGCCAACTATAGGCAGTGCATCCAGATTTGACAAAAAATATTTATTTATTATTTTTTTTTTTT
>NW_016107351.1:3036736-3037943 GCF_001604975.1 Cebus imitator | reverse complement strand
GAGACGGGGTTTCACCATGTTGACCAGGATGGTCTCGATCTCTTGGCCTTGTGATCCACCTGCCTCAGCCTCCCAAAGTGCTGGGATTACAGGCGTGAGCCACCGCGCCCGGCTCTATTTTTTTAATTGTTAATAGTGGAATGCTGAATGTACTGGAACGGTCTCACAGTGACAAGAACTATTCGTTCCTAAAAATCCCCGAGATTCAGGTAAGAGATTACAAAAACCTTGATAAATTAGTGATGTTGTATAAAATCAATGTGTGCTGGGCTTGACGACTCACACCTGTAGTTACTGCACTTAGGCGGACAGAGGCGAGAGGAACGCTTGAGCCCAGGAGTTTGAACCCAGCCTGGCCAGCATAGGGAGACGCTGTTCTCCACAAAACGGAAAATAAAAATAAAATCAGCATTTTATTTATTCATATACTTATTTATTTATTTGAGATGGAGTCTCACTCCGTCTCCCTGGCTGGAGTGCAGTGGCGTGATCTCTGGTCACTGCAACCTCTGCCTCCTGGGTTCAAGTGATTCTCCTACCTCAGCCTCCCAAGTAGTTGAGATCACAGGCATGCACCACCACGTCTGGCTAATTTTGCATTTTTAGTAAACACAGGGTTTTGCCATGTTGGCCAGCCTGGTCTCAAACCCCTGACCTCAGGTGATTCACTTGCCTCGGCCTCCCGAAGTGCTGGGATTACAGGCGTGAGCCATCTCACCTGGCCTAATTTTATTTTAGATAGCACAGGGTCACGGAGGATAAAGTGATGCCACCCCTCCCCGTTCCCCTGCCCCGATTTCTACTGCTTGCATTCTTTCTTAGGGTGAAGAATCTTCTCATTTGGCTGAAAGACTCTATTCCCACCGTAGTTTTGTCCCGGGTGTGTTACTAAAGAAATCCAGTGGTCAGCCCACAGTGAGCAGGACAGCTGGGCCTGGGCTCTCTCCCGGCTCAGCCCAGCCCCTGCCCACCCCTGCTGAGGAGTCCCAGTGAAGTTGGAGGGAGCTTTGGGGCGTTTTCTCTGACTTCCCTGGGCTTGTTCCTCTTCAGCTGCCCAAACAGTAGAGGGATGGTCAGGCGCCCTCTTCCTGCGGTCTGTCCCTAAGGGTTGTGCTGGCACCTGTGCCTTCAGTGGCCCTTGGCACCACTCCTTTGGTTTTAGGGCTTGTCTGCCATTGTTCCCTTTTTTCCTTTTTTTTTTTTTTTT
>NW_016107351.1:3033636-3036424 GCF_001604975.1 Cebus imitator | reverse complement strand
TTTAGTAGAGACGGGGTTTCACCATGTTGACCAGGATGGTCTCGATCTCTTGACCTCGTGATCCACCCGCCTCGGCCTCCCACAGTGCTGGGATTACAGGCTTGAGCCACCGCGCCCAGCCAAAAAGTTGTTTTTCTTTCCTCGTGTTGTGATTGCTGTTTTATTCACTTGTTTTTTTTGTTTTTTTAACTTTTAAAAGAGCAACACGTGGTTCATTTCGCCAGGAGCTGTGGAGAAAGGTACAGGAGGCTGCAGTGATCCTGGGTTGGTTTGACCCACAGACTTTGGGCTTGATGTGATGGGGTAACTGCGCCCACATGGTTGTGATGTCTAAGAAGGGGTGAGGGGAACCCCAGACGCCTCTGCAAGAGCCAGAGACATTCCTAGAGGGTCACAGGGTCAGCTGAGGTGAACAGGCATTCTGGAATGAGGAAGCCAGGGGGGTGGAAAGGAGGAGGCCCGCCTGGGAATGCCTGGAGCACACATTCCTGCTCGACACCACCTGGCAGAGAACAGCAGCTGGCAAGAGAGGAACCCACTTGTGGTGGGGGCGCCGGGCAGGCAGGGGTGGCTGGGATGGGGGCCCAGTCTAGGCTGAAAATGAGGAGAACGGAAAGAGGATGCCAGTGTCCCAAGCACCCTGGCCCGCCAGCCCTGGCCCTGGGGTGGCAGAGGCAGAACTGGTCACTGCAGGGACCTCCTCAGCCCACCCTCCTGCTTCCTGGCAGGGAGTGGGACCAGAGAGGGAAGCAGGAAGCAGGGTGTGGTCACCAGCAGCCCTGAGATCTTTTTTTTTTAGAGACGGGATCCTCCTACCTTGGCCTTCCAGGTTACAGGTGTGAATCACTGCACCAAGCCTGGATTTTTTTTTTTTTTTTTAACAACTTGGCTGAGGTATAACTCACAGCCAGCACAGTGGTTCACACCTGTAATCCTAGCGCTTTTGGAGGCTGAGGTGGGAGGATCGCTTGAACCTAGGAGTTTGGCACCAACCCAGGCAACATAGCAAGACCCTATCTCTGCCAAAATAATAATCATCATGATGATGATGAGCCTGGCGTGGTGGCATGCACCTGCAGTCCCAGACACGCAGGAGACGGGTGGACAATGTCCACATCCCCTTTGCTCTGCGCGCTTTCCTCTGGCTGCCCTCATAAATGACCACAAACTGGGTGGCCTGAACCAACAGAAAGGTATTTGCTCATGGTTCTGGAGGCCAGAGGTCCACACTCCGGGGTGTGCAGGGCCACAGCGTCTGTGAAGGCTCAGGGAGGGCCTGCGTCATGCCTTTGCTGAGTTTCTAGTGTCACCGCCCACCGTTGGCGTGCCGTCTCTCCCTCCACCAGCACAGGGTGATCACGGAGTGTCTGGGGCCCTTCTCCTGCTGCTGCTTTTTTTTTTTGAGACAGGGTCTTTCCCTGTCGTCCAGGCTGGAGTGCAATGGCACTCTCTCAGCTCTGTGACCTCTGGCTCCCAGGTTCAAGCCATCCTCCCACTTCAGCCTCCTGAGTAGCCGCGACTACAGGTGTACCCCACCACACCTAATAAAAACAAAAACAAAACAGCCTGGCTAACATGGTGAAACCCTGTCTCTGCTCAAAATACAAAAGTTAGCCGGGCAGCATGGTGGTGTGCACCTGTGATCCCAACGACTCAGGGGGCTGAGGCAGGAGAATCACTAGAACCTGGGCGGCAGAGGTTACAGGGAGTGGAGATCCCACCATTGCACTCCAGCCTGGGCAATAAGAGAAGACTGCATCTCAAAAACAAACAAACAAACACATAAACAAAAAACTTTTTAGCAGAGGCAAAGTCTCACTGTGTTGCCCAGGCTGGTCTCAAACTCCTGAGCTCAAGCAATCTTCCCGCCTCCGCCTTTCAAAGTGCTGGAATTATAGGTGCAAGCCACGGCACCCAGCCCTTCTCTTGTTATAAGGGCGCCCTTCCCTGGATTAGGGCCCACCCTAACGACGTCAACTTGATCACATTGGCAGAGACCTATTCGCAGATGAGGCCCTATTCACAGGTACTGGGGATCAAGATGTCAGCATTCTTTTGCGGGGGCCACAGTCAGTGACACCCTGACTCACAAGCCTCAATCACCTGTTTGTTCCCAGCGAGAAACAGGCTGAGATGAGAAGGAGGGAGGCGGCGCTGCCTTCCAGCCTGCTGCTGTTTTCCCCGCTGTTCTTCCTTCCGGGCAAGGAGACTCGGCAGAAGGCTGTGAGTGGCCTGGCTCTGTGGGGAGCCCCTGAGCCGCCTGTGGACGCTTTGGATAACCACTACGCCTGTCAGCTCTCCTTGGTAGTCTAGGGTTCAAAGCCCAGGTCCATTCTAGACGTCTGCTTCTAGTGCCAAGAAAGCATTTATAGTTACTGGGAAAACCACAGGGGTCAGAGGTCCGTCGAGTTATTTCCCGGATCTGAGTTTGACTTCTTTTCCCAGCCGCTTGCCGTTGTTGTGAGTGAACTTTGAGTTTTGGAGCAGATCACGTAGCTTGAAATCACCGTCAATTCACCTGACACTGCTTTGGCTTCAGGCTCTTCCTTCTGCCCAGCTCCCTCCCACCCAGCAACTCACAGAGAAAGGAGGCAGCCGGCACCACGCTGGGCTTTGGAGACACACCAGGGACTGCAGACCCCAACCCTGCACAGAGCTTCTGTGAAAGCGAATCTGAGCCCCGTGGTGAGTACTCTCAGGGACCTAGCTCCTTGGATGGCTTGTGGCGCAGCTACTGCACCCAGGACTCTCCCAACAATCACTTTCTATTTTTTTTTTTTTTTTTTTT
>NW_016107351.1:3028882-3033283 GCF_001604975.1 Cebus imitator | reverse complement strand
TTTTTGAGACGGAGTCTCGCTCTGTCACCCAGGCTGGAGTGCAATGACACGATCTCAGCTTACTGCAACCTCTGCCTCCTGGGTTCAAGAAATTCTCCTGCCTCAGCTTCTCAAGTAGCTGGGATTACAGGCACCTGCCACCACACCTGGCTAATTTTTGTATTTTCAGTAGGGACAGGGCTTCGTCATGTTGGTCAGGCTGGTCTCGAGCTCCTGATCTTGGGTAATCCACCCATGTCAGCCTCCCAAAGTGCTGGGATTACAGGTGTGAGCCACCACGGTGGGCTTATTTTCCATTTTTTAGATGACAGATGTTGATTTGCTCTGGTTTTCAAGTATTTTTAGCATACAGACCCCTCCAAGAGGTGCTTCCTCCAGTGGTCCAGCCTCTCATTCCAAATGAAAAGAATCAAGTGACAGGAATTTGTGGGGTTGTGAGGAAACAACCCCACCTGTGCCCAAGAGATTCACAAAGGCAGTGGCTGCAGCTCTGTGAGCAGTGGAGAAAAATTCGGCACAACCTAATGTCCCCCCACAGGAGCATGAGAAGTCCACTGCGGTTATTCATGTCATTGGATCCAGTGCACAGGTTCAAGGAGCTGCATGCATCAGTGTGAAATACCGCAGACTCAGCACAGCCTTGCACAGAACGATGCAGTTTCTGTGAAGTTCCGGCAAACGCTGACAATGCTGTTGTTGTAAAGGTGATGTCTGCATGCAGTATCATGCGAAAATCCTAAATACGGTTTATACACACTTCCACTTGTAGGCAAAGTTTTTTAAAATATCATTTTTAGGCTGGGCTGCAATCCCAGCACTTTCAGAGGCTAAGGTCGACAGATCACGGCAGCCCAGGAGTTCGAGACCAGCCTGGGCAATGGAGGGAGGTTCCGTCTGTACAAAAATTTGAAAATAAGCCAGGCATGGTGGCACACGTCTGCGGTCTCAGTTACTTGAGAGGCTGAGGTGGGAGGATTGCTTGGGCCTGGGAGCTCAAGGCTGCAGTGAGCCATGATCACGCCACTGCACTCCAGCCTGGGCAACAGAGCGAGACCCTGCCTCAAAAAAAAAAAATCATTTAAAAATGATTTTAAAAATATCTGGCCTGAGAGGGAGGGAAAAGGGACAGAAGAGAACCAAGAGGCGCCATCTGCTCTCCTTTCCTTAAAAAGAAACCTGAAGCGCAAAATGTCAAGATGGTTGAATTCGCGCAGTGGGCATGCTGACATTTGTTACATCATTTGCAGTACTTTTTTATATGCTGGAAACAGTGCAGAGTTTTAAAACATTTTAAAATGATTTAGATGGATTCGTGGGATTTTGTGTTGATGCCAGGAGGGGAGAGAGGGTCTCAGGCAGGGGCACGGCAGGGGACACAGCTCACCTCCAAAGCTAGGGTGCCCGGGCGTGTTCTGGGACGGGAGGCTGGGCAGGTGACCGCTGAGGACCTCCAATAGCTCTTAGAGTGTGCACTGGCCAGCATGTCCCCTGAAGAGCAGGCGTTCAGGCTCCAGTGGTGACGCGCTTCATGTGCTCTGTCCAGACAGGCCTGGGCTTGGGCCATCAGCCCTGGTCCGGCCCCAGGTCAGCTGTAGCTCAGTCCTTTTGGGGACCCTTGTAACCCCACATACCTGCAGCCAAGCCATGCTGGCCGTTACGACCCTACAGTGTCTCCTGCAAGGTGCTTGCACCCAGGGTCATTCCCCAGCACATTTCCCTCACGTGGGGTCCTCTGTAGAGTCCTCTGTATCAGTGTCCTGGGCCGCTGCAAACAAGGGACCCTCTGCTGGACAGCTGAAAACAATGGGATTTTTTTTTTTTTTTTTTTTTTGGAGACAGAGTCTTGCTCTGTTGCCCAGGCTGCAGTGCAGTGGCTCACTGCAACCTCCACCTGCCAGGTTTAAGCAATTCTCCTGTCTCAGCTTCCCAAGTAGTAGCTGGGATTACAGGCGAGCACTGCCACACCTGGCTAATTTTTGTGTTTTTAGTACAGACGGGGTTTCACCATGCTGGCCAGACTCGTCTTGAGCTCCTGACCTCGTGATCCGCCTGTCTCAGCCTCCCAAAATGCCGCAATTACAGACGTGAACCACCACGCCTGGTCCTTTTTCTTCTTTTTTAGACAGAGTCTTCCTCTGTCGCTCAGGCTGATGTGCAGTAGCATGATCTCGGCTCTAGAGAGGCCAACAGTCTTGCTTCTAATGAAAATTACCTTTCGGCCGGGCACGGTGGCTCACGCCCATAATCCAAGCACTTTGGAGGCCAAGGCGGGCGGATCACCTGAGGTGGGGAGTTCAAGACCGGCCTGACCAACATGGTGAAACCCCGTCTTTAAAAATAAATAGATAAATAATAAAAAAATAAAAAATAAGAAAATTACCTTTCATGAAGAACATATAAAGCAGTATTCCCAGAGTGCAGCAGTCCTACCATCATGTGTTTGTCTGTTGGGACAGGGTCTCCCTCTGTCACCCAGGCTGCAGTGCAGTGGTATAGTCCCGGCTCACCGCAACCTCTGCCTCCCGGGCTCAAGTGATCCTGTCGCCTCAGCTTCCTGAATAACTGGGATTTCTGGCTAATTTTTGTATTTTTAGTAGAGACAGGGCTTCATCATGTTAGCAAGGCTGGTCTCAAACTCCTATGCTCAAGTAATCCTGCCCTCTTGGCCTCCCAAAGTGCTGGGGTTACAGGTGTGAGCCACTATGCCTAGTCAACTACCATTATTTTGGATGAAATTTCTAAAAAAAATAAGTATTTACTTCAGTTTTTTAGGAAAGGCTGTAACTGACACAACAAGGGTGAGTTAGTGACTTAATTGTTTAGGGTTGGGTAGAGCAGATGGGGCCATGGGCGCTCCGTCTTACGCAGAGGGGGGAACCAGAATGGCAAAGACTGTCAAGGTCATTCCAACACCGCCGAAGCAAGGGGTGTCCTATAGAGTGGACAGAAGTTTTTTCGGGCTTCCAGATCAGTCTGCAAACTGAGGACGACTTCCCCAAACTGTTTGTGGACTAAGCGTCCATTCTGTGCCTTGCCTCCTCTGCACAGTGGCCCTGTGCCCCTTCCCCTGCTGCTGCAGCCCAGATTCAGAGTCCTGGGCAGGTGCTCTCCACCTGGGCATTACAGCCACCAGAGAGGACGGGGAATGTCAGCCCGCTTTGGCTTCTGGCCGGAAAGCAGGGTCCACCAGGGGCGTTACCTCCATACTAAAAAATAACAGGCGTCCACCACGGCAAGGAAGAGCAGTGTCCTTTGCCTGCAGGTATCGCTGTTGCAAAACTGCTCCCTGACCCTAATTCCCACCTGCCTGTTTCCTGGCTCCCAAGTAGACCAGGGGCACTGCCTCTGGCTGCTGGGTTGTTGGACCCAGTGTCCAAACGCTTGGGTTTATCTTAGAGCAGTTTCTCAACCTTTTATTCATCATTACTCCCTGAGGAGCTTTTTAGACACCTTTTCCCTAACCGCCCTCTCATGAAATATTAATATCACAGACGTACCATCTGTCAGTGCTTTATACATAGAACAGCAAGAATTTTCACCCCTTGGAGGCTGTTTCACCCCTGTTGAGAACGTAGGTTCTAGATGCATGAGAGAAGTGGTCTGGCTTTTGTTTGTTTTTTTGAGACAGTCTCACTCTGTCGCCCAGGCTGGAGTGCAGTGGTGTGATCTCAGCTCACTGCAACCTCCACCTCTTGGGTTCAAGCAATTCTCCCGTCTCAGCCTCTCAAGTAGCTGGGACTACAGTCGCATACCACCATGCCTGGCTAATTTTTGTATTTTTAATAGAGAGAGGGCTTTACCATATTGGTCAGGCTGATCTCGAACTCCTGACCTCACATGATCCACTCGCCTCGGCCTCCCAGATTGCTGGTATTATAGGCATGAGCTACTGTGCCCGGCCAGTGATCTGTTTTTTAATGTCACTTTCATTGGGTAAATCAATTCCCCAAGCCAGGAACAGCTTCCTGTGTTGTAAAGGCAAATTGCAAATGAGTCTGCCAAAACCAGATGAAGCCCATCTCTTCTTGCCCTGCTCCAGCGAGAGGAATTGCTCTGACATTCACCCTTAAGAATCCTCCTCCACCTCCTACCCTGCTAGCTGTAGACACCAGGCTGGGGCAGGAAGCAGGGTGTAGACGCTTCATCTTGGCTGGATTCATCATCTCCTTCTCCACCAGCCATGTGGGGAGAGAGGGTTTGAATGGAAAACCGTCCCTGACCCCAGAAGCCATTTGGTTAATTCTGTTGCTGGTAAAAGGGTTTTTTTGTTTTGTTTTAAGACAGAGTCCCACTCCGTCTCCCAGGCTGGAGTGCAGTGGCACCATCTCGGCTCACTGCGCCTCTTCCTTCCAGGTTCAAGCCATTCTCCTGTCTCACCCTCCCAAGTTGCTGGGACTACAG
>NW_016107351.1:3023517-3028362 GCF_001604975.1 Cebus imitator | reverse complement strand
ACCTCGTGATCCACCCGCCTCGGCCTCCCAAAGTGCTGGGATTACAGGCTTGAGCCACCGCGCCCGGCCAATTTTTTTGTATTTTTAGTAGAGATGGGATTTCACCATATTGCTCAGGCTGGTCTCCTGACCTCACGTGATCCACCTGCCTTAGCCTCCCAAAGCACTGGGATTACAGGCATGAACCACTGCACCTGGCAAAAGGGTCTTGATCTAGACCCCAAGAGAGAATTGGATCTCTCACAGGGAGGAATTCAAGGAGGATGGCACAATGCAGTGAGAAGAGAGGGTTTATTGCAAGCCACTCACCTACAGAGGAAGGCATCCTCAGAAAGCAAGAGGAGGAACGCGCCGGCTTCGTTTTAAACTCTTCCGATATAGGGATCTGTCTGCGTCAAAGCTAAGTTATGTCTACGTATGGGTGGACTGACAGCACGACAACATTTAGTACTTTGTTGACTTAAAGAAACTTATCCTTGACCGGGCGCAGTGGCTCGCACCTGTAATCCCAACACTTCGGAGGCCAAGGTGGCCGGCGACTTGAGCCCAGCGTTCAAAACCAGCCTGGGCAACAAAGCAAGACACCATCTCTACAAAAAATGCAAAAAATCAGTTGGGCATGGTGGCCCATACTTGTAGTCCCAGCTACTCAGGAGGCTGAGGCATCTCTTGAGCCCGGGGCAGTCAAGGCGTAGAGAGCTGTGATGGTGGCATGGCACTCACTCCAGCCTGGGCAACAGAGCGAGACCCTGTCTCAAAAGAAAAAATAGAAAGTTACCTATTTCATTTCAGGGTGTAAGTCCCTCAAAGCATGAGTATCATCATCTTAAAAGCACATCGTGTCCTGTGATGTTGGGGTGTCTGGACATTTTGTTGTTGTGGGAGTTTGTCCTTGCAGGCATTACCAAGCTTCTTCCTCTGCCTGAACATCGCAGGACCGTGGGTTCTGACCGGCAAAGAGTGTGTGTGTGCCTTGCTAACTTTGTGACGGAGTTGATTTTAAAATGGTGTCACCCTGGCTCTCCGGAGCTCCTGCTTCCCTGACGATTCCACCCCCATGGCTGCCCCTCCTAGGGTTCTCCCCGAGCCCAGCCATGGGGGAACTGTGTCGCAAGGACTCCACGCTCACCACGCTGGACGAGGAGACGCTGTGGGAGATGATGGAGAGCCACCGTCACAGGATCGTGCGCTGCGTCTGCCCCAGTCGCCTCACGCCCTACCTGCGCCAGGCCAAGGTGCTGTGCCAGCTGGACGAGGAGGAGGTGCTGCACAGTCCCCGGCTCACCAACAGTGCCATGCGGGCCGGTGAGCACAGCTCCCCGAGGGCCCAGGTGTTCCTTGTTCCTGCACAGCTCCACTGTCTGCCTCTGTCTTCGGGGGTCTCTTCTGGTCCTGTCTCTTATAAAAACACTTACCGTTGCATTTAGGGTCCACCAGATAACCAGAATGATCTTACCTTGAGATCATTAAGTTATGTCTGCACAGGCCTTTTCCCAAACAACGTCACCTGGACAGGTTCTCCAGGTGGACCTGCCTTTTAAGGGGAACCACCATTCACCCCACTGCAGATGTCTTTGGGGTCCATTCTGATGGGCCGACTAGCCGTGTTTATTCATTTGAAAATGAGGATGTTAATGGCTTTCCCCTGTGAGGTTGTTAGGGGAAGCACATGGGTTAGTGGTTATAAGATACTCACTGCACACGGTGGCTCACGCCTGTAATCCTAGCACTTTGAGAGGCCGAGGTGGGTAGATCACCTGAGGTCAGGAGTTCAAGACCAGCCTGGCCATCATGGTGAAACCCCATCTTTAAAAAAAAAAAAAGATACTCGCTGCAAAGCTGGGGCCGTAGAAAACAGGCAGTGTGTGACAGCTGTCAACATGATAGTGTTCATGCATGTTGGTGTATAAGTCCCAAACACAGGGGAGAGATTAGTCCACGCTAGTCATTCTGGCTGAGAGAGACGGTCTCTGGGCTCTGGATGTGGAGGGCCCCCAGGCTCCCTGCAAGCTGTCCCCTGCAGCCCTGGGGGCCGCTCTGCCGCTTTCTGTGCACAGCTCCGAGGCTGACAGCACTGTGGTAGGACTGTGTCTGCACCAGCCCTGGCTTGCCAGGGAGGGGCTGCAAGCAGGGACCACCTCCTCACCTCGTACCCTGCACGCGCAAGAGCACTTGGGTTGCAGGAGTTGCTCAGTAAATGCCAGCTTTGCCCTTCTCAAGTCTGACTGAGGTCATGTGGGTAAAAGGAGCTATGAGGCTGCATCCCACCCCACAGATCCCCGAAAACTGCCTTTACCTCCTGATTCTTAGAAGTGCAGCGGTTTCCCCAGCCCCAGACTCCACCCCTGTGGGGAAGCCAGCCAGGGAGCCCAGCCCCCTTGGTAGCTGACAGACGGTTCTGCCTCCCAAGGGCACTTGCTGGATTTGCTGAAGACTCGAGGGAAGAATGGGGCCATCGCCTTCCTGGAGAGCCTGAAGTTCCACAACCCTGACGTCTACACCCTGGTCACTGGGCTGCAGCCTGCGGTTGACTTCAGCAACTTTAGCGGTGAGAGCTCCGACTTTGCCGGGATCGCAGGTGCTTCCTAGGAACCTCGGGCTCCTGGTAACCCCAGGCGCCCCACTCACCTGCCACTTAGCCCTTCTCCTACTTTCCTCCCGGCTGCAGTCCCTGTCCTGGCCCCAGCACTCTGAGGGTGAGGAGCCCCTCCGCTGTTTTGAGGGTGGGTAGGATAAAGCGTCCCTGGGCCTGGACTCTAAAGTGTCATTCTTTAATTACCCAGCACCAACAGGAGACCCCCTGAGGGGCGGGGTGGGGAGAATCTGCCTTCCAGAGACAAGCAAAGGGCAAGGGAGTGTCTCCTGGAGCCTGCTTTTAACCTTGCAGCTTTGCTGGAGGGGCCAGGACAGCCCAGCCCCGGAGGGTACAGTGCCGCAGAGCCTTCTGGGCACTTGCTCACCCTTTTCCTTAATGGAGTAATTCTAGGCTTCCCGGGAGGAGCCGTTGAAAGATTTAGGTATTCGAAGGAGCAGGACTCACATGACCAAAACAGTAGAGAGCAGACCATTTTCCCTGTGCTCCCAGCCCGTATGTATTTCTGTTCTTTAGAGTTCTATTATGTGAATCCGTATTCTTTCTTAGGTTTTTCCTGGGATAACTTTAAAATGAGTTAGCAATGAGTGCATCTCAGCCACCGAGGGGAGTCATTAAATCTGAACAGTGGGGTCTCATTGGGAAGGTCAGAGTGGGTAACCCTTCTGCCAAAATCAGGAGTCATGCTGTTTACTTGACCAGAAGACCAAGTCTGCTGGAGGCCCAGGAGCTTTTAAGGAGACCAGCAGGTTAAAGCTGGGGCCTGCTGGGGAGTCTGGGCAAGGCTATGGGGGAATGGGGGCAGTGCCTCGGCCCACCTGCCCACCTGTGCACCTGCCCACCTGCTCACCTGCCCACCTGTGTACCTGCCCACCTGCCACATGCTCACCTTCCCACCTGCCACCTGCCCACCTGCCACATGCCCACCTGCCACATGCTCACCACCTGCCACCTGCCCACCTGCCCACCTGCCACCTGCCCACCTGCCACATGCCCACCTGCCCACCTGCCCACAGGTCTCATGGAGACATCCAAGCTGACCGAGTGCCTGGCTGGGGCCATCGGCAGCCTGCAGGAGGAGCTGAACCAGGAGAAGGGGCAGAAGGAGGCGCTGCTGCGGCAGTGCCAGCAGCTGCAGGAGCGCCTGGGCCTTGCCGAGACCCGCGCGGAGGACCTGCACCAGCTGGAGGCTGACCACAGCCGCATGAAGCAGGAGGTTAGCGCCCACTTCCATGAGGTGCTGAGGCTGAAGGACGAGATGCTCAGCCTGTCGCTGCACCACAGCAATGCCCTGCAGGAGAAGGAGCTGGCCACCTCACGCTGCCGCAGCCTGCAGGAGGAGGTAGGGGGACACCCCGCACTCCAGCGGCCCCTGCTGCTGTCTGCCTGCCCCCAGGCCTTTGCACTAGCCGGTTCATCTGCCTGGAACTCCCTTCGCCTCTTCCTTGTCTAACACTTCCCTGCCCCCAGAGCCTTGGCCGAGACCCCCGGGGGGCTGATCCTTCCCCTCCCCAGGAGGCCGCCCAGGCCCCTCTGTGTAGCCTGCCTGGCAGGAGGTGTGCGTTGTCCAGTAGCTGCCCGGGGCCTGGCTGGCTTGTCTGTGAACTGCCCATCCTGCTGACTCCTGGGGAGGTCTGGACACTCTGGGCTCCGTATTTGTAGACCCACCTACGTCCCACTGCCCAGCTGTGGCCGTGACACAGGATATGGCCCTCTGTCGACCTTCTTTGTCCTTCTCAGCTGGTCCTCACTCAGGTGGGGAGGGCAGGAGGGTTGTCAAGCTAGACCTCCGAGACCCACTGTGTTTCACTCACTTTTCTTTGGGGATGATGGTCTGACTGATTTGTAAGGGTTCTCAAAATACTGAGGATGTGCACTCCTTGTCATTCTGGCATTTGCTTTTGACCTTTATTATTATTACTATTGTTTTTAATGTTTTAGAGACAGTGTCTCACTCTGATACCAAGGCTGGAGGACAGTGGTGCAGTTATAGCTCACTACAGCCTCAAACTCCTGGGCTCAAGTGATCCACCTGCCTCAGCCTCCTGAGTAACTGGGACTACAGACCGTGCTGCCACACCCAGCTACTTTTTATTTATTTATTTTTTTATTAAAAAAATTTTTTTTTTGCGGCCGGGTGCGGTGGCTCATGCCTGTAATCCCAGCACTTTGGGAGGCCGAGGCGGGTGGATCACGAGGTCAAGAGATCGAGACCATCCTGGTCAACATGGTGAAACCCCGTCTCTACTAAA
>NW_016107351.1:3020216-3022331 GCF_001604975.1 Cebus imitator | reverse complement strand
AGGCACGCGCCACCATGCCCAGCTAATTTTTGTATTTTTAGTAGACACGGGGTTTCACCATGTTGACCAGGATGGTCTCGATCTCCTGACCTCGTGATCCACCCGCCTCGGCCTCCCAAAGTGCTGGGATTACAGGCGTGAGCCACCGCGCCCGGCCCAAGGCAGTCTTTTTCGTACGTTTTTATCCAGTCTGTTTGTGTTCGGTTTTGTCCTTTGTCCCAGTGAGTCCGTCACAGCCTTCCCCCCAGCCCAGGGTGGGGCCCTGCGTTCCGCTGTTGCTCTCTGTCGCCCCCTTCAGTCGGGAACACCCCACAGCCTCTCTTTGTCTATTACCAGGTGGATGTCTTTGAAGACCCCACCTCTTCCCTTTGATGATACACTGTGTCTCATTTGAGGTTGGTCTTATGTTTCCCCACCAGCAGACAGAAGTTAAGCTTCTTTGGCAGGGACCCCGCACAGGGGATGCTGGCCCGACTCAGGGCCTCCCGCAAGGGCTCTCGAGGTCCCCTCGCCCCTCGCAGGGGAGGTCAGCGTCCACCACTTGTCAAGGTTTCTGTACTGTAGAATCATCCAGATTCTCTACCTTAGAATCACTGTTTCTTTCCTTCCCTGCAACTGATAAGCATCTTGGGTGTGGGGCGCGGACCAGCAAGCGCCTGCTCCTGGTGGACATTTCCTGGGACGTAGCTGTGGCGACTCTGGCTGGAGCTGGCCTCCTGGTGGCTGTGCATGATGACCACGCCAGTGCCGCACTTTGCTGCTGCCTGCGGCCTCTGCCTTCCCTTCTCCCATGGCTGAATCCGTTCTTGGTGCAGTCTCTGGGTTCCCACTCTGCAGGGGTCTGGCCTATCACTGTCCTTAATGACTTTGGAGCTCGGATTGACCCAGTTGTGACCAATGGAGCCCTTCAACCAGCTCCATGTCCTGAGACAGGCCCCTTGTTTTTGGAGCACCAGCTTCTTTTCTGGCCTCACAAGATATTCCAGGATCATCTTGTACCTGGCCTGCCCCAAATCCAGGCTCAGCCCATTCTGTGAGGGCCCTGCTTCCTTTTATTTTATTTTTATTTTTTGGTTTGTTTTTTTGAGACAAAGTCTCACTCTGCCATCCAAGCTGGAGTGCAGTGGCACCATCTCAGCTCACTGCGACCTCCGTCTTCCGGGTTCAAGCAGTTCTCCTGCCTCAGCCTCCCGAGCAGCTGAGATTACAGGCATGCACCACCATGCCTGGCTAATTTTTTGTATTTTTAGTAGAGATAGGGTTTTGCCATGTTGGCCAGGCTGGTCTCAAACTCCTGAGCTCAGGCGATCTGCCCGCCTCGGCCTCCCACAGTGTTGGGATTACAGGCGTGAGCCACTGTGCCCAGCCTCCTGCCTCCTTTTAGAGAACAAGATCTGGGCATAGGTGTGCCCATCACTACTGCGGTGTCTTTGCTTCTCACCCCTTTCAGGGGACAGAGCTAGGAAGCACACATACATGTATGTAAATATACATACACACAAATACCACATGCATGCAGGTATACATATAGCACATGTGCATACTTCAGAAATCATGAGTTCTCACACATACCTCTAATTCCAACCCACGCCCCACGGCTTCTTCTTGCCTTGTCCTGTTCCTGTACGTGTGTGCTCCTTCCCCAGTGGGAGCCCTGCTCCCAGCGTCTCCAGCACCTCAGGCCTGCAGAACATCTCCAGTCATTTCAGAATCACTCTGCCCATACCACTGCCATTAACGGGCACACTAAGACGAGTTCCAGATTCGTTTGTCATTCATCTGCCACCACCCAAGCTTGCTCATGGCTGAGGGCTTGTAACCAAACACCGTGTCCGTGACTCACTGAAGCGTCACTCTCTCTGTCCATGTCTCCGTCTGTCCGTCTCTCTTCATTGCGGTTACAGCATCCGTTGGAAATAGAATTTGGTTCATTTGTTTCAGTTCACTTTCAGTCCCACATTTTCCTGTTCTCTTCCAGTTCTGACTTAATTTTACTTTTTGAATATGTGGACTGTGACAGGCCCAGCCCAGCTGGCCCTCTGCAGGAACTGGGTAATTGCGAATTGAGAATGTGCTAACCCGGTGTTTGGAGGGAAAGGTCCAGGTAGAAAGGTT
>NW_016107351.1:3010692-3017532 GCF_001604975.1 Cebus imitator | reverse complement strand
AAAAAAAAAAAAAAAGTAAAAGCTGCCAGTGGTGTGTCACAGTGCCCCGCTCGGCAGGTTTACTGCTGCCGTTGTGTTCTGGAGTGCACTGGGCCAGTCGTAAACCACGGGATTCACGTTAAGCATCGGGGCAAGAAACCTTTCTGCTTGGAAAGATTGCGCCGTCTGGCCTTCACGCGCACTGGAGGGTGGGGCTTCTGAAGCAGAGCGATGAGTGAGCGACCACGCTCAGCTTCTCCTCCTCGGCCCCTCAATAGATTAGTATTTATTGAGATATTCCTTCCACAAGCATTCGCTGGGCCCAGGCACCGCCCAGCTTGCAGCCCCGATTGTGTCCTTGTTATGAGCTCCTTCCTGGGAAGTGAGTGTCAGAGGGGAGCGACCTGTCTGTTGGTTTCTCCCTCTCTGTGAAATGCCGCAGCCCCGTTGAAGGCGAAGGCTGAGCTGGTAAGGGGAGGAACTGTTGTCCTGAGAGCCGGCCTGTCCCCTCGGACGTCGATGTGCGGCTTTCCCAGGCACGACTGGCGACTTTTCTGTGGCTTTTCTCCTGCCCAATGTACAGCAGTCAGGCTGCATCCATCCACACACCTGGCCGTGAGGTTGCCGCCGTATTCTCAGGGTTCTGCTTGCCCAGGGCAGGCCTCTGGGGAAGCCAGCACCCCAAGCTGACCTCTGTCTGCCCCAGGCGGAGAAGGACATTCTGGAGCAGAGCCTGGACGAGGCGCGGGGGAGCCGCCAGGAGCTGGTGGAGCGCATCCACTCCCTGCGGGAGAGGGCCGTGGCCGCGGAGAGGCAGCGGGAGCAGGTGCAGTGCGGCCCCTTCCTCCCTTGGAAGCCTCCTGGCACTTGTCCCGGGGTGGGGGCAGGTCTGTGGGGAAGCCAGATTCCTTCATCCACGTGGAGCTCACAGAATTTTGCTGAACGAATCTGTCGGCCTGCTCACCTGTTCCTTTGTCAGCACCACACTGAGCACCCACGTGCAGCCCACGGCAAGACCATGGTCAGGCAGACGAGGGGACTGCAGGGCCTGGGCCCCCGGGAGAGCCAGGGACTCTGGTGAGGAGGGAACGGGGAGGAGGGGAGACGGTGGAAAAGAAGAGGACAGGCAGGGGAAATTGTTTTTTTGGGACATTAAGAAAGCAAAACACAACTATGCATGCAACATACATGCATTGTTTTAATGAGGAAATTCAAATATAATCAGCCTAAGCAAGCTTCTAGATGCGTCTTGAAATCTAGCACTTAAGAGATGAGCAAGGCCAGGCACGGTGGCCCATGCCTGTATCAGCACTTTGGGAGGCCGAGGCAGGCAGATCCCTTGAGGTCAGGAGTTCGAGACTAGCCTGGCCAATATGGTGAAACCCTGTCTCTACCAAAAATACAAAAAGTAGCCAGGCGTGGTGTATGTGCCTGTAATCCCAGCTAGGGAGGCTGAGGCAGGAAAATCACTTGAACCCAGGAAGCGGAGGTTGCAGTGAGCCGAGATCATACCATTGCACTCCAGCCTGGACCGTGTCGCAGCCACGTCCCTCCTGCCCCTGGGATCCCCCACCCCCTCCTCAGCCCAGAGCCTCAGAGCTCAGCTCCACGGGCCACATCTCCCTCTGTCCAGTACTGGGAAGAGAAGGAGCAGACCCTGCTGCAGTTCCAGAAGAGCAAGATGACCTGCCAGCTCTACAGGGAGAAGGTGAACGCGCTGCAGACCCAGGTGTCCGGGCTGCAAAAGGAGCGTGACCAGGTACCTGAGAGGCCCGCCCCGCCACCCCACGCTTGCTTCCCCAGGTGAGGGCTGGCTCAGGGGACAGTCTCTGGGCTCCCTGTCCTGATGGCAGCTGGTCTCAGATTTCAGGGTCTCTCCTCAGTCCACACGAAGTTTCTTCACTCCCCCACACCTGTTGTCCACACGCTCGCTCTGTCACCCTCCCTGCTCTTATTACTGTCACATGATACTGAGAACGTGCACCCCAAATATTGGGTTTTATTAAAACCGCACACGTGAAGATGAATTGAACTGTAAGTTTGCACAGCTCGGCGTGGGCCAGTTAGTGCATGTCAGATGAGCACAGGCTAGAAACAGGGCGCTCTCTGGCCGAGACTCCCTGGTGGGGATGGCGTGACCTCCTCACCCCCGTCGTCCTGACCCATAGGCATACTCTGCGAGGGACAGTGCTCAGAGGGAGATTGCCCAGAGCCTGGCGGAGAAGGACTCCCTCCGCCGGCAGGTGTTTGAGCTGACGGACCAGGTCTGCGAGCTGCGCACACAGCTGCGCACACAGCTGCGCACACAGCTGCAGGCAGAGCCTCCGGGTGTGGTGAGTGGTCCTGGCTGACCCCAGCTGGAGGCCAGGCAGGGGCTATGGGGACAACGGGACAGAGCCAGGCCCCAGGAAGGCCCAGACAGGCATTGGGAGGACAGGCAGCGTCCCAGGCTGGGCCACACGCGGCCCCTACAGAGACAGCCCAGTGTCACCAGGCTGACTGACACACTGGCTCCCACGCGTGGATGGTGCTGTGAAACCTCGAAGGTACCCAGGGGACAAGTAGAGTCTGCTTCTGTGTCTTCAATGACGAGAGCACCTGTGTCATGGAAGGGGGAGCTTAGCAGTAGGTTCTGGAGCCTGTCGAGTGTGCTGACGGACGTGGAAGGCAGCGTTTGAAGCTGTCTGCAGGCAGCCATTTGCAGTTCCCGAAATGCTTAAAAGCCCAACGACCGTCCGAGAGTGGAAAGACCTACACGTAACGGAGGGAGCCTGCTCCCAGACAGCCGGGATTTTTAGGACGCCTCTCATGTGGGCTGGTGGGCAGCTCCAGCTCCAGGCCCCCGGGGAAGCACAGGCAGCTCTGCCCTCTGCATGCACAGTGCCCACCCCCTTCCTCCCCCACCCTGCAGTGCCCACCCCCTTCCTCCCTCACCCTGCAGTGCCCACCCCTCTTCGTCCCTCACCCTGCAGGGCCCAGCCCTTCCTCCCCCACCCTGCAGTGCCCACCCCCCCTTCCTCCCTCACCCCCTGCACAGCCATCATCCCACATCGACAGTGAAAACACACATGTTTACGCAGAGTAAAACCCTCCCAGGGCAGGCACCAACACACAGGTCGTGCTCATTCTGAGTGTGGGGAGACGGGTGGATTTTACTTTCTTCTCTAACTGGTCCTGCTTCCCTTCCTCCAATTTTCTGTGTGTGTGTGTGTGTGTGTGTGTGTGTGTGTGTGTGTATTATGTATTATTCGTACAACTAGTAAATCACATATTCTAAAAGAAACGAAATGCTGTGTGTCCAGCTGGTTTCTTTCAGTCCCGTTGATGGGCAGCACCTGTGATGCTGGCCCCGGGCTCGGAGGATGGGGATAGATTGTTTTCCCTGGAAGCTGATGAGAGGAAACTGCTGGGGGGCGGGACAGGTGGTGCTGACCCGGCAGAAACCCCACGGGCCTCGAAGCGGAACCTCTCCTGAATTACCCGGCCTGTCTGGCCTGTCTTTGGCAGCTCAAGCAGGAAGCCAGGACCAGGGAGCCCTGTACGAGGGAGAAGCAGCGGCTGGTGCGGAGGCACGCCATCGGCCCCAGGGACGACAGCCACTGCAGCCTCGCCAGCTCCTCGGAGGTAAGGCTGCCCTCACTGCCTTGACCCTCTGGGCCAGCCCAGGGCCTCTGTCAGGATGAAAGTGGGCCTCCTTCCACCCTGACCCCACAGGGAAGAGGTTGGTGCAATTAGGAGAGTTTTATTTTATGATTTATTTATTTATTTATTTATTTTGAGACAGAGTCTTGCTCTGTCACCAGGCACCAGGCTAGAGTGCAATGGCGCGATCTCGGCTCACTGCAACCTCCACCTCCCTGCTTCAAGCGATTCTCCTGCCTCAGCCTCCAGAGTAGCTGGGACTACAGGCGCACACCACCACGCCCAGCTAATTTTTGTATTTTAGTAGAAATGGGGTTTCACTGTGTTGGCCAGGATGGTCTTGATTTCTTGACCTTGTGATCCGCCTGCCTCAGCCTCCCAAAGTGCTGGGATTACAGGCTTGCGCCACGGTGCCCGGGCTATTTTATTTTTATTTATTTATTTATTTTTTGAGACAGAGTTTCGCTCTTGTTGCCCAGGCTGGAGTGCAGTGGTGTGTTCTCAGCTCACCGCAAACTCTGCCTCCTAGGTTCAAGCGACTCTCCTGCCTCAGCCTCCAGAGTAGCTGGAATTACAGGCACCTGCCACCACACCCGGCTAATTTTGTGTTTTTAGTAGAGATGGGGTTTCTCCATGTTGGTCAGGCTGCTCTCAAACTGCCAAGGTGATCCATCCACCTTGGCCTCCCAAAGTGCTGGGATTATAGGTATGAGCCACCATGTCTGGCCCTTATTTTATGAGACAGAGTCTCCTCTGTCACCCAGGCTAGAGTGCAGTGGTACAATTTCAGCTCACTGCAACCTCCACCTCCCAGGTTCAAGAGATTCTCTTGCCTCAGCCACCCAAGTAGCTGGAATAACACGTGCCCACCACCACGCCCAGCTACTTTTTATATTTTTATTAGAGACAGGGTTTCAACATGTTGGCCAGGCTGGTCTTGAACTTCTGACCTCAAATGATCTGCCGGTCTCAGCCTCCCAAAGTACTGGGATTACAGGCTTGAGCCACTGCACCCAGCCCAACAGCCAAGCCACATCACTTTACACGTAAAATGGGGCGGCAGCTTACAGGTTTATCGTGAGAACTAAGCCAAGCAGCTAATAGAATGCCTGGTATACAGCAGGCGCTCAGTGCATGTGACTCCCGTGTTTGTCCTTCCTTCCCCTCCTGCTGCCTCCTCTCCACTCAGTTCTCACTGTGGCTCATTCTCTCTACACCATGAGGTAGCAAGGGAGGAGTCTCGGGGTGTCCTCCTGCGTGCCCCGCTGACCTCTGCCCTCCCTCCTCCAGTCTCAGCTCTGGTTGGACCTGAGCGCCACGTCCAGCCGCGAGCTGGTGGACAGCTTCCGCTCTAGGAGCCCTGTGCCCCCCAGCCAGCAGTCCCTGTACAAGCGGTTGGCCGAGGACTTCGGGGAAGAACCCTGGTCTTTCAGGTAGAGCATGTGATACTGGGGTCCTTCCTGGCGACTCACCAGAGAAACCAGCCTAGGCCTCAGGGCACCTGAGTATTACAGGCAGCAGCTCCTGCCCTCGAAGCCCCCGAGCTGGCAGCTGCTGGGCGGCCAGTGCTTGGGGCGTGGGGACTCAGAGGGAGCAGGTGATGCAGTTTGAGCCTGCGGCTTCTCATGCTTTGCAGCAGCTGCCTGGAGATTCCGGAAGTAGGCCTGGGAGCCCCGCCAGGAGCGAAGGCGGGTGACACAGACCTGGATTATGAGCTCCTAGACGGGGCAGGTAAGCACGCCCAACCCTGAACCTCCACAGCAGTCCGCATCCCCCTGGCAGAGCAGGGAGCTGATGAGACAGCCAGGGCTTCTCCCCAGGGACAGGGCAGATAGAAGCAGAGCTCAGCACCTGCCCTGGGCCTTCACCTTGGCCTCAACCTTGCGCTTTGGGAAAGTCCCGCCTGCCAGGCAGCATAAGCCAGAGCCCGGCTGTGCTCTGTTTTCTGGCATCCTTGTGTTTTTCCCTAGAGCCAGGGGAGTTGGTACTTGCCCTGCGCAGTACCGAGCACCCTGCTCTGATCTGTGGAGACGCTTGGGCTTCCCAGTGGTTTCAGGGGGCAGCAGGCAGGGTTGCTTCGTGGTGCCCAGCTGAGCTTGAGGCGAGGCACAGAGTGGCATCTCCCCGAGGGGGGCACCTCTCCTCTCAGGCGCTGGCCCTGAGGCCTCGTGATTCTCCTGTGGCTCATTTGTTTGTGACTGAACCAGCCTTCTCTCCGTCCCAAGTCCATGGGCCCGTCACAGGTGGGTGCCTTAGCCTTTCCGCCTCAGCACAGCTGGCTCTAGCCGTGAGCACTGCACACAGTAGGTGCTTTGCTCCCCATCTGGAATTCACCCCGTGGCCACCAGTGCCCTGTGCTGCCCACCCCGCACTCCCCCTCTGCCTTCTGTGGGCTGTGTGATCAGAAACCTTCCCCTTTGGGGACTCATACACATTTTTATTTATAACAGTGATAAATTGAGAGAGTCCACCTAAGGCATATCTAAATTAGGTGTGAGATGAGAAGGGAGGGCTTATTCCTCTTTATTTTTCCTCTGTGAGCATTCTGCACGATGCCCTGGTTGCATATAGTTTTAGCAGAATTGACCTCAGATACGTCGGGAGTACACACCTCGTTTCATTGGCTTTGAATGTGATCGCAATGGGATTCTGCCTGTGAGCCAGGCCTAGGGAAATCTTTGGTCTCTGCTGGCAGTGGTTCTCCTGTGTGGGTCACAGAGTGAGACTTCCTGCCGTGGACCCTGGCAGGCTGCTCCCTGGCTCTCGGGGGCTCACAGGCCGCACAGTAAAATGCAAGAGCTTGGGAGACCCTGGGAGCCTTTAGACCCAGGATTGACAACTCGGAGACCTGCCCCAGTCAGCTGGGAAGTAGGGTGGTCTGGGGTAAGCAGCAGGCAGCCACTGGCCAGTGCAGTGATTGCTGCCACCCCGAAATGCAGATCAGCACAGAAATGCAGGCCTGTGTAGAAATGCAGCCCAGCACAGGCCCATGCAGACATGGAGCCCAATGCAGTCATGCAGGCCCATGCAGAAATGCAGGCCAGTGCAGAAATGCAGGCCAGTACAGAAATGCAGGCCCCTGCAGAAATGCAGGTCCGTGCAGAAATGCAGACTGGTGCAGAAATGCAGGTCCATGCAGAAATGCAGGTCCGTGCAGAAATGCAGGTCTGTGCAGAAATGCAGGCGGTGCAGAAATGCAGGCCCGTGCAGAAATGCAGG
>NW_016107351.1:3010226-3010675 GCF_001604975.1 Cebus imitator | reverse complement strand
GTGCAGAAATGCAGGCGGTGCAGAAATGCAGGCCCGTGCAGAAATGCAGGTCTGTGCAGAAATGCAGGCGGTGCAGAAATGCAGGCCCATGCAGAAATGGAGCTCAATGCAGAAATGCAGGCCCGTGCAGAAATGCAGGCCAGTGCAGAAATGCAGGTCTGTGCAGAAATGCAGGCCCGTGCAGAAATGCAGGCGGTGTAGAAATGCAGGTCCGTGCAGAAATGCAGGTCTGTGCAGAAATGCAGGCAGTGTAGAAATGCAGGCCCATGTAGACATGGAGCTCAATGCAGAAATGCAGGCCCGTGCAGAAATACAGGCCCGTGCAGAAATGCAGGTCAGTGCAGAAATGCAGGCCCGTGCAGAAATGCAGGTCTGTGCAGAAATGCAGGTGGTGCAGAAATGCAGGCCCGTGCAGAAATGCAGGCAGTGTAGAAATGCAGGTCCGTGCA
>NW_016107351.1:3008730-3010169 GCF_001604975.1 Cebus imitator | reverse complement strand
CAGGCCCGTGCAGAAATGCAGGCAGTGTAGAAATGCAGGTCCGTGCAGAAATGCAGGTCTGTGCAGAAATGCAGGTGGTGCAGAAATGCAGGCCCATGCAGAAACGCAGGTCCATGCAGAAATGCAGATCATTGCAGAAAGGCAGCCCCAGGGTTACAGCAGATTTTTTTTCAAGTGAAGCCAGAAATCCAGATTTAAGGTGAAATCTCCCTATCTTTTAAATGTTGGCAACTCATCCAAATATCAGAAAATAGTATGTGGTGTTCAGACCCTCCCAGTTACAGCTCCCACTAGTTACAGTGATTTTAGGAAAATGAAATCAGGGTCCCAAGCATTGAGGAAGGGGTGGAGGAAGAGAAAGCTCAGCCTCAGCAAAGAGGATGGAACAGGTGGCGGGGTGGGGGCCTGAGGCTGAGGGAGAAGGGAGCGAGGTCACAGCAGGTTACAGGAAGCCCCGTCAGCAGTGGGGTGACCAAGATCTGTAAGCTCTTGCTTCTTCCCAGACCTTCCCCAGCTGGAAAGCAGCCTGCAGCCATTCTCCGCTGGAAGCCTGGATGTCTCAGAGAGGTAAGCAGCAGGTGGGAACCCTCCGAGGCTGGCTGGGAACCAGGGCCAGGGAGTGGCAGAGCAGAGGGCGATTGTCCTATCACCACTGGGAGGCGACAGCCTTTCCAAGTGCTTGGGGCCATGCAGCAGGAGAATTCCGGAACACTGGGGCTAGTAGGAAGCAATGGGGAGGTGGCCTTGCCGGCTCTCCTGCTCTGGGCAGTGCACAAGCTGGTCATCTCCCCACCTGCAGCAGCATGCTCATGAGGCGGAGGCTGGCCCGCAGGATCCTGAGCCAGGTCACGGTGCTGGCGTTCCAGGGGGATGCATTGCTGGAGCAAATCAGCGTCATCGGTGGGAACTTCACAGGCATCTTCATCCACCGGGTCACCCCGGGCTCGGCGGCGGACCAGATGGCTTTGCGCCCAGGCACCCAGATTGTGATGGTGAGCCATGCGAGGCCCCTCCTGCCTCCGCATGGGGTCAACAGCAGCAGGTGGGGAGACTCAGGCAGGCATTAGATGCCCAGACAACGCAGATCGACTCTGGACTGGGCCCGTGCTCTTTACTGGGCTGCTGTAAAGCATTCTGCTCATTTATAGATGAGAGTCACCCACGGTGGCTGCTGCCATGCAGCGCTTCTGACCAGGAGTCTTTGCATGAGGTCCCTTGACAGGGCTGTTCTGGTTGGTCACTTCGGGTGTGTGCAGTAAAAAACATGTGACATAGGCCGGGCGCGGTGGCTCAAGCCTGTAATCCCAGCACTTTGGGAGGCCGAGGCGGGTGGATCACGAAGTCAAGAGATCGAGACCATCCTGGTCAACATGGTGAAACCCCATCTCTACTAAAAATACAAAACATTAGCTGGGCATGGTTGCGCATGCCTGTAATCC
>NW_016107351.1:2952663-3007861 GCF_001604975.1 Cebus imitator | reverse complement strand
ATAGTTTGCTGGATGAGGTGGCTCACGCCTGTAATCCCAGCTCTTTGGGAGACCGAGGTGGGTGGATCATGAAGTCAGGAGTTTGAGACTAGCCTGACCAACATGGTGAAACCCTGTCTCTACTAAAAATACAAAAGTTAGCTGGGTGTGGTGGCACATGCCTGTCATCTCACCTACTCAGAAGGCTGAGGCAGGAAAATCACTTGAACCTGGGGAGCAGAGGTTGTAGTGAGCCAAGGCCACTGCACTGCAGCCTGGGTGACAGAGCAAGACTCTGTCTCAAAAAAAAGAAAAGAAAAGAAAATACTTCTGGGCACAGTGGTGCATGCCTACAGTCCTGGCTACTCAGATGGCAGAGCCCAGGAGATGGAGGCGGCAGTGAGCTATGATTGCACCGCTGCACTCGAGCCTGGGCGGCAGAGCAAGACCCTGCCTCAAAAAAAAGAAAGAAAAGGAAAGCCCGGTGCTTTCTTCATATGAAAAACAGTTTAAACCAAGAAATATGCAAGATGGGCTTCACCTTATCCCAGAGGCTCACTGTGTGGCCCCCAGGAGGGGACGGGGGATGGGGGGTGTGGGGTGGGAAGGTGAGCACAGAGGAGGGGAGAGGATGGGGTTGAACCCCTTGTCTCCTCTGGGGCTGACGGGAGACAGTGACAGGAGTGTTCCGTGCACCCCTCGCTGCCCCCTTGGAACAGGCTGTCCAAATGCTGAGCTCCCCCAGGGCTTGAACAGTAGCACACGGAGCTCCTAATGCAAGTGTCCTCCTGTGGTCTCCCCTCCACTCAACCCAGAAAGCCCTTCTTTACATTTCTCTCTCTTTCTTTTTTTGTTTTGAGACGGAGTCTCACTCTGTTGCCCAGGCTGGAGTGCAGTGGCACAATCTCAGCTCACCACAACCTCCACCTCCTGGTTTCAGGCGATTCTCATGCCTCAGCCTCCCAAGTGGCTGGGATTACAGGTGTGTGCCACCACGCCTGGCTAATTTTTGTGTTTTTGGTAGAGACAGGGTTTCACCACGTGGGCCAGGCTGGTCTCGAACTCCTGACCTCAAGTGATGTACCAGCCTCAGCCCCCTAAAGTGCTGGGATTACAGGTGTCAGCCACCATGTCCAGCCCTTCCTTGCATTTCTAACCATCAGCAGTCCCCAAACTTTTTGGCACCAGGGACTGGCTTCATGGAAGACAACTTTTCCACAGACCAGGGAGGGGGAGATTGTTTGGGGAGAGTTCACAATTTATTGTGCCCTTTATTTCTATTATTATTACACTGTAATATATCATGAAATGATCATAATTCAGAATCAGCGGGTGCCCTGAGCTTGTTTTCCTGCAGATGGTCTCATCTGGGGGTGACGGGAGACAGTGACAGATCATCAGGCGTTAGATTCTCATAAGGAGCACACAACCTAGATCCCTCACACACGCTGTTCACAGTAGGGTCCAGGCTCCTGTGGGAATCCAATGTTGTGCTGATCAGACAGGAGGTGGAGCTGAGGCAGCAATGCTCACTTGCCCACCCCTCCCCTCCTGCTGTGTGGCTGGGGTCCTAACAGACCAGGGCCAGTACGTGTCTGTGGCCCAGCAATTGGGGACCCCTGCTGTAAGGTTTCCCAGTTACCAGCCATGTGGTAGCTCAAGAAACAGGGCACCTTTACGATGTTCAGGGAGATAGTCCCAGGATCCTAAGGGGACCAATTCAGTTTTAATGGTGTTAAAACACAACTTAATTTTGTATCGTAAAAAATATCTACTCATCCAAGCTTAGAACAATGTTGAAAACAAATGAAGTGGATGGTGGAAGCCCCGCAGGGTGGGCCTTCACGGTGGGGCAGGCTGTGGGCGGGAGAGCCATGGCATTGGGGGGTGAAGGCCAGGGATGCCACTCAGCAGCCCGTAGGGCTCACGACAGCCTGCAGCAACACAATATGCCCCCAAGGCTGAGAAACCCCTATCTAGAATGCTCTTGAATGCTCTAGAACTGAGGTCCTTCCTTTTTTTTTTTCAAGAGAGGAAAGTGCTTATCACCAAGAAATCCTGACCTCAGCAGTGGAAGGGTTGGGGAAGGGTTGGCAGTTGACTCTCTGGCCAGGAATGTGTGTAGCATGCATCGGGAGAGGCTGGAAGACCCCACAGAGGCTCTGTCGTGCAGCTTTGTGTTAGTCAAGGCGTGCAGGCCTCGCCTCAGTGCCCTGAATGTCCTCGTGTCCCGGCTGGATTCAGAGTCCTGGGGGAAAGAGACTGACCTTCTCGACTTGCCCTCAGGTTGATCACGAAGCCTCAGAGCCCTTGTTCAAGGCAGTCCTGGAGGACACAACCCTGGAGCAGGCCGTGGGGCTTCTCGGGAGGGTGGACGGCTTCTGCTGCCTGTCTGTGAAGGTCAACATGGACGGTACACACGCCACCCCTCTCGAGTGCACAGCTGCCTGGCCAGTCTCCGTGACCCTTAGGTCCCTGGCTTCTCTGCATGCCCAGCACCCAGGGTCCAGGAGAGGATCAGCCAGGCTGTGCCCCAGGTCCCCGGGAAACATCCCACTCACTGACTCCAGCGCCAGAGTGGCGTCTGAGGCTGGGGCAGGGTCCTTCCTTCTTTCTGACTTTCATGTTCTGCAATCTTCTTCGAGGGGGGGCTTGCATCCCCAGCTCATTTGTGGCTCATGTTCCCTTTTATCAGGTTATAAGAGACTCCTCCAGGACCTGGAGGCCAAAGTGGTGACCTCAGGGGATTCCTTCTACATCCGGGTCAACCTGGCCATGGAGGGGAGGGCCAAGGGGGAGCTGCAGGTGCATTGCAATGAGGTCCTGCACGTCACCGACACCATGTTCCAGGGCCACAGCTGCTGGCACGCCCACCGCGTGAACCCCTATACCATGAAGGATGCCGCGGGCCACGGCACCATCCCCAACTACTCCCGGTGAGCAGCTTCCCAGAGCCTGGCATGTCCCCAGAGAAGCCCATGGGGAAACGGGGCCCAGCCTGCCTCGGCTTCCTCCTCCTGCCCGGGAATAGAGGGTGGTTGTGGTGAGATCCCCCTATGGAGGGGAACCTGCCAAGATCACTGCTGAAGATGGTGTTTTTTGTGTGATGGATACTTTTTCTCTTTTCTTTTTTTGAGACAGTCTTGCTCAGGTGCCAGGTTCCAGGCTGGAGTGCAGTGGCACAATCTCCGCTCACTGCAACCTCCGCCTCCCGGGTTCAAGCAATTCTGCCTCAGCCTCCCCAGTAGCTGGGACTATAGGCACGCACCATCACGCCCAGCTAATTTTTGTATTTTTTTAGTAGAGACGGGGTTTCACCATGTTGGCCAGGGTGGTCTCGATCTCTTGACCTCATGATCCACCCGCCTCGGCCTCCCAAAGTGCTGGGATTACAGGCGTGAGCCACTGCGCCCGGCCGGATGCTTTATCTCTTGCAAATGAAATGTTCATTCTGGAACTTTCTAGATCAGGGTTTCTCAGCTTTGGTACCATAATGTTTGGGGCTGATCCCTGCCTGTACTGGGGCCTTCCTACACAGGATGCCGGGAGCACTCCCACGCCCCATTTGTGACAACCAGAAATGTCTCCCTATGTTACCAAGGGTCCCCTGGTCCTCCTAGGACTGTCTTGGTCTGAGCACTGAAAGCCCCACATGCAGGGAGCCCCTCAGTCCTGGGCAAGCAGGGACAGCTGGTGACCCTCTCCGGGGAGTGACATTGCCTCCTGCCCTACTCCATTGAAAACGATTGCTCTCGATCGGCCTACGGGAGGCTCCAAGGTTCAAGTGTGCAGAATGCTCAGTGCATCCCCAATCCTTGTTGCAAACTCAAGTGCCTTGGGGATCAGAGCCAGCAGGTCCTGGGAGAGGGCTGGCACTCTGCATTTCTGACAGCTTTCTCGGTGACTCCAGGCTGCAGGCCACGGACCCACTGTAAATAGTGAGGTTCGGGAGCAGGGGCCTGCATGCTGGCTGCTCATCAGCATCCCCTGGGTCCTACCCCATGATAAGTGAATCAGCATCTCCAGGGGTGGGCTCAGGGCCTGCAGCCTTTGGAAAGCTCTGGAGACTGTGATGGCTGCCAGGGTGGAGCAACGGGGTAACGGGGTGTCTGGAGCTCTAGGTGGAGCGCCTCCTCTCCCACCCAACCATTTCCCCCACTTCCCCCGCCCTGCTGTCCCCTGCCCCACTGTCCCCTACTCAGCTCTCCCCTGCCCCACTCGCCCCGTCCCACACCCCCCTGCCCCGCTCCCCCTGCCACGCACCCCTCTGACCGGCTCTCCCCTGCTCAGCTCCCCCCGCCCTGCTCCCCCCTGCCCAGCTCTCCCCTGCCCAGCTCTCCCCTGCTCGGCTCTCCTGGCAGGAGGCAGCTGGGACAGGACCTCTCCTGGTCTGTGCAGGGCTCAGCAGCAGCTCATAGCCCTCATCCAAGACATGACTCAGCAGTGCACAGTCACCCGCAAGGTGAGGCCCCAGGGAGGGTCCTGGCCCCCTGGGGTGAGTTGGAAGAGGGAAACAGTGCTGGCAGGAAGGCAGGGGTACCATGTGGAGAGTGTGGGATGCCAATTGGAGGAGGATGACTCCGCCTGTCTCTCCTCTGGGCCCCTCCAAACCAGGACAAGTCTGCGGCCCCCAGCCAGCCTGCAGGCTCTTGCATGGGTATAGCATATCTTGTGGTGCTCTCAGAGCAGCCGTGTTTCTGCATCACTCCCAGGGCACCCTAGTGACAGTCATCTTCCCTGAATTCCCCCTCCTCTTCGCCAGGCGTCTTTGTGTTCTCCAGACACAGGACACTTGGCAGGTTGCTAAGCACCGACCTGTCCGTGCGGTTGCTAAGAACCACGGAATGGGGCTCGGCCAGTTCCCCAGAATTGGGGCTGGGCACGGGGGAAAGAACCACGGAAGGGGGCTCAGCCAGTTCCCCAGGATGATGCGGGGCTGGGCACGGGGGAGACCTCTGTCCTTCCTCCTGCCTTGGCAGGCCACCCCTCACTGCAGGGCCCTGCTTTGGGACTGTCAACCTGAGGACTCCTCACATCCCCAAACCCCCTGGCAGAGGCTCTGGGCATCCTGGCTGTTCAGTGGGCACAGTCTGATGGTGCAGAGACCACACTGGATTTGCTGGTGTGGTGGGTGTCAGGACAGGGGGCTGCTGGGCCCGTATTGATGGCTTTGACAGCTCCTCCTCCTCCCTTCTCCGTCCCTCCTTCAGCCATCTTCCGGGGGACCCCAGAAGCTGGTCCGCATCGTCAGTATGGACAAAGCCAAGGCCAGCCCTCTGTGTCTGTCCTTTGACAGGGGCAAGTCGGACTCCAGCAGGATGGAGGGTGAGGCCTGGTGAGCTGGCACAGGGGCCGCTGGCTCCAAGTGGGCAAGGGGCTTTGGGAGCTGCTGCTAGTTGGTCTGCTGGGGCAGGGGGAGGCCACTCATTTAGGCCAGGATCTGCTCTTTAAGAATCATGGTTGACATCCACATGCATTTCTGGACAGCGACTGAGCTACCCATCTTTAAAGCCCTGTAAGTCCTACTTCTGTAATCTGTGGCAACAGAATAGTCCAAAAAAAAAAAAAAAAAACCCAAAAAAACAAAAACAAAAAAACCCCCAGTCCCGAAGGGTAATCCCAGCACTTTCGGAGGCCAAGGTGGGTAGATCGCTTGAGGTTGGGAGTTTGAGACCATCCTGGCCAACATGGTGAAACCCTGCCTCTACTAAAAATACAAAAATTAACTGGGTGTAGTGGTGCACACCTCTAATTCCAGCTACTCAGGAGGCTGAGGTAGGAGAATCACTTGAACCCGGGAGGCAGAGGTTGCAGTGAGCTGAGATCACCCCACCGCACTCCAGGCTGGGCGACAGAGCGAGACTCCATCTCAAAAAAAAAAAGTTCAGGAGAGGAGTACACGGGCCCAGGACAGAGGGAGGGCTGAATCCTGTGCCCAAGGATGGCTGAGGAGAAGGGTGCTGCTCTCCCAGATTCTTTGGAAGGAAGAAAACCCTGGCTCCTGCCATCCTCCCTGGGGCCTAGAGAAACTGGGATTAAGTTGCAGGCTGCAAAGTGGCGCGTGGAGAGCCACAGAGCTGTGTAACGCACGTGCAAAGGAGCCGCTCTGCCGGGGCTGTGGCACTCAGACCAAGTCCTGTGACCGCTGAGCCTGTGACCCTGGCACTCTAGGTGTTGGGGCTGCCGCAGTGAGCAAAGCAGGCCCAGGCTGTGGCAGCCTCCCCCACCCCCTGGCTCCCCTCCTCTGCAGACTCCAGCACATGCTTCTGGGCTGAGAGCTGCTTCACCTTGGTGCCCTACACACTGGTGCGCCCGCATCGTCCCGCCGGGCCCCGGCCTGTGCTCTTCGTGCCCAGGGTGGTTGGGAAGATCCTGAGCGAGAAGCTGTGCCTCCTCCAAGGGTTTAAGAAGTGCCTGGCAGGTATACTGTTACCTGGAAACCCCTCCTCCCCTCCACCCCTCCTCCAGTCCCTTCCTTCACCCCTCCCTCCCTCCCTCCCTCCTCTACCTTCATCTCCTTCCCCTTCCCACAGTGCACATTCCCACGCTCACCTGCTCTGTCCAGATAGTTCAGGATGGAGGTGCAGGGCACAGAGCGGGGTGTGCAGAGCCAGGTGTGTAAAGTGGACACCCTAGGAAGAGCTTCTCCCAGGGATGGCAGGGGGCCCGGTGATGGGGGTGTTTACCGTGGGACTCCCTTGGACCCCCACGCAGCTGGTGTATGAGGGCCCTGTCCGATGTCATCTGCAGAGTACTTGAGCCAGGAGGAATATGAGGCCTGGAGCCAGAGAGGGGACATCGTCCAGGAGGGAGAGGTGTCCGGGGGCCACTGCTGGGTGACCCGCCATGCTGTGGAGTCCCTCATGGAAAAGGTGAGGGCAAACGGGGATGGGTAGGGGAGCTGTCCTGGGGAGGGTTTCGGGAAGGCAGAGGAGGGGGATGAGATAAAGGTACAGGGACTGACCTGAGACCTGGTGACCTTGTCACCGACCTCTGGGCCCCAATACGCCAGCAGTAGCCCAAACCTCATCTCAGCCAGTTAAGATCGACATGACTGTGGGTGAAGCCTCCCAGCTGCTTGAGCCTCAGTTTCCTCAGCTGCGGGGGGGAGTGTTTCATAGGTATTTGTCTGAGAATGAATAGATCCCAAATAACAACACGCTCCATGTTCGACAGTGCAGACAAACGCATGAAAAGCAGTTCTCCGTGGCCCACAGCTGTGTCTGCACAGGCATAGGAAGCAGGGCCTGGCATCTGGGTATCTCCCTAGGGGCTGGCAGAGCTCCATGCCAAGTCCACCTCAGTCCCCAGAGCTCAGTTTCTAGATTTTCCCAGTGAAAAATCAAAGGGATGGAAACTCTACAGACTGCACAGCAAGCAGCCTTATTTAGAAAGTGGCAAACTTGGTCAGACCCAGGGGCTCGCACTTGTAACCCCAGCACTTTGTGAGGCCAAGGGGGGAGAATCATTTGAGCCCAGGAGTTTGAGACCAGCCTGAGCAACACAGTGAGACCCCCATCTCTCAATAGAAAAACTTTAACTAAAAAAAATTAAAAAATTAAAAGAGGGCCAGGCATGGTGGCTCACGCCTATAATCCCAGCACTTTGGGAGGCTGAGGTGGGTGGATCCCTGAGGTCAGGAGTTCAAGACCAGCCTGGCCAACATGGTGAAACCCCGTCTCTACTAAGAATACAAAAAATCAGCCGGGCTGTGGTGGCACACACCTGTAATTCCAGCTACTCAGGAGGCTGAGGCAGAATTGCTTGAACCCAGAAAGCAGAGGTTGCAATGAGCCAAGATTGCGCCATTGCACTCCAGCTTGGGCAATAAGAGCAAAACTCCATCTCATAAATAAAGAAGAAAATGGCCGGGCAGGGTGGCTCATGCCTGTAATGTCCATACTTTGGGAGGCCTAGGCAGGAAGATTGCTTGAGCCCAAGAGTTGGAGACCAGCCTGAGCAACATAATGAGACACCGTCTCTACAAGGAAATTAAAAACTAAAAAACTAAAAAGAGAAGAAAGTGGCAAGCTCTCTTCCCCCATCTCCTCTGCAAAATTCAGTACTGCCCAGCTCCTGCCCTCAGCCTGCCCAGAGGGCCCCTCAGACCTGGGTGCAGCCTCCCTTTGCTTCCTCCGAGGCCCCTGATCTTGACTCACTTCTCCCTCTCCCTCCCGCAAAGAACATCCACGCCCTCCTGGACGTCCGGCTGGACAGTGTCTGTGCCCTGCACAGAATGGACATCTTCCCTATCGTCATCCACATCTCTGTCAATGAGAAGATGGCGAAGAAGCTCAAGTAGGTGCCCGTGGGGGGCTGGGCAGTGGGCTTTGAAGTGGCTCCTGGGCTCCCCAGAAGCCCATGGCAGGTGCCTCTGGAGTGTGCTCTGCGGCTTTTAGGAACCTGAGGCGCTGATGGGGCAGTTTCCACACAACTTTGGGACAAGGGCCCTGCTGATAGCTCATGACATTCCTCTGATTTTGGCCGGGCACAGTGGCTCACGCCTGTAATCCCACCACTTTGGGAGGCCGAGGCGGGCAGATCACTTGAAGTCAGGAGTTCAAGACCAGCCTGGCCAACGTGGAGAAACCCTGTCTCTATTAAAAATACACAAACTAGGCTGGGTGTGGTGGCTCATGCCTGTAATCCCAGCACTTTGGGAGGCTGAGGCAGGCAGATCACTTGAGGTCAGGAGTTCGAGACCAGCCTGGCCAACATAGAGAAACCTTGTCTCTACTAAAAATACAAAAATTAGCAGGGCATGGTAGCGCACACCTGTAGTCCCAGCTACTTGGGAGGCTGAGGCAGGAGAACTGCTTGAACCTGGGAGGCGGAGGAGTTGCAGTGAGCCGGAGATCACACCACTGCACTCCACCTGGGTGACAGAGCAAGACTACATCTCAAACACAAACAAAAGAAAAGCAAAAACAAAAACTAGCTGTGCGTGGTGGCGGGCACTTGTAATCTCAGCTACTTGGGAAACTGAGGCAGGAAAATCTCTTCAACCTGGGAGGCGGAGGTTGCGGTGAGCCGAGATCAAGCCACTGCACTCGAGTCTGGGCAACAGAGTGACACTGTGTCAAAAAAAAAAAAAACAACTCTGATTTCATGCTCACCAAACAAACTCGATTTCAAATCTGGCCTCTCAGGAATCTTGATACCAGGACGAGGATGCCTTTTGCAGTGGGCAAAAGTAGCCCAGTCACTGGCAAATGATATTTTATCATTGAAATTTAAAGTTGTAAATTAACACATTGGCACTCCCTCCCCAAGAGCAGCCTAGAGGACCACTGTGAGGCCAGACCCAGACCCAGCCTCGGCTCCACTGACACTCCGCACTTACTGGGGTACAGTCTAACCCTATTTGGCTAAGGACAAAAAAAAAAAAAAGGTAAAAAAAAATTACTTGGTTTACTGGGGACAGACCACGATGTCTTGCTGCTGTGCCCTTTCCACTCCGGGAGCCCAGGCTGCGTTCCAGACAGCCTGACCCCACTGCCGGGGCCCGGGCCCCATCTTCTTTACAAGGTCCCCTCAAAGCGAGGCCACCTGTGTTCAGGGGGTGTTTGGGTGCATGTCAACACCAGCTCAGCAGGGCTGCTGGGCCCTTGCCCTCCCCTGAGCCCACCCTCTGTCTCTGGCCTGTGCAGGAAGGGCCTACAGCGGCTGGGCACCTCGGAGGAGCAGCTCCTGGAGGCTGCCAGGCAGGAGGAAGGAGACCTGGACCGGGCGCCTTGTCTGTACAGTACTCTGGCTACCGACAGCTGGAGTGACGTGGACGGCCTGCTCAGCTGTGTCCGCCAGGCCATTGCCGACGAGCAGAAGAAGGTGGTGTGGGCGGAGCAGAGCCCCCAGTGACAGGCCCGGGACTGTGGAGGCCTCTGGGTGCCGGTGAATGCAGTCCTGTTTCTGGGTACAGGGCCTCTGGCAGAACTGTGGGCACCTGGGCACATGAGGCCAGCTCTCCCCTCTGGCTGGGGTCTAACCTTGAACCCTCGCCACGTGCAGGACGCATATGGTGAAGCCACTTGTATCTGCTTACTTTTCCGTGGAAACCATCTTCACCCGTCACCAGGCTTGCCATGGTCTGAACTGGAGACCGTGAGAATGTTTCTGCAGTGGCAAAGGAGGGACATCTTCCCACGCCTTCCCTAGAGCTGGAGGCCAAAACCACCTGTCTGTAGACCTGATTCAAATCCGTGGGCCTGCACTTCCCTTTTACATTTTGATGTGTCAAAGACTTGCTCCAAAAGCATAGAGGCAATGGGTGGGGAGCCAGGGGGGCCCCCAAGGCTGCTGCCACCCTTGCCGGGGCAGAGGCACAAGCCCACATATGCCATGCAACTGGCCACCTTTTCTCAGCTTCTGAGGCTGTGATGCCTCCAAACTCCAGTTTACAGAGGCCAGTGTGTTTACTTGTAAATGACGTTTCTGGGTGATACAGACAGTACTTTCAGGGGGCCTATGCCCTGTGGCCTCCATGCCCGTTCAGTGGGGGCATCCTGGAGGAGCCTGGCACCAACACCCGTGTACAAGGCCCGGTGGACTCTGCCTTCCCCCAACCTCACTTTGCACCCCAGCCCTCAAACATCGAGACTCCACCCCCAGGGCTCAGGGGAGGACCCAGGTCCCCCAGCACCTGGCCTTGCCCGACCTCCTGGGACTGTGGCAGAGTGAATGTCATTAGACAACAGTGTCTGAAACCCAGGAAGCTGTTCTAGAATTCAGTATTGTCATAAACGAGTTCAGGAAAAGAACTATATATTTTACTAAAATAAAAAGCTTTTACAGTAGCTGGCCTGTGGCTTCCTCCAGCCCACCCCAGAATGGAGTGAGGGGGGAAAGGCCAAGGGCAGCCCACCCACTCAAGGAAGCTCCCTTTCCTTTGAGAGGCGTCCAGGCCCAGCTTCTGCTCCCGAGGTGGGCAGAGGCAAGGCAGGAACGGCGCATTCTCCCAGCAGTGCCAGTGTCACCCAAGAATTAACCCAAGCCACAGGACAGGGGCATCGCCATGCCTTCATCTTCAGACATTCTCACAAGAGATAAGCTTCTGCCCAGAAACACTCAACACTCAGGGAGCCTGCTGCCAACCAGCTGAAACCTGCCTGGGGACCTGGTGCTTGACTGTGGGGCAAAACAGAAGAAGCAGAAACCTGGCCAAGGGTCATTCAAAGGCTTCCGCTAGGCCAGAGGCTGGGAAGAGCCAGTCTGCCCGCCGCTCATGCAGCACCGAAGCCCCCACCTGCCTCTGTGAAGGGCTCAGAAGCATCTGTGGGTGCCGAAGCCTGAAGAGGCTTCAAGCCTCCCATTTGTAGGTCCCCAAACCAAGCCAGAAAACAGACCCCCTTGTCATGGGCTGGGGATGCTGCCCTGTCCTCAGATCATGGCTACAATTCCAGTGCCGGGACGTGGTTCAGACATGAGACAGCCGTGTCCCTTGCCATGACAGCAGTGCCCCTGGCGGTGGAGGGGCTGAGCACACGCTCTGGTCCCCCTCCAGGCATTGGCGGGAGTGACACCCTGCAGGAAGGAAGGACCCACCCTGGACAAGAGTGTGGAGGGAAGGGCTGTCGTTACTGCTCCCCAGGCTGGCCGCCACAGGGCTGTGTGTGGGACGTGTGCACAGGCCTCCTGGGGTGGTCACAGCTCATTGTGGAGGGGCTGGCACTGGGGAGAGAGCTTCTCCTCCAGGACGCTGTCAGGGGCACACACCCAGGGGTCATGGGTCTCCCACTGCCACTTGGACAGCTGGGCCTGAAGCATCTCCAGAACCTGTGCAAAGCGCGGGTCGGCGGCCAGGTTCTGGGTCTCATGGGGGTCCCGGCTCTGGTCGTAGAGCTCCCAGCGTGCCCGGTAGTAGTAATGATGGAGGTCCTTGTACCAGCCTGTGGGCCGCCCAGTTGCGGTGCGGTTCAGAAGGTCCTGGAAGGTGGGTGAGACGTAGAAGTCCTGGTCGATGGGAAAGGGCATCTTGAAGTTGAGGTTGTGCACGAGGCGGAAGTTCTGGTGGTGCACGGAGCGCATGGGGTAGGACATGGTGACCTCGTGGTGGCTCTGGCTGCCGAAGACGGTGGCCCAGGGGGGCTCGGCCTCCAGCGCTGGCAGGAGGGACCGGCCAGTGAGCTGGATGGTCTTCGAGCCAAAGATGGCATAGCTGGGGTAGGGGATGGAGAACCAGTCCAGGATGGTGGGCGTGAGGTCTGGAAGGGAAGCGGCGTCTCAGAGCTGCACAGCCCTCAGCACACAGGAGCTGCCCTTGAAGGGCCAAACCTGTGCCGCTCTGGGCGGCTACCTTCTCCAATCCGATCAGCAGCGGGATATGCCTCTTCCAGCTGACACCTCTCACCGCCAGCCATCTCTCTGGGCCACAGTGCCTCGGATGGCATAGCAAGAGGCCCAACTCGGTGACATTCAGGATCCTCCTAAAATCCTACGGACCAGAAAAGAAGTCTACTCCCACCCCGTGGGTGCGGCCTCGGTGCTCCCGGCTCATGCTTTGGGGCCAGAGACAGATGTGGGCCCCAAGAGAGATGTGGGCGCCGAGCTCGGAGGGAAGGGGAACCTGAGTGTGCTGCTGCCCGAGCCCACCCCTCCTGGAGGCTCTGCCAGGCGGTGTGCGGGATACGGTGGGCCTCTGCCCTGTGCCAAGGGGCTCACCCCGAGCCCTTCCCAAAGTCTTCCTGCACCACTATCTTTGTCTGCACGTCCATAACATGGGACTAGATGTCCCAGGGCTTTTAAAAAATGAACAGGGTCATGAGGTGCTTTGGGTGCCCTAGGAAGGCAGGATGGGGTGCAGAGGTGCTCAAAAAGGGGTCCCCAGGCCCACAGTATCGGCATCACCTGGGAACATGTCAGACATGCAAATTCTTGAGCCCCACCAAAATCTACTGAATCAGACACTCTAGGGGTTGCAGTCTGGATATTAACAAGCATCCCAGGTGATCCTGAAGCTCATCCGGGCCAGGCGGGGAAAAGCAATGGTTTTGAAAGCAGTGGGATCCAGGCTGGAATCCTAGCTTAGTGCTTACCAGCTGTGCAGTCTTGAACAGCCTACTTGACCCCTCTGAGCCCCATTCTTTTCCTCTGTAGAGTGGGAGTAACAGTCCCTTCTTTGCCCAGACGATACAAGAGCCATGTGCAGTAACGGGTGTGGAGCAGCATCTGACGCATCGCGGCCCTGGCGCACGTCCACTCCCACCCCTTCCCTGACGGAGGCAGGCAGAGGCATACCTAGGAGGCTGACGTAGGCCTCGCTGACCTGGCCCCAGCGTTTCGGGTGCTCTGGGGATGACAGCAGGAAGGGCTCAGCGGCGCCCGGCCAGTATAGGTTGGTCCTGCCACTGGGGAAGGGGATCCCATTGTCGGATGTGAAGATCACCAGTGTGTCATTCAGGACACCTGCGTCACGCAGCTCCTGGAGCACAAGCCCAACTCCTGCAGTGAGGGGCAGGAGAGCAGAGCTCAGCCGCAGACACACGCGGAGTCCCTGGGCCCCAGTGCTTTCTGGATTTGAAAGCACTCCTGTTCTTCCCACCAGCCCTGGCTCTTGCCCGGCTCCGCCGAGCTGCCCGTCTCTCAGCAGGCCTCGAATGGAACTCCAGGGACTCTAGCCTTCCCTTGGCACTTCAGCGTCATCCCCAGGCACCTGCTCCCTGCTGCCCACCAGCTTCTGGGTTCTCTGGAATCTCATGTCTGTCCCATGGAGCAAATAGGGCAGGGGCCAGAAGACAGGCTTTCCTCTACACCCACTCCTTCCCAGATCACCAAGAATTAGTGGCACCAACAGGGAAATGGCAGAGGTCCCAACCTCCAGTTGTGGGTTGGTGACCCTGGCCCCAAAAGACATGTGTGCTGGAGTCTGTGAAGGGGACCTTGTTTGGAAAGGGGCACTTTGCAGATAAAGATCCTGGGAGAAGATCATCCTGAAGTGCCCAGCCAGGCCCTAAATCCAATGACGGGGTCCTCATAAGAAGAGGAGACATGGGCAGGAGAGGAGACACGGGCAGGAGAGGAGGCAGGAAAAAGGTGTGTGAAGGTTTAAACAGAGATGGGGGCGATGCTGCCGCCAGCCCAGAACATTGAGCACTGCCGCAGCCCCCAGAGGCTGCAGGAGGAAAGGTAGGGGTCTCCCCTAGACCTTCAGGGGAGCGTGGCCATGCTGACACCTTGATTTCAAACTTGTGGCCTCCAGAACTGTGAGAGGACAAACTTCGGTTGTTGTAAGCCATCCAGTTTGTGGTACTTTTTAGGGCAGCCACAAAAAACTCACATGCCCCAAGTTCTCCATCTGCATAAGCTAGGGAACTCCAGACCCCACATCCGACCCAGGTCCTGTTGTTGGAAGTATCTGGAGTCTTCACCCAACCAACCTCTGCGGCACCCTAAGGTCCCAGCCCAGCAGCAGCTCCACGTCAGGGCAGCCCCGGGGTGGGTCCCCATGCCACCTGCAGACCCCTCCTCTCAATGTGGGCTCCACCTGCCGCTGCACAGGGCCTGCCACCCTGAGACCCTCACCCACACTCTGCTGTGACCTGACTGAGAGGGTGTTGGCCCAGGATGGGGGACCCAGGCTGTGGCCCCACCCCTGAGTGCCCAGTTCCGCAAGCCCACCTTGGTCCATGCGGCCGATGGTGGTGTATTGAGCAGCCAGGTCGGCTCGGGCTGCCGGGGTGTTGGGGACGAAGTAAGGCACCTGTGGCAGGTGGAGGGGAGCCAGGCTTAGAACAGACTGACTGGGGGGTGGCACCCAGCCTTCTCCCCAGGCCTCCTGTGAATGGATTAGCCCAGAAAAGCCTCACTCTGGACCACCCTGTCTCTCTACGGTTCTCTCTGTGGCCCCGAGGATGGGAACCTGAATCCAATTTGGTTAGAGCATCTTTCTTCCTCACCTAGGGCCAGAGCTACAAGCTCACGGGAGGGCCGCATCCCTGACCCAGGGCTGAGGGGCGTCCTTCCTACCAGCACGTCCTGTGGGTCATAGGCCTGTGGGGTCCAGTCTGGGATGCGACCCATGCCGCTCTCTCCATTGCCAAACTTCTCACAAAAGGCTCCGTACTGGGGCTGGGAGTGCCCACAGCGGTGGGGGTCGTGGAAGGCGACATAGAGGAAGAAAGGCCTGCACGGGAGAAGGCTCATTGCCAAGGCTGCAGGGCCAGTGCTGCCTGGCACAGGAAGCCCCTCCGCTCTGCCTCCTCCTCTGTATCTGGACATCAACCTATGACCCTCACTGCCTCAGTTTCCCCACATCCCTTCTCCTCCTGACCAGACTAACTTGAGTACCCAGAACCTTCTCCCCTGCCCCAACTCCAGCCACATGGGGACCCATGCATCCCGCCTGAAGACTCGGCTGTGCGGTGGGGCCAGCCGCCAGGGGAAGGGCAGGGGCCCCGCCTCGTACCGGTGGTCCCGAGTCTGCAGGAATTTCCGGACGAGCAGCTTAATTCTTGTGATGTTCCGCCCCACCTGGAGGACGGAGCTGTTCTCCTCGGTGTAAGCAAAGTCAAACGGGTACACGGTCTCCGGCCCCACGTGCTTCTTCCCGATGATGCCTGGGTGGGAAGAGAGGCCTGTCCAGAGTCCCTTCAGCCTCCCAACCCCCCTGCTCCCGTCCTTGCCCGCTCAGACCTAAGCGCACTGTGGGTTCTCACAGACTCACAGCCCAGCCAGGACGCACAACCAGGCCCAGGTCCTTCGGGACAAGAGCTAAGGGCAGGCCACAGGGGCTTAGGGTGCCTTGGGACAGGGCACTGAACCTCATGCGCTCCGGCCGGGCCTCTGTGCCTCACCCTGCGCCCTGCCCTCAGCACAGCGTCCTCACCTGTGCGCACACCGGCCTGGCTGAGCAGCAGTGGCAGGCTCCGCACCCTGTCGAAGGAGTTGAAGTGGTGCACGTCCTGGTGCAGCCCGTACATCCCGTTCTGATGCTGCCGGAAAGATGCATGAGGTCCAGGGCCCCACCAGCCGCACTGTCCTCACAGCCCTCCCATCACCAGGGGCCTTCTCAGGGCCCCCAATTTAGACTTCAAGTGACCAGAACCCAGAGAGCCCGGGTCCCCCTCCCACTCCCTGCCTGAGAGGCTCATGGGTCCCTCCCTCGAAAGGAGGACTTCGCAAGGAAGAAGGGGTCCTGGAGGGCGTGCAGCGGCGTGAGGTGGCCCGGATGTTCATTTTGCGCATCTGCACTTCTCAGCTCTTCTGTTACGACACATCACAGAGTGAAAAAGACAGGGCCAGGCCTTGTTTATTACCTAGTTATTTTATACTGTAAAACAAACTGTATATTTAAAAAACTCAGACTGCCTAGGGAGGTATCAGGCAAGAAGGAGGAGCCCCTCCTAGTCCCGTGGCCCACTGCCGGAAGTGGGCACACCTGTGTCCAGATGAGCCTCTCAGGAAGCATCTGCATCTGTGCCTGTGACCTCCCCACCCTGGCCCTCCACTCAGCCTCAGCCTCAGATGGAGACAGCACTTCGCTTACAATAAGCTAAGATCACAAGGTAAGAAACCAAAAGTAAGTGCCCATTGGCTGGTGCCGTGGCTCATGCCTGTAATACCAGCACTTTGGGAGGCTGAGGAGGGCTGATCAATTGAGGTCAGGGGTATGAGACCAGCCTGGCCAACATGGAGAAGCCCTGTCTCTACTAAAAATACAAAAATTAGCCAGGCGTGGAGGTGTGTGCCTGTAATCTCAGCTACTCAGGAGGCTGAGGCAGAAGAATTGCTGGAGCCCAGGAGGCAGAGGCTGCAGTGAACTAAGATCACGCCACTGCACTCCAGCCTGGTGCCACAGTGAGACTCCAACTCAAAAAACAAGACATAAAAGGGCTAGTCCTGTGTGATTCCAGTCCTGTGTGCCCCTGGAGCAGTCAGATTCATAAAGACAGAGGGAGAGTGTTGGTCGGCAGGGGACGGGAAGGGAGAATGTGGAGCTGGTGTTTCGTGGGGACAGAGCTTGTGTTTGGGAAGATGGGAAACTTCTGGAGATGGATGGATGGGGTGATGGCTGCACGGCACTGTGAATGAGCTTAATGCCATGGAACATGTACTGGAAAACGGCTAAGCTGGGAACGCTGATGTGTGTGCATTTTACCACCATGAAATAGGAGCGTGCGTGCCTAATGGCAGCAGGTCCCTGCACATAGCGCTCCTGGGACACTGTCACAATGGCAGTTCACACTGAGTAAGCACACCAGGCCTCACGCTAAGTGCTTACATACGAAGCATCAACCCTGCCAGTCCCCACGATACCCCCATCTTACAGATGAGAAAACTGAGGCACAGGAGGTAGGTCACTGGCTCGAGGCCAAACAGAGCAGGGAAGACAGGGCTGGCAGGTGGGAGTCGGAGCCCCAGTTTGCACTCACGGCCAGCGGCTGTGCCTCCTCCTGGAGGTGGGAGGGAAGTGGGCAACCCCCCCTCAGGGAGCCCAGGGATGGGAGACGTGGCAGAGGCCTGGGCCCCAGACGCAGCCTGTCTACTCCCGGCCCACCCCCTCCTCCTGCCTCTTGCACCTCACCTGGGGCAGGCCAGTAAGGAGGCTGGCACGGCTGGGAGAGCAGCTGCTGACGGAGGTGAAGGCGTTGCGGAAGAGGAGGCTGCGGCGGGCCAAGGCGTCCAGGTGCGGGGTGGCGATGGCGCTGTTGTTGTACGCGCCACTCTCGAAGCCGCCATCATCTGCTGTGTAAGGTGGGAGACAGCACGTGGTGTAAGGGGTCACGAGAAACAGCGCCAGGAGTGAGGGAGGCCGGGGCTGTGATGCCAGGAGGCAAGTTACCCACATGGGCATGGTACTGACTCAACACAAACGCTATCGTGACAGAGTGCTTCATTACCTAGGAGGCATGACACCTGAGGGGGTACAGCAGGCAAGCATGATACCAGAGGGCATGACAGCAGGTCTGATACCAGTGGGCATGTTAGCAGGCAGGCATGTATAGGAAGGCCCCCTACCTACTGGGTATATTAGCAAGCAGGCATGGTACTTAGTGGGCACGATACCCAGTGGGCATATTAGCAAGTGGGCATGGTACCCAGTAGGCATGATACTTGGTGGGTTGTTAGCAGGTGAGCAGGGTATGTAGGCTGGACTGATAGATGGTAGGTGTAGCAGGTGAACATGGTACCCAGGCACGCCTGATACCCGGGGGATATGTTGGCAGGCAGAAATGGTATCTAAGTGGGCATGATAAGCAGGCATCATACCCCAACAAGCTTGATGATACCCCAAGCATGCCTGATACCCAGTGGGCTGGTACCCAGCAGGCCTGGCACCTGGATGGGTATGAGAGCAGGCAGGCATGGTAACCAAGTGGTCATCATGGGCAGGCTTCATACCCCAACAAGTTTGATGATAGCCCAGCAGGCATGCCACCTTGGTGGGCATGTTACCCGGCTAGGCATTTAGGCAGACAGTGGCCGAATGCATGGCCACAGCACACTGCTGGGCAATTCCGGGCTCTGCAGACACTGCCTTGGGCACAGGGCAGGAGAGCCTCGCCCAGCACGTGTCTAAGGATCCGTGTGTGTGCCCCACCGCTGCTTCTCACTGATGCCATCTCAAAGGCCAAGAAACCTTCAGATTGTGTAGTTCAACCCTTTCACTTTACACGAAACAGCTGAGACCCAGAAAGGTGAGGTACAGGGCTCTGAGCTTCTACAACCACACCACGCTTCTTCCCCTGCTCTGGGGTAGACAACATTGGGGGCACCCGAGGAGAGGCTGGTGGAAACCCCCAGGACCAACACCTTCCCCCAGCTCCCTCAGAGGCAATGCGGTCCATGGCAGAGGAGGCTGCACAGCTTCAAGCTGGGCTCAAATCCTCCACCTGAGCTCCCCTCCTCCGCCCCACAGCACCCACGGGGTGTGAGCGCATGGCAGCCAGGTAAGCCTGGAGCGAGAGCAGGCTGCTGTGCTCCCTTCCTGCAGCCCAGAAGGAAAGCTGCCCTTCTGCAAACCCAGGGTGTCTTGGCACTTGGCTGTGGGCCTGCTATGGACAGAACTGTGTCCTCCCAGAATTCATGCGCTGAAGCCCTAACACCAACATGATTCTATCTGGAGACATGGTCCTTAATTAAGGTTAAATGAGGTCATAAGGATGGGACCCCGATCTGACAGGACTGTTGCCTTACAAGAAAAGAGAGAGAGGGCCGGGTGCCATGTTTCATGCCTGTAATCCCAGCACCTGGGAGGCCGAGGCAGGAAGATCGCTTCAGCCCAGGAGTTCGAGACTAGCCTGGGCAACACAGTGAGACTTTGTCTCTACAAAAAATACAAAAATTAACTGGGCACGCACCTGGGTGTGCACCTGTGGTCCCAGCTACTTGGGAGGCTGAGGCAGGAAGATCACTTGAGCCTGGGAGGTTGAGGCTGCAGTGAGCCAAGATTATGCTGCTGCACTCCAGCCTGGGTGATAGAGTGAGACTCTCACAAAAAGAAAGAAAAGAAAGAAAAAGGAAAAGAAAAGAAAGTGGAAAGAAAGAGAAAAAAAGAAAGAAAAGAGAGAGAGAAAAGAAAGAAAGAGAAATGAAAAGGAAGTGAGACCCCCCTCCCGCTTGTCATGTGAGGAAACAGTGAAAGGATGATCACCTCAAGCCGAAAGTGGACCCTCAGTGGAACCCAACCAAGCTGGCCCCTGACCCTGGATTCTCAGCCTGCAGAATTGCGAGAAATACATTTCTGTTGTTTAAGCCAACCTGTGGCAGTCCGTGCTAAGACCGGCCCTAGCGCAGGGGCTGCATGGCGGGGGCTCTGAGGGCCTCCAGTGGGAATCCCATCCGAAGATGAGGGTCCAGGCAGATTCTCCGCTGTGTTTCTGGGAGGTGAGGTGTTGGCAGGAGAGCTGTTTATGTTACAGTGAGCCGAACCCCCGCCCAGAGACCACAAAGTTAATCAGAAAGAGGGCACCTGGCAGCGTGCCAGACCTCAGAAGGGGAAAGAATCACAGGCCTTGGGTTTGGCCTTGTCACTTGTCACGGGCCAGGGTTTGATTACCCAAACCGGAAGTCTTGTGAGCAGCACAGTGCTTGCCCGAGAGGAACTTGGGGCTTCTCAGAGGGACTGGGATTGGGGGAGACGGTGGTGGGGGGTGGTGGAGGGCTGTGCCCTCGGACAAGGGAAAAGGCAGCTGAACCACAGCCTCTGGGGTCGGAAAAGATTACATTGGGGAGGAGATGAGAGCCAGGAGGGCATCCTGTCTGCAGTCTCTGGGGACTTGAGCACCAGCTCCTCCTCGGGAATCCCCTCCCGAGAGGGATCTGGGATCCGTGGACCCCTGGGCCCTGGCTGGGCAGGGTCAGAGGCGGGTGGGGACAGGCGGCAGGAGGTAAGGTAGCGGGGCTGGATGCTGGGGCTCACCCCTCCACCCCTCGCTGCCCTCTCTGGGGAGACACCCATTTGGAGTCTGAGGGCAGCACAGAGGGGTGGGCAGGAGGGAATGGCAAGGGGATACAAGGGCAGGGCACAGCAGGGTCAGCACTGGCCACGGGTAGGGAGGAGGCCAGTGGCCACTTCCGCGGGCCGCGGCAGGTGGGCGTGGGAGGGCGGCGCCAGCACTCACCGAGCAGCAGCAGTGCGTTCCGGGGGCGCGCCCGGCAGAGCCCCAGGACCAGCAGCAGCGCGCAGCAGGCGGGCCCGGGGCTGCGCATGGCGGCTGCGGCTGCGGCTGCGGCTTCCGCGCGGGCTCTGGTCTCCCGCTCGGCCCCGCCCCGGCCCCGCCCCGGCCCCGCCCCGGCCTCGCTCGGCCCCGCCCCGGCCCCGCCCCAGTCACGTGCGCCCCAGACCCCGCCCCGGCCCGGCCCGGGTGATTCCTGCGGACCCGGCTGCGGCGACGCCAGGAGACCCCGAGCTGCGGTGCCGGGTGGGTGAGTCCGTGGCCCGCGAGGGCGGCGGGCGGGGACCAGGGGCGGGTGGTGCGGACAGTGGCCAGGGTCGCCGGGGCAGCCGACGCGGGGAGCAGCGCAGAGCCCGAAAGCGCGGGCGCCTCCCCCGGGGACCACCCCCCTGCCGCCTCCTCACCCGGGTCCCCGTGGCCCTCAGCTTTGCTCGGGGCCTAGGGACTGCGGACTGTCAGGTGGCGCGGGATCCCCGCCGGAGGGCCCAGGATCCGGAGCCAGCGGCCTCGTGGGCGGGGACGGGGGTTGGGGAGTGGATTTTGGCCGGAGCGGGGCGTCCGGGGACCTGGGGGGCGGCTCTGTGCGCGGGCGCCGGGCCCTGGAGGATGCTGCGCACCTGAATTAACTGGGCGCCTCTGACGTCCTCCTAGAAGCAACTAGAACTCCAGGGCGTGAATGCCACAGGTGGGGGCTGAGCGAGTCGTGGTGTCAGGAGGGAGGACCCCCCCGCCAGCGCCGCAGTCCACCGTAGTGGATGGAGCCCGCATTGGTGCGCAGTTGGAAAACCTGGGATCCCCTCCCGGCCGCCGCCGGCACCCCCGCCAGCCTAGTGTGCCCCCGCGGCTCTAGGCTGCTCCCCGTTAAATTCCCTGGGGTGAAGGGGAAGAAAGGAAAAGGAAGCCAGTTCTCCAGGAGCGAGAAGTGTGAGCCTAATTAGTCTTCAGACTTCTCATTAAGAAATCGCTGAGCAGTTTCTCATCTGGGAGGGTTGAGAATGGAGGGACAGAAAGCACCCAGGATTTGCGCAGGGGGATTCAGGGAAAGTGGGTGATGAGGGGATGGGGGGGAGCTCCGGTCTTGGCCCGGTTTGGCTCTTGCACACTTTGTTGGCTTCCTCTCAGACCCGTCTGGCTTAGTGCCCCTGGGGAGGGGAGACCCAGAGTGACCCCTCCTGGCCCCGGCCGACTCTGACCGGTGTGGCTGGGTTCTTCGAAGGCCACGCTCTGACTGCTGGTCTATGTCACCTGCATCCACAGCCCCACTGAAGAAGATGCCCTCTTCAGTGCTGGGTCAGGCCAGGTTTTCCAGCCCCGGGATGGCCCCGAACACCTGCTGCTGCTCCCCCGCGGCCATGCAGAGGAGGCTGCCCATCCTGGCATGGCTGCCCAACTACTCCCTGCAGTGGCTGAAGATGGATTTCATCGCCGGACTCTCCGTGGGCCTCACTGTCGTTCCCCAGGCACTGGCTTATGCTGAAGTGGCTGGACTCCCGCCCCAGGTGAGGTGTCTGACTCTGCTGCCAGCCCCATCTCAGAAGCAATGTGGAGATACACAGCATCAATCCCAGACAGCATCAGCCATCCCGGGTTTCCACCCCTGGGCCCCAAGGAACCTTCGGTTTACAGTGTATAACACATGACTGTCTCTGGGCTGACCCAGGCTCCTGTGCCTGTGTGGCACACACGGACACTGAGCTGGTTGTGGAGGGACCACCGAGGTGACTCACGGAGGAGGCCTTAAGACTGCTTCCTCAGGCCGGGTGCCATGGCTCACACCCATAATCTCAGCACTTTGGGAGGCCGAAGTGGGTGGATCACCTGAGGTCAGGAGTTCAAGACCAGCCTGGCCAATATGGTGAAAGCCCCTCTCCACTAAAAATACAAAAAATTAGCTGGGCGCCTGTAATCCCAGCTACTTGGGAGGCTGAGGCAGGAGAATCACTTGAACCCTGGAGGCGGAGGTGAGCCAAGATCACACCATTAGACTCTAGCCTGGACAACAAGAGCAAAACTGCCTTTAAAAAAAAAAAAAAAGAATGCATTCTTAGACTCGGGCGCAGCATACAGGCCTGCACCAACCCCTTTGTCCGGCTGTCTGCACCCTGAGGCCCCGGTTGGGTGCTGCTAAAAGAGTGGCCTCCTGATCACTGCAGGCCCCCCTGCAGCGTAGGGTGGTGCATGTCTCCCCTGTGCATGCTCGTGTGTCCAGGACACAGCTGATACCCACACTTCCCGTGCATGCACACACACACTGGGGACATGGTGGGCTGGCCTCGGCCTCCTGGGTGCTCACCGCTGTCTCTCTCCACAGTATGGCCTCTACTCTGCCTTCATGGGCTGCTTCGTGTATTTCTTCCTGGGTACCTCCCGGGACGTGACTCTGGGCCCCACTGCCATCATGTCCCTCCTGGTCTCTTTCTACACCTTCCACGAGCCCGCCTATGCTGTGCTGCTGGCTTTCCTGTCTGGCTGCATCCAGCTGGTCATGGGGGTCCTACATTTGGGTGAGGCTCGATCTTCTTGCCAAGGGGATGCCCTTGACCTCAGCATTTCCTTGTTCGCATTTCAAGGTCTATCCCCGTGTGTGTTGGGGGCAGGGTGTGAGTATGTGTGTGCGTGTATAGGTGGGTGGCTGGGTGGAGGGGGTGGGGGCCTGGCCCCTTGGTCTACTCTTTTCTGCTGAGAGGCCAGGAGCTATGGCCTCAGACCCTAGTCTCCCTTTTCTGCTCTCCAAAGACAGCCAGGCAGGGTGTGTCACCCACCCCTTTTTAGCTGTAGCGTCTGCTCCCCAATCGCACCCTTCCCACCCCTCCCAGCTCACACATACCCTCATCCTCTGGGACTGGGTTGAGCTGGGACCAGCTCGGTGTCCCCTCTTGGCTGGCCAGGGTTCCTGCTGGACTTCATTTCCTGCCCCGTCATTAAAGGCTTCACCTCTGCTGCCACCGTCACCATCGGCTTTGGACAGATCAAGGTAGGCCCAGCGCCCACCCAGGGCACTTCTCATTGGCACAGGGATAGCTGGGAGCAGGACCAAGGCCCGGCCTGATCCCTGTGGTCAGTGGACGTCATGCTGTTTCAGATTGTCTCCTGTGGGTCAAGAAGCACACAGTGCTCTCATGGGTCCCCTCTTAATAAAACGACCCTCCAGGGAGGGCTGTCTCATGATGGCTGGATTTTACAGCGGGTAACTGGGGGCACCAGTAATTCCACCCCCCTCTCCCGGCTCTTGCCCGAGTTTCTGTGTGGTGTGCTTGACGTGGCTCCGTTCTCCCTGCACTGGGCACACCCAGCGGGCCCCAGCGGTCACAAGCATGCTGCTACAATTTCTACAAACAAATGATTTCCCCATGTTAATTTAGCTAGGTGGTTTTGTTGTATGCTTTTTTTTTTTTCCTGGTTTCTATTTAATATTTTTTAAATGCCATGCTTTTTATATTTACTTTTAAAACATCTATAAGATGTATTAAGATCAGTCATCAGCTGAGAATGTAATTTATTCTGTTTTTTGCTGGGTTGTAAGTTCCTCAAGGACAGGAACTGTTCTGCTCCCAGCCATGGCCACCCAGCACTGGTGTGTGTGTATGGGTGTGAATAAAGTAGCAGACACTTTTTGCACTCTTGCTACGTGCAGGCGCAGTAGGGGGTGCTCAGTTGGGTGTGTGTGGAGTGAGGTGAGCCCAGTTCCGCTGATGGGGCCGTGCAGCCGTCAAGGCAGACTAGGAGCACACCCTGCCTCCTCACCCTGTGTCACTGCAGATCATCTTCCCAAAGCCAGGCGCTGCTCCAGGCCGGCCTGAGACAGTCTTCCCTGACAGAGGAACCATGAGAAGAGCAAGGACAGGAAAGCATGTGTGTGTAAGAGTGTGTGTGTGTGTGTGAGAGTGTGTGTGTGCGTGTGAGAGCATGTGTGTGTGTGTGAGTGTGAGAGTGCCTTCCTTATGCCTTCATACTTGTCAACCCTGGCCCGCTCAGGGACTCTGCAGCCATCTAGGGGGAGGGGCATCTTCCTGACTCTTCCAGGACAGAAGCCCCTGCCCCAGCAGTCCCAGAGTCCACCCACCCGGATGTCCTAACCCCACCCACCCTGTGACCACAGTTTTGGGGCAGGGTCCTTGAGCCTGTCAACCCTGGGAGCCTGGGCCTCAACCTCCCCCTCTGACTCCTGCTGAGTCTCAGGCAACTTAAAGAACTAAAGCACAGCTGTGGCGGCCCCATAGATCCCAGCTACATGGGAGGCTGAGGTGGGAGGATCACTGGAGCCCAGGAGTTCGAATCCAGCCTGGACCACAGAGCAAGCCAAATCCCTCTCTAAAGAAAAAAAAAAAAATCCTAAAGCACAGGATAGAACTCCTTCTTCTGCCCAGGAGCTCTGAGAGCTGGCATATTCCCCAGCCCAGTTTCTTGAAGCCCCTCAGAGCCCTCCGGATCTGTGCACACTGTGAAGTGCCTTTTCCTTCTGGCAGCAGCGGGGCTGGAGGTTGGGGGGCATCTAGTGAGAGATGTGGCCTCAAGCCAATGGCAGCAAGGGTCTACATTGCAGGGGGCCTGGCCACCAAGTGGCAGGCATGGCCTCGAGCCAGTGAGTTCAGGGTCAGGCGGCCCAGGGCTCCTGGCCTCAGAGCTGTAGAACTGGTCTCCCTCCTGTGGGATCAACTATACTGTTTTTTGTGAAAAACAAAAGTAATTTAGAGAAACGTATCACTGACCCAGAAATTGTGAAGTACCGTTTCCCCCAAGGGTAACTTTGACTTCCTGGCTTGGGGGGCATTGGAAGTGGGCAGATGGCCCCTGAGCATTTGAGATGGGCCCTGGGAATGAGGGTCTGAGATGGGGTCGGGACGGCAGGCTGGGAGCTGGGGACAGATTGCCTGGGTCTGGGGACAGGGCCTCTGATGAGCATCTCTGTGTTTGAACAGAACCTGCTGGGACTGCAGAACATCCCCAGGCAGTTCTTCCTGCAAGTGTACCACACCTTCCTCAGGATCGGGGAGACCAGGTACCCTGGGCTTCATTCCTCCCTCCTATAAGGAAGCTCCTCCTTCCACGCCTGCTTTCCTGGCCCCCACCTCAACTTTCACCCCCAGTGGCTGCTCAAACAGGGATCCCCAGAGCAGCCCCATCAGCAGCACCTGTGAGCTGGCAGGAAATGAGATTGTCAGCCCTTTCCAGACCTGCCTTATCAGAGCCAGCGTTCTAACAGGAGGCCCGTTGTCTGTGTGCAGGAGAGAGTTTAAGAAGCTCAGCTCTGGGGAGCCAAAGAGGGTGCTGTTCCTCTCCACAGAGCTTTCTTGGGCAGGAATGGGAAGAGACTGTGTAAAGCAAAAGAAGGCAGTGTGTCTCCCCCGGGTGGTGATTTGTTAAGGAAGTGAAGACAGGGCTTGGGGAAGCTAACACAGACAGAACGCAGGTGCCATTGGGATAGCAGGTGGAGCCGTGATGAGAGATGAGGAGACCCACGCGCTTCCCGCAGGTGGTTTAAAGAGCCTCTGATGGGCAGGCACGGTGGCTCATGCCTATAATCCCAGCAGTTTGGGAAGCCAAGGCAGGTGGATCACCTTAGGTCAGGAGTTCAACACCAGCCTGGTCAACAGGGTGAAACCCTGTCTCTTAAATACAAAAATTAGCTGGGTATAGTGGTGTGTGCCTGTAGTCTCAGCTACTCAGGAGGCTGAGGCAGGAGACTCTTGAACCTGGGAGGTGGAGGTTGCAGTAAGCCAAGATCACACCACTGCACTTCAGCCTGGGTGACAGAGCGAGACTCTGTCTCAAAAAAAAAAAAAAAGTCTCTGATGAGGGGTCCCTCCCTGCCAGACCATCCAGCAGGAAGCCGGGATACCTCTGTCTCTCTGGCTGGAAGGGGCTGGAGGAAGAAATGATCAGGGAGCTGTAGAGATGGCTGCCCAGTGCTGTGGCCTGGAGGGAGTGGGGGCGATGCTGGGATCCTGGACCATCTTCCAGCTGGAAACCAGTGGGTTCCTTGCCCTTCAGAGGCACCAGTGGGCAGGGGTCAGCCGCATGGGGGAGCGTGATTGTGGAGCTTGAGCAGTCAGAGAATATCATGGACTGTTAGAGGTAAAAGGGACCTTACTGACTGTTTAGTCCAAAGCCTTCTAGAATGTCTATAGCAGGGTGTCCCATCTTTTGGCTTCCTTGGGCCACACAGAAGGAAGAATTGTCTTGGGCTATACATAAAAAACACTAATGATAGCTGATGAACTGGGAAAAATTCATTTAAAAAACTCATAATGTTTTAAGAAAGTTTACAGCTTTGTATTGGGCCGCATTCAAAGCAATCCCAGGCTTCGTGTGGCCCACAGGATGTGGGTTTGCCACACTTGTTCCAGAGCCACCTGCAGAGCGCCGGCTGCTCAGCCTGGTCCCCGTTCCCCGTGGTCACTCACCAGATCCTTTGCACAGACTTGAGTCGCAAAGAGCTACGGGAGGGAAAATGTGAGCGGGTCGCCCCTCCACCATTGTGACCCTCACAGGCTCGTTTATTTACTGAATTTTAAATTGAGTTTTGAAGTAGAGCAGGGATGCATATTGCTTACGAGAAAGCATCTCAGCCTAGCCTGTGTTTGGTCTTGCGGAGTAGCTTGCTAAAGTTCCTGAGCTTTAGTTAAGTGTGTGTGAAACAGTGAGAATATTGAAAATGCTTTGTTTCCTTAAACCTTGATACTTAGCATAGCCTGGGATGGGCAGCCTGGGCATAGGGCCTTCCCCAGGAGCTTCTTGGCATCTCCCAGCAGAAGCAGCGGCAGGTGGCTCGGGTCAGCAGAAGGCCTGGGCCGAGCTGGGTGGTGACCGGTCCTCTGCCTGTCCACAGGGTGGGCGATGCCGTCCTGGGGCTGGTCTGCGTGGTACTGCTGCTGGTGCTGAAGCTGATGCGGGACCACGTGCCTCCCGTCCACCCTGAGATGCCCCCCGGCGTGCGGCTCAGCCTCGGGTTGGTCTGGGCTGCCACAACAGGTGAGGGCCGCAGCTCACATTGTGTGCAGCCTCGGCTGCATGTTGGGGCCACTTGGGGAGTCCTGAATCCCACCCTGAGAGATTTAATGTCATTGGTCTGGGTGTAACTTCGGCATTGGGACATTTAAAACTGCACACAAAACTCTGGGACTTATTTATTAAATTTTTTTTTAATTAATTTTTTTTTTTTTTTATGTAGAGAGCAAGATTTATTAGAAGGAATTGGCTTATGTGACGATGGAGGCTTTATTTTTTATTTTTATCTTTTAGTAGTATTTCTTTTTTGGAGATGGAATCTCGCTCTGTTGGCCAGGCTAGAGTGCAGTGCTGTGATCTCAGCTCAGTGCAACCTCCACCTCTCGGGTTCCTGTGATTCTCCTGCCTCAGCCTCCCGAGTAGCTGGGATTACAGGCATGCGCCGCCACACCTGGCTTTTTGTATTTTTAGTAGATACAGGGTTTCACCATGTTGACCATGCTGGTCTCAAACTCCTGACCTCAAGTGGCTCACCTCGGCCTCCCAAAGTGCTGGGATTACAGGCGTGAGCCACCAAACTGTGACATTTAAAACTGCAAACCAAACTCAGTGTGGTTCTGATCCACAGCCGGAGCTGAGAGCTGGTCTGCTGCAGTAGTCCTCACCTGAAGCAGTTTTGCCCCCCGGTGACATTTAGCAATGTCGGGAAACACTTTTGGTGGATACCACCGGGCGAGACCGTTGCTGGCAACTAGCCAGGAGAGGTCAGGGATGCCGCCAGACCCCTGATGGTGTGCCGGCTTCCGCAACTGTCAGTGACCCGCCCAAAATGTCAGCAGCACCGAGGTAAGAAGTCAGGTCTACTGGCAGGTCCTGTGGAGAGAAAACAGATTCCACTGCGAACAGCAGGCTGTGTTTGAATTGTGCAGCTTGCTGGGGCACAGCTTCAGCTTTGGGCCTGGAGGCCGCAGGCTGAGCCACAGGTAACCAGGGGTCCTTTGAGAAGGGGAGAGGGGAGGACTGCATAGTGGGAGAAGCAGCAGGGCCATTAGCAGGTGAAGGAGGAGCACGTGGGGAGGTGGAAGCCTCTTCTCAGTGCATCCAGGATAGGCACGGGTCCCCTGGCTGAGCTCCGGGCAGGGCTACCCAGAGAGGAAGGCACACCCAGGAAAGTCAGGAAGCGTAGGCGAATCTGAGCCTTCACAGAGCTGAGGGGATGGATTAAGCACAGAATAGGCTGAGCTTGGCCCTGCTGTTTGGGGGCTGCATAATCCAACAGCTAGAGGAGAAAGACGGTGGCTCGATTTAGCCCTTGAGTCACCTCCAGCTGCCTGGGCTGGTCTGTTCCCCCGGTCACTCCCAGGATCCTGTTCCGTAGACTTGAGGCCGTGGTGAACACAGCCTGGTGGGGTGGAGAGAGCCTTGGGTGTAGAGTGGAAAAGCCTGACTTCCAGTCCCAGCCTGGCCTGTGTTTAGACTTGCAGAGTAGCTAGCCGAAGTTCCTGCGCCTTAGTTCAGTTGTCCGTGAAATAGTGAAAACGCTTTGTTATCTACTTTTCTTTTTTTAGGAGATGGAGTCTCACTCTGTCACCCAGCCTGGAGGGCAGTGGTGCAATCTCAGCTCACTGTAACCTCCACCTCCACCTCCTGGGTTCAAGTGATTATCCCAGCTCAGCATCCTGAGTACCTGAGATTACAGGTGTTTTGCACCACCACACCCGGCTAACTTTTATATTTTTAGTAAAGATAGGTTTTTCACCATGTGGGCCAGGCTAGTCTCAAACTCTTGACCTCAAGTGATCCCACCCTCCTCAGCCTCCCAAAGTGCTGAGATTTCAGGCATAAGCCACCACACCCAGCCCTTGCTTTGTTATCTTAAACCTTGAGACTCAGAGTGTGGCCTGGAACCAGCAGCCTAGGCACTGGGCATCCCCCGGGAGCTTACTGGAAATGCAGGGTCTCAGGCCCCCCGCAGATATCTGAATCAGAATCTGTATTCTTCAGGGGATGTCCAGGGGACTCATGGGATCACCTTAGAAGTCAAAGTTTGGAGACCAGGCATGGTGGCTCACACCTGTAATCCCAGCACTTTGGGAGGCCAAGGCAGGCTGACACCTGAGGTCAGGAGTTTGAAACCAGCCTGGCCAACATGGCAAAACCACGTCTCTACTAAAAATACAAAAATTAGCTGGGTGTGCTGGTGCATGGCTGTGATCCCAGCTACTTGGGAGGCTGAAGCTGGAGAATCACTTGAACCTGGGAGGCATAAGTTGCGGTGAGCTGAGATCACGTCACTGCACTCCAGCCTGGCAACAGAGTGAGACTCCATCTCGAAAAAAAGACAAAAGTGTGAAATGCTGAGACACCCCAGGTTTCTCAGAGACTTTTGTATTTCCTTATGCAATGACCAGTCAGGTGCGGCCACAAGGGGAGACGGAAAAAGGCTCAGGAAAAAAAGAAAGTTTATTGTACTCACAGGTCCTAGCGACAGGAGGCACAGCATGACACGTAGGGCCACGTCAGAAGACACCAGGGTGGCCAGGAGGAGAAGCCAAAAGCTAGAGGATGGTTTCGGCCACAGCCTTTGTTGAGGTTTTCATGACAGAAGCAAGGCGGGGAAGGGTGATAGAGGCAGTTTCATCCAATGTGGAAACTGCGCACCCTTCTTTTATACTATCTGCTCATGAGATTCCACAGACCTTTGCAGACTCCCATCGCTGTATTTCCCGCACCTTGAAGCAGTTCCCACAGCTCGCTGTTGCCCTGGGATTTGCAGTCCTGTCCTTGCTGTTTGATTTTGTATCGTTTCTAGTGTTACATTTTATCCTTTTCTCTGTGATGCCCCAGCTGTTGTTAATTGCATCAAGTGCTTGTTTCATTTCTCACACTGTGGTTTTCATTTCTAGAAATTCGATTTGAATCTTTTTTTCCTTTTTTTTTTTTTAAAGACACAGTTTCTCTCTGTCGTTCAGGCTGGAGCGCAATGGCATGATCTTGGCTCACTGTAACTTCTGGCCTCCCAGGTTCTCCTGCCTCAGCCTCCTGAGTAGCTGGGATTACAGGTGTCCGCCACCACGCCCAGCTAATTTTTTGTATTTTTAGTACAGATGGGGGTTTTGCCATGTTGGCCGACATGGTCTCGAACTCCTGACCTTAGGTGATCCACCCACCTCAGCCTCCCAAAGTGCTGGGATTAAAGGCATAGCTACCCCACCCAGCCTTAATTTGAATGTTTTAAAATGTATCTTTTACATTGTTACTTAGCAGTCTTAATGTTTCCTCTAGTTCTTTAAGTAAGTGGAATTTGGTTATTCTTTTAATGTCCTGTTAATTAAATTTCATTTGGTTACAGTTACTTTTTTGAGACTGAGTCTCACTCTATCACCCAGGCTGGAGTGCAGTGGCTTGGCTCACTGTAACCTCCACCTGTTGGGTTCAAGCAATTCTCCCGCCTCAGCCTCCTGAGTAGCTGGGACTACAGGCACCTGCCAGCACACCTGGCTAATTTTTGTATTTTTTTCCTTTAGTAGAGATGGGGTTTCACTATGATGGCCAGGCTGGTCTTGAACTCCTGACCTTGTGATCCACCTGCCTTGGCCTCCCAAAGTGCTGAGATTACTGGCATGAGCCACTGTGCCCCATCTGGATCTGACTTTTAAGCTTTGTTAGCTGGACCAGAGCAGTGTTCATTCTAGGGCGAGCCTAATCTGGCCCACCAGTTGATTTTGTAAACAAAGTTTTATTGGAACAGCCAGTCCCATTCATTTACATTGTCTGTGTCTGCTTTTATGCAATAATAGGCTTGAGCAGTTGCACCAGAGACTTTATGGCCCACAAAGCAAAAAGGTTTTAGTATTTAGCCCTTTACAGAAAAAAATTTTCAACACCAGGCCTTGGGCTAATCTTCCCCACTGCTGAGGTAAAACCCTCAGGAGCCCCTGATGCTCCATGAATGATGAGGGTTTTTCACTCTGGTGTGAGTCCTGGGATTGTAACCCTCTTCGTGTCTTTTCCTAACTGTGGGTTTGGGTCATTTCCGTCCAGCTTTGCCTTATCTGGTTCTCTGCTGCACACTGAAGGCACCTCTGCAGATGTCTGCAGCTCCGTCCCCGGCCGCCCTGTCTGCTCCTGTGACCTGGCTGTCAGCTCCAGCCACAGGCCTCCTTCGACTCCCTTCTAGCATTGCCTCTGAACTCAGGGAGACCCCTGGGCTCTGCTAGGGGGCCCCCTCCACACACAGGGAGACCATCAGAGAAGTCGCAGACAGCCATCAGGGCAGTGACAGACGTGCCTCCCTTGTTTCCCGTGGCCGCCCTGCCTGCTGTCTGGCAGCTTGGAGGCCGTTGTTTGGGGCAGGGGATAAATCTGGTTTCTTCCTCCCTTGTGCTTTGAGGTGGATGCACCCTGGGCACCTGCTTTCAGAGAGTCTTTGCCTCATTGTGTGATGTGCGGTGGCCTGGAGCTTGGCAGTGGGTGGCACGTGCGCCTGTCCGTGGCCTGCGGCTTTGCCGAGCCACCTGCTGTGCTCGTGTTGCCACGTGGCACTTGTGTCTGGGCCGTATTTCCCAGAGTGCAGAGTGAGGACTGTGGCCCAGCGGGGGCATCTTCTGCCCCTGGGGCGTCTGCCCCAGTCACCTGGAGGCAGCCACACTACCCCACACTCGCCAGAGTAGGGTCCTGGATGCCCCTCTGCTTCTCTCCTAGCTCGCAACGCCCTGGTGGTCTCCTTCGCGGCCCTGGTTGCGTACTCCTTCGAGGTGACTGGATACCAGCCTTTCATCCTCACTGGGGAGACAGCTGAGGGGCTCCCTCCAGTCCGGACCCCGCCCTTCTCAATGACCACAGCGAACGGGACGATCTCCTTCACCGAGATGGTGCAGGTGGGCAGAGCCAGGAGCCAGGATGGCGTGGCCGAGGCTGCAGTGGCCCCTGGTGTGGCCCCTACCCTGATGCGTCTGCTGGATGCCAGGGGGTCTGAGGTCAGTTAGGACAACCAAGTCCTCAGGGAGGGACATCTCAGTTATTAAAGAATCCCAGGTCAGATGCAAGCTCAGCGAGCTCAGGGATGTTACGTTGTGTTCCCGCCCGGGGCGCAGGGGTGCTTCTCCCGTTGTGGACTCCAGCTGAGGATGAATGTGCTGTGTTCCTGCCAGCACATTCAGACACATTCTGGTACCTCTTCAGACAAGGAGGGTCATCCTGCGGCTGACAAGCACTTGCTCCTGTTTCCTGAGGGGGAGGGTGGCCCTCACTGCATTCATGGGTCACACCCCTTAGGAAGGCCACTCACCATCCCTCTCTCCTCTCTCAGGACATGGGGGCTGGTCTGGCTGTGGTGCCCCTGATGGGCCTCCTGGAAAGCATTGCAGTGGCCAAAGCCTTCGGTAAGACGCCTATCACCCATGCCCCAGGTCTCCCGGCGCGCCGGCTGGGCTAGGCCTGCCTGCTTTCTAGCTCGCCTTTGTCTGTTCTCGTTTTAGAAACTTGAATTTGTATCCAAGTAATACATGCTCATGATACACATGTACATATTCTGTATATACGATAAAAATGGGTCTATAACGAGCCACTGCCCTCCCACCCCACAGTGTGCAGTGAGTGTTTTAACAGCCCGCTCTTTGTAGAAATAAAAGGTTTTGGTTCGTGACCCTTGCAGATGTCCGTGGTGTAAATGCTGCTGACTGAGTTTAAGGTGACAGGGACATCACTGAACAGGGAGTTTACACGTGGAACTTGGACGAGGTGTGCATGAGCACCCGTATTCTGTGGCACCTCTACCGCCTTGTTACCATGGGTGCGAGTAACCTCATCAGCGACAGATGCCAAATTAATTCAGAAGTGGCGAGCTTCAAGTATCATCTTTGGGCCAGGTGTGGTGGCTCAGGCTTGTAATCCCAACACTTTGGGAGACCAAGGTGGGAGGAGCGCTGGAGCTCAGGAGTTTGAATCCCACCTGGGCAAGATAATGAGACCTCGTTTTTATGAAAAATAGAAATTAGCCAGGCACAGAGCACACCTGAGGTACCAGCTGCTCGGGAGGCCGAGGCAGGAGGATCAGCTGAGCCAACAGGTTGAGGTGGCATTGAGCTGTGACAGCGTCTCTGCGCTTTAGCCTGGGCGGCAGAGCAAGATCCCGTATTATCTGTTTAATTGAAAGTTTTAATTTAGCTGGGTGCGGTGGCTCACGCCTGTAATCCTAGCACTTTGGGAGGCTGATGTCGGTGGATCACTCTCTGAGGTCAGGAGTTCAAGACCAGCCTGGCCATCATGGTGAAACCCTATCTTTAAAAAAAAAAAAAAAGAAAAAAGAAAAAGAAAGTTTTAATTTAATTGGTAATAATGACTGTGTTTCTTAACAGGCTCACAAACTCCTAAACAATGAACAACAAGCTTCATTCAGCTGGCTCAGCCCCTCGGCCGGCCCCTCCTCGCCCCCAGGGAGGCAGGGAAGCAGTAACCCCCTCTGTGTCTAGGTTGAGTCAGCATGTCTACATTCCCTCCTTGCAGTTTGTCCATCACTCGCCCCATCCTGTGGGGATGACAGCTTCATTCTAACTTGTCACCGTTATTGAGTCCTTGTGTTTCGGCTCCTGTTGCTTCTAAAGGTGAAAACCCAGTTAACACTGTCTGTTATTGTGTTCACTGCCTAGTCCAGGCTGTACAGCATGAAGCTCCTTCTCCCAAGTCCCAGTGCGCAGACCCTTACTCCCTTCAAAGGAGGTTCTCTTTTTTTTTTTTGAGACAGGGTCTCACTTTGTGGCCCAGGCTGGAGTGCAGTGGCGCAATCTCTGCTCACTGCAACCTCCACTTCCCAGGTTTAAGCAATTCCCGTGCCTCAGCCTCCAGAGTAGCTAGGACTACAGGTATGTACCACCACGCCCAGCTAATCTTTGCATTTTTAGTCAACAGCCACTGTTGACTTTGTGTTTAAGCCACAAAGCTTAAAATACCGACAAGCTGGTCCTTTACAGGAAAGTGTGCCAAGCTCTGAATTAGATCCATGCTTTTGTTCCTTCTCCTGAAATCTTCGCCTGCTCACCTCTCTGAGATGGCTCATCTTGGACTTGCTAGTCATCTCAACTGGTAATCAGAGAGGTTTCCAGTTTAAAATATTTTTCTCGGCCAGGCGCGGGGGGTCATGCCTGTAATCCCAGCACTTTGGGAGGCCAAGGAGGGCGGATCCCTCCACCTCCAGGGTTCAAGAGATTCTCCTGCCTCAGCCTCCTGAGTAGCTGGGACTATAGGTACACATCACCATGCCCAGCTAATTTTTGTATTTTTAGTAGAGACAGGGTTTCACTATGTTGGCCAGGCTGGTCTCGAACTCCTGACCTCGTGATCCACCCACCTTGGCCTCCCAAAGTGCTGGGATTGCAGGTGTGAGCCACCACACCTGGCCATTTACCTGTTTTCTTGTTATTGTTATTGTTTGAATCGGGGTCTGACTGTCGCCCGGACTGGAGTGCAGTGGCACGATCTCAGCTCACTGCAGCTTCAACCTCCCAGGCTCAAACCATCCTCCCGCTTCAGCGTCCCGAGTATCTGGGACTATAGGCACACACCACCATGCCTGGCTAATTGTATTTTTTGCAGAGATGGGGTTTTGCCATGTTGCCCAGGCTGGTCTTGAACTCCTGGACTCAAGCAGTCCTCCTGCCTTGGCCTCCCAAAGTGCTGGGATTACAGCCATGAGCCGCCGCGCCCAGCCTGTTTACAGGGTATGATACCTGTTCCCACTCTGTTACACTCTAGCACACGTTTACATGTGGCTATTTTAGATGTGTATTCATAATTTTATATATATATATATATATATATATATACATATTTTTTTTTTTTTTTTTTTTTTTTTTTTTTTTTTTTTTTTTTTTTTTTTTTTTTTTTTTTTTGAGACGGAGTTTCGCTCTTGTTACCTAGGCTGGAGTGCAATGGTGCGATCTCGGCTCACCACAACCTCCGCCTCCTGAGTTCAGGCAATTCTCCTGCCTCAGCCTCCTGAGTAGCTGGGATTACAGGCACGCGCCACCATGCCCAGCTAATTTTTTGTATTTTTAGTAGAGACGGGGTTTCACCATGTTGACCAGGATGGTCTCGATCTCTTGACCTCGTGATCCACCCGCCTCGGCCTCCCAAAGTGCTGGGATTACAGGCGTGAGCCACTGCGCCCGGCCCCATAGTTATATTTATAAAATTTATTGCCGTACGTAGATGTTCATGATCTGTTTTACATTTTGTGAATGTTTTCCAGCGATGTTGAATATCAGTGACAATCTTTACTGTTCCTTCCCTTTAGCATCTCAGAATAATTACCGCATCAATGCCAACCAGGAGCTGCTGGCCATCGGTAAGACCCCAACCACAGGGAAGACCCCAGCCACGGGGGAGACCCCAGCCACGGGGGAGACCCCAGCCACGGGGGAGACCTCAGCCACAGGGAAGACCCCAGTCATAGGATGACACCAGCCTCAGGGAAGACCCCAGCTGTGGGCCTCCAGGGGGGCCTATTGCTGTGTCTCCTGCATCATAGGAGGACTGTGATGGTCGTGATGAATTGAGGGGGCAGAGGTGGCTCCAGATGGGCTTTTCCGGAATTTTTTTTTTTTTTTTTTTGAAATGGAGTCTTGCTCTGTCACCCAGGTTGGAGTGCAGTGGCATGATCTTGGCTCACTGCAACCTCCACCTCCTGCATTCAAGTGATTCTCCTACCTCAGCCTCCTGAGTAGCTGGGATTACAGGCGTGCACCACCACACCTGGCTTATTTTTGTATTTGTAGTAGAGACGGGTTTCACCATGTTGGCCAGGCTGGTCTCGAACTCGCGACTTCCGGTGATCCGCCCGCCTCAGCCTCTCAAAGTGCTGGGATTACAGGAATGAGCCACTGTGCTGGCTCTTGTGGAATAGTAATAAGGATTCGTTCCCAGAGCTCCACACTGTTCAGTTGAATCCCTAAGAATGCAGAGCTGACATCTGCTGTCTGTCCCACCACTTACTGAGCACCTGCTGCATACCCGACTCTGATGCCTGTAGCCTAGGTCTGCGTCCCGGAACACCTGCAGTGTCCCACCTCGGGGAAGGAGGAACCTCAGAGGAGTCTTCTGGTTGTGGCCGCACCCTCCCCTGCGACTCGCTCCAGGCAGGGGCAGGTGGATTTGTGATACCCGGGGGCCCCGAGTTGCCTGCCTGTGGTGGGGTCATGCCCGCTTTCACGGCTTAGTTTCCTCTCATTATGTCTCTGTGGGCTGACCTCTTAGTGGTATATTTTGAGACCACAGTGTGAATCTTCAATTCAGTTATCACGACTGAGTCGTGGGTCCCAGGCCTTCCTGCCTTTCCTTCTCACCCCTCGTGAGACTGGCGTGCAGGGTAACCCAGGGAGCACCGTGGGCTCCTTCGAAAACGGGGTGTCCACCCAGATAATTTCACAAGAGCCACGTGGCTTCTTGACAGCAAAGCGAGTGACCCAAGTTGGGTCACAGAAGAACGCTGTCCGGGCTCCTCTCTGAGCCGTGGAGAACGGGGCATTGTCCAGCTGAGTGGTGGAGCACGGGCCTCCTAGGAAACGTACTCTCAGGCTGAGAAAATCCACAGCCTCCCCCGAGCCCTCACCAGTAAATCTTCCAAATGTGACTTCCCATTCCTGTTACTTTCCTGGAGTGCAGTGGCATGATCTCAGCTCACCGCAACCTCCACCTCCCAGGTTCAAGCAATTCACCTGCCTCAGCCTCCTGAGTAGCTGGGATTACAGGCACCTGCCCCCTCGCCCAGCTAATTTTTGTATTTCTATTTTTAAAATTTATTTATTTTTGAGACGGAGTCTCACCCTCTTGCCAGGCTGGAGTGCAGGGGTGCAATCTCAGCTCACTGCAACCTCTGCCTCTCAGGTTCAAGTGATTCTCCTGCCTCAGCCTCCCGAGTAGCTGGGATTACAGGTGAGCGCCACCATGCCCAGCTAATTTTCTGTTGCATTTTTAGTAGAGATGGGGTTTCACTGTGTTAGCCAGGATGGTCTCCCATCTCCTGACCTTGTGATTTGCCCGCCTCAGTCTCCCAAAGTGCTAGGATTACAGGAGTCAGCCACCTCACCTGGCCCTTTTTGTATTTTTAGTGGAGACGGGGTTTCACCACGTTGGCCAGGATGGTCTCGAACTCCTGATATCTGGTGATCTGCCCACCTTGGCCTCCCAAAGTGCTGGGATTACAGGCCTGAGCCACAGCCCCTGGCCCTATTCCCATTATTTAAAAATACCACAGAACTATTCTGATGGCACACTGAGTTCAGGAATGCGACCCACATAGAGTGAAGGTCACGGTTACCATGGCAGCCATGGGACTCCTTGATCTCAGGTAGGCCAGGCTGATGTGGGCTGATGTGCACCCACGAAGGCCAAGCTGGGAGGGGTTGCCCCGTCAGCAGCAGCTCACAGAGTCAGGTCCCCAGCTCAAGCTGTTGTAGAGTGAGGGCGACCCCGTGCAGCCTGCAGTCACCACAGGCCTCTGCTGAGCTCTCCCACCCCTGCATTTCCGTGCCCTAGCCCCTGTTTCTCAGGGCCGTGAGCTGGGCCATGGGACCAGGGCTGGTGCTGACTTAGCCCCGCCCCTGTGAGACCTGACACTCCGCTGTGGATCTTAGAAGGAGGGACTCGGGCCTTTGTGACACCCCAGGTGAGACAGATGCTGGTGGCAGCGTGGGGTCTGGCTGAGCAGTGATCCCTGTTCCCGGGCCCCAGTGATGCTGCGGCTCAGGCTTTGTCTGGTGTAGGCAGCCAGCATCACCCGAGGAGACCGTGTACCAGCCACAGCCTCCGGCCTCACTGTGGCTGTTGTCTCAGGAGTGCTGGGGTTGAAGGGAACTGGGTGGAGAATGTGGCAGTCACTGACCTCCCGAGCACGTAGGATTTGTCTCACAGGCACTTCCTTCTCAGCCGTCCTGCCCTCCTGGGTGGTGAGATGCTCCCTTCCGTTCTGCGTGGGGAAGGCGTGTCCTGGTCACACAGGAGAGGCTGGGTGACAAGTGTTTGAAAGCTGGGACCTGGCCGGGCGCAGGGCTCACGCCTGTGATCCCAACACTTTGGGAGGCCGAGGCAGGTGGATCACCCGAGGTCAGGAGTTCGAGACCAGACTGTCCAACATGACAAAACCTCGTCTCTACTAAAAATTCAAAAATTAGCCAGGCATGGTGCTGCACGCCTGTATTCTCAGCTGCTTGGGAGGCTGAGGCAGGAGAATCACTTGAGTTGGGAGGCGGAAGCTGCAGTGAGTCGAGATCCTGCCACTGTACTCCGGCCTGGGCAACAGGCTGTGTCGCAAAAAAATGGCCAGGTGTGGTGGCTCCTGTCTATAATTCCAGCACTTTGGGAAGCCAAGGTGGGCGGACCACCTGAGGTCGGGAGTTCGAGACCAGCCTGACCAACATGGAGAAAGCCTGTCTACTAAAATACACAATTAGCTGGGCGTGGTGGCTCATGCCTGTAATCCCAGCTACTCCGGAGGCTGAGGCAGGAGAATTGCTTGAATCCTGGTAGCGGAGGGTGTGGTGAGCCGAGATCATGCCATTGCACTCCAGCCTGGGCAACAAGAGTGACTCTCTGTCTCAAAAATGGCTGTGTGTCTATAAGAGCGTGGCCTGTTTTCTTCCTTCCCTGAAAAAGTATGAAGGCTCAGGCTCCCGGGATGTCTCCTGACCCTGCCTTCCTGCCTCCCTTCTGGGTTTCTGTCCCCCTCCCCATCTCCTTTCCCTCCATCCTGTGTGTCTTCCCTCCCAGATCGGCCTGTCTTGCTTCCTCCCCAGGCCTCACCAATGTGCTGGGCTCCCTCGTCTCCTCCTACCCGGTCACAGGCAGCTTCGGACGGTGAGTGACCTGTCCTCCTCCTCTGTTTGCCCACGTCGGACACCTTTACGTTGTTATCCTGACGAGTCTGCCTGCCCTGACCCCAGTGCCCTGTCAGCTGTGAACTCTCTGTGGAGAGGAAGGGCTGGGGGTCACCCTGCGGTCCCCCAGGGTGTCCTCTGTTTCTTTACTCTCATAGACAGTCCTGCAGTTTAGTACTAGAAAGTCCACTGGGCGAGGTGGTACACCCTTGCTATCCCATTTACCCTGGAGGCAGAGGCGGGAGAATCACTTGAGCCCAGCAGGCTGAGGCTGAAGTGAGCTGTGATTGTGCCTGTGCACTCCAGCCTGGGCGACAGAGCGAGACCCTGTCTCTGAAACAGATACGGGAAAGTTCCCAGCATGCCAAAGCCCTCCTAGCTCTTGGTGCCAGAGTCAATTCCTAAAAGGATGTGGAGACAGGAAGGGCTAGCTCTGTCCTGAAGTCAGGCCTGAGGTTTATCCCAGACGCCCTAGGGCCCTTCCTCAGTCAGGACAGCGGGATGGGGGTGACCTGTGGCTTCAAGGAGGGAAAGAGGGATCGCCTGGTCCCCCAGCTGCTGACGCTGACCCTGCTGGATATGGGGCCCCCACCTGGATGGGGGCAGGAGACAAAGCCTGCAGGACCCCGAAGGGACGCATGCTTCTGGAACATGAGACCTGTGCCTTCCTGTGGTCAGGTGGCCTGTCTGTGACTGCACCCTAAGTCTCTTGGCCTCAGCCCCCTTGCAGTCCCCCCGCCCCGCCACTTCCTAAGCCGTGCTTGGAGCTGATGTCCCCTCGGAAGGTCAGCCACAGGGATGTGGACTGAGGGTTCCCCTGTCCCGGCCCCTGGTGACTGACAGTCTCTTTGTTGCCTTCCAGGACAGCCGTGAATGCTCAGTCGGGGGTGTGCACCCCGGCGGGGGGGCTGGTGACGGGTGAGGCCCCCGTCTTCCCCCTGTGCCCTCAGCCCTGAGAACGGGAGAAAGGGAGGAGGGGACCCGCAGAGATGTCCCTTTGGCTTATGGGCCGTGTGTCCCAGGACTGCACAGGGACTTGGGGGGCCACATGGGTGGGGGGTTCACAGGAGACTGATCAGGGGCTGGGGGCCTTGGCACTCGTGGCCTGTCCCCACTCCTGTCCCCGGTGGGCTCCTCTGAACAGGAGGCTACTGCGCTGCATGCTGGGGGATCCTGTGCCCAAGTCACCCGTGTCCCCACGCCCCGCAGGAGTGCTGGTGCTGCTGTCTCTGGACTACCTGACCTCGCTCTTCTACTACATCCCCAAGTCTGCCCTGGCCGCCGTGATCATCATGGCCGTGGCCCCGCTGTTCGACACCAAGATCTTCGGGACGCTCTGGCGCGTTAAGAGTATGTCCTTGTCCCTGCAGGGGAGAGCGCTGTGATGCAGTGTCTGTGAACACGGAGGGTGTCCTTGGTGCTGCCCATTTTCCTGCAGCCACAGCTCCGGGGCTAGGCCTGGGAAGTCAGGCTGGTCCCGGAACAGAGGAGTGGGCGGCCAGAAGACGGCCCCAGAGATGGCCCCAAGTCTCAGCAGGAAGAGCTGGAGCTGACAAATGGGGTCCTGAGGGGAGCACTGGCCTGGGGGAGGGTCCCCTCCTGATCCCCCTGCCCCATCCCTGCCCTGCCTGCTGCCCACCTCCAGCCACTGCTCTGCCGGGCCCAGCTGGGGGAGGGACAGGAGACGTCCTCTGGTGACCTGCAGGGGCAGCGGAACAGCCTCGCACTCTGGCTCTGAATGGCGGTTCCTTTAAACACATTTTGTTTTCTTTTGTTTGTGGAAGGAGGATGGAAAGGGTTCACATAGCTTATTTGGTATTTTCTGGGCAGCCCCAGCAAGTTGCCAGGTGAAAGGATGGATGGTTTTATTGCATGCCCATTGCATGCCAGGGAAACCAAGGTTCAGCCAGGGTGGGATGGGCCTGACTCGCGCGTGCGGTGGAATCCCCCAGGCCTGAGCCCTGAGCCCGTACATTCACTGTGTCGCCAGGGCACCCCAGGCTGGCACTGTGCCCTGACAAGGCTCTGTGGCCCTGCTGCTGCCCTCCCCGAGGTTGAAGGCCGGGGACGAGCTGGGCGTGTCTCACCTGTGCTGAGTTCAGATGGGGAGGCGGCCATTTCCTTCCTTCGACTTGAAGCGTGGCCTGATCAGCAACTGCTGTCCCAAAGTCCTCAGGAGTCCCCTCGGGGGCTGCTCTGGGTCCATGAGACCTTTACTCATGTGGGGGGCAGAAAGCTGTCCCACTGGTCAGTGGGGCCATGTTGGGGGTCGGGTGGCCGCTGACCCTCAGCCGCACCCTTCTCTTAGGGCTGGACCTGCTGCCCCTGTGCGTGACGTTCCTGCTGAGCTTCTGGGAGATGCAGTACGGCATCCTGGCCGGGGCCCTGGTGTCCCTGCTCATGCTCCTGCACTCCGCAGCCAGACCCGAGACCAAGGTACCCGCCTGTGGCCTCGGGGGGCATGCTGGGGGCAGGATTCCTGGGTGTGGCCTTATGTTTTGAGGGTCCAGGGCGATCGTGGTCGCGGGTGCTGCTGAAGGGGACTGCTCACTGGCAGGCGGGCAACCACCTTGCTGTAAACCGTGGCGTTCTCCTGCACGGGGCTGTGGGGGTCTACCCTTAGCACCCCGCTCCCGGTCCCCTCCAGTGTGCTGGGTTGGGTGGGGGGCTTCCCACTTGGGACAGGCCAAGCCTGGTGGAGGCCACCGGGTCAGACCTGCCTCCAGGCCTCACTCCTTCCCACAGGTATCAGAGGGGCCGGTTCTGGTTCTGCAGCCGGCCAGCGGCCTACACTTCCCTGCGGTGGAGGCTCTGCAGGAGGAGATCCTAAGCCGGGCCCTGGAAGGTATGTGGGTGGGGGCCAAGGTGGCCTGAGGTCACCTGTCACTCCCCTGTTCTCTGCCCCCAACTCCCAGCTCTTCAGGACTCCAGGGCCCTGTCCCCAACGCGCTCCAGTCCACAAGGATTCAGGCATCTCCGAGTGGACAGGACTCCGCCCTGTGGGCCCTCAGCCAGTGACCGCTGCAGCAAGGGTGGCGGTTCCCCATGTGTCGCTCCTTCCCTGCCCCTAAAGTCCCATTCCTGTTTCTGGGGGGCTGATTTTAGGGGAGTCAGGGGTCTGTCAGTCCCGGGAGGGAAATAGCTACTGCTGTCCCCAAACAGTTATGTCTCTGGTTCTGCCGTGCGGATCCCCCAGCTGGGCGACTCAGCCCCCGTGAGATGGAGCACTCTGGCCTCTGCTCCTGGCCGGAGCCTCCTTTGGTCTCTGCAGCGCGGCCTTGGGCTGCTCTGCGTGGTGTGACCCGACTCGGGCCTGTCTCCCCAGTGTCCCCGCCACGCTGCCTGGTCCTGGAGTGCACCCACGTCTGCAGCATCGACTACACCGTGGTGCTGGGGCTTGGTGAGCTCCTCGAGGACTTCCACAGGCAGGGCGTCGCCCTGGCCTTCGTGGGTCTGCAGGTGGGTGTGCCATGGGCTGCCTTGGGTCAACTCCTCTGCCCCCTCCTGTGGTGAATGTGACATCTCTGGGGTGATACTAGATGGCCCCTTGGCCGGCGCTGGCTCTGCATGTGATTTTTTTTTTTTTTTTTTTTTTTTTTTTTGGTTGGGTTTTTTTTTTTTTTTTTTTTTTTTTTTTTTTTTTTGGAGACGGAGTTTCGCTCTCGTCACCCAGGCTGGAGTGCAATGGCGCGATCTCGGCTCACCACAACCTCCGTCTCCTGGGTTCAGGCAATTCTCCTGCCTCAGCCTCCTGAGTAGCTGGGATTACAGGCACGTGTCACCATGCCCAGCTAAGTTTTTGTATTTTTAGTAGAGACGGGGTTTCACCATGTTGACCAGGATGGTCTCGATCTCTTGACCTCATGATCCACCCGCCTCGGCCTCCCAAAGTGCTGGGATTACAGGCTTGAGCCACCGCGCCCGGCCTGCATGTGATTTAAAAGCTTCCCGTCCCCATCTGATCTTCCTCATCCCTCCCTGTGGAATGGGGAGCGGTGGCCCCCAGCCTTCTGAGGAGTCACATGGCTTCATTTCCCCAGTGGTCACTGCCATGCTATCCTCAATGCTGGGGACACACAAGTGAATGAGGATCAGTCCCTGCCCCTGCTCTCAGGAGAATTATATTTTAGGTAACACAAACAGTCAGGGAAGGCTGGGTGTAGTGGCTCATGCCTGTAATCCCAGCACTTTGGGAGGCTGAGGCAGGTGGATCGCCTGAGGTCAGGAGTTCGAGACCAGCCTGGCCAACATGGTGAAACCCCATGTTTACACCCTCGTGTGGAGGTGAAGCTGTACCTTCCTGGGAGGCTCTGAGATTTCGTGTCCACCAGGCTGCCTACCTGTGTGCTGCAGAGGAACATCCCTGCCCTAGCTAAAGTCTGTCTGTCCCTCAGGTCCCCGTTCTCCGTGTCCTGCTGTCTGCTGACCTGAAGGGGTTCCAGTACTTCTCCACCCTGGAAGAAGCAGGTGGGTGCAGTCAGACATCCTGCAGCTTTGGCGATTTTGCAAAAACCCTAAATGCTTATTGTAAAAAATATGGGGAACTGGCTGGGCGTGGTGGCTCACGCCTGTAATCCCAGCACTTTGAGAGGCCAAGGTGGGCGGATCATCTGAGGTCAGGAGTTGAGATCAGCCTGGCCAACATGATGAAACCTCGTCTCTACTAAAATACAAAAATTAGCTGGGCGTGGTGGTGGGCGCCTGTAATCCCAGCTATTCAGAAGGCCAAGGCAGGAGAATTGCTTGAACCCAGGAGGCGGAGATCGCAGTGAGCTGAGATTACCCCACTGCACTCCAGCCTGGGTCAGAGAGCGAGACTCTGTCTCAAAAAAAGAACAACAGAAAAAACAGAAAACCACCTCCACTCCAGCCTGCTTTGGTGGTCACTCCAGACCCCTCCCCTAAACATGCATATGTACCTGACTGTCATTGTGAGAATGTATGTTTGCAGTTTTATGTAAGTGGGATCGTTTTATACCTGGTGCTCTGTGACGCACATTTTTCATGCAGAAGGTTGGAAGCATGTGCTTCCAGCCGGGAGTCCACAGCCCAAGGGATCAGGACACAGCAGGGTCAGGTCAGGAGATCCAGAAGCCCTGGGCGAGGAGGGCCAGGAGGGACAGGAACAGGGTGGGCGCTGATCCCTGAGAGAGCGATGGGAGGGGTCTGAGCAGCAGCGGGGGTCAAGAAGAGGATGGGGCAGAGAAGCAGAGCGCCCACCGCAGGCCACACAGCAAGGTCCAGAGGGTCCCAGGCCCCAGTGCTGGGCCTGTTTCTCTTCCAGTGAGGTCACAGCTAATGCAGGGTCAGCTCCGCGAGAGTGAGAGGTGGCGGATGTTGTAGTGGCTTCCTTGGCTCAATGTGACGTCAGGGAGATTCACCCACGTTGTTGCAGAAGCAGGTGCAGTGCACTGGGGATGGGTAAGCCAGCTGTGGCCTGGCTGTGTGGTGGGAGGGGACCCTGAGCAGTAAGAAAAGGCCATGAGTCACCTGGAAAATACGCTTACAGAGACTCAGGAGAGACCCCCACAGAGTTAGCGATGCTGGCCTGAGTGGCACACAGCTCCCTCCTGTGCACCTTCCAGGACCCTGAAAACCCCTTCCGTGAACCCACCCATCCTCACGTCTGAGCTTTTAGTGCTTAAATAACGTGTTGTATTTTCTGCAGAGAAATACCTGAGGCAGGAGCCGGGGACCCAGCCCTACAACACCAGAGAAGACTCCGCTCCAGAACACAAGATTGCTCTGCTGCAGGCATAGTGGGGCACCATGGGCCTCCACAGTTGCAGGATGTTCTGGAAGGTTCTTGTCACTGTGATTGGATGCTGGATGCCACCTGATAGACATGCTGGCCTGGCTGAGAAACTGCAGAGCAGGTGACCCCGGGGAGGAGAAGGAAGCTGGGCCTGGAGATCCATGGGGGGACTCACCGGCTTCCTGTGGGTTGACTGAAAAATGACCTCACTGCTGTTCCCTGGCATGACCCTCTTTGCAAGAGTGGTTTGGAGAGTCTTCTAGAATGACCGACAGAGCGAGGAAGCAGGGGTCAGGGGTTTCCAGCCTGGGCTGGGAGACGTGTCGGGGCGGGTCAGGCAGGAGTCTGGGAGGCGGGATGGACAGGACGGCACAGATGCTCCTCATGGCGACGGCATCTGTGCTCTCCAAGAGAAAACCAAGGTGTGCCCAGGGACATACAGTAAATAATTTAGTGTTTTCTAAATGGAAAAAGTGATGGCTTGGGTGATTTTGTAAAAATCATAAATGCTTATTGTAAAAAATGTGGGAAATCCCCGCACACCCTCCCCCACCCCGTCCACTTAGGGGTCACTCCAGACCCCATCCCGACACGTGCCTCTGTGCCTCTCCATCAGCATGTGGGTGTGTGCTCACGGTTTTACATAAATGGGATCATTCCATACTTGGTGCTCTGGAAACCACATTTTCATGCAGTCATTTGCAGTGAATTATTTATTGTGATAATAAATAGTGTTAGGATACCTGATTTTTTAGCGTCTGCATGGTATATTGAGCTATATGTGCGCCATCATTGACTTAATGGGCTCTCTGTGCAGTGTGTGCTTGGGTCAGGGACAGGATCGTGTCCCTCAAGATGAGTAGTCAAGGCTCTAGCCCTCTATGTGACCGCGTTTGGATGCAGGGGGGTTAGGGGGTAACCAGGGTTTACTGAAGGTCATAAAGGTGGGCCCTGTACCAATGGCTTTAGTGTCCTGTGGGAAGAGACGCCAGAGAGCTTGCTCTGCCCCCTCACACCCCGGGGAACACCACGAGAGGACACTGCCAGGCCACGTGCCCACCAGGAAGCAGGGGCTCACAAGGACCCTGGCCTCCAGAACTGGGAGAAAATGAATTCCTGGGGCTTAAGCCCCGCAGTCTGGGATAATTTATCACGGCAGCCTGAGCAGACCAGGACCGTGTGTTTCTATTTTTATGAATGCTTTGATTACGTCTGAAGGTAAATCCCTGGAGCCTGTGGCAGCCTCGGAGGTGTGTTATCCCTGCACTTTCTTCAAGAAGAATGTGCATTGCCCTGCTTGACCGTGTGCTCCCGGCCAGCATCAGCACAGCAAGGGGAGGGCCTGGAACCAGGGCTGCTGGCTGCAAGGCTTCCCCGTGGACACTGGGCGTCCCGCATCCACGTGACTCCTCCAGGTCCCTTGGCTCCCGTTTTCCTTCCTTCATTCCCTTCCCTTCCCTGCTTCCTCTCTCTTTCCTTCTCTCCCTTTCTCCCTTCCTTCTTTCCCCCTTTTTCTTTTCTTTCTTCCATCCTTTCCTTTTCTTTCTTCCCTTTCTGCCTTTCTTCCTTCCTTCCTCCCTGTCTTCTCACTGTGCTCCGCACGCCGGTCTTGAACTCCTGGGCTCAAGCAATCCCCTTGCTTCAGCCTCTCCTGTGGCTGGGACCACAGACGCATGCTACCACACCAGGCTGATTTGTTCAGTTTTTTGTAGAGACAGGGTCTCACTTTGTTTCCCAGGCTGATCTCAAACTCCAGAGCTCAAGCGATCCTCTGGGGTCAGCCCCCCAGAGTGCTGCAGTTAAGGTGTGAGCCACCATGCCCTCCCTCAGCCACAAGAGAACCCCTACCCTCCAGTCCATGTCCTTTGTGACCTCAGGCAGCTTCTCTTTCTATATAAAGTGAACCTGTCCCAAAGCCCTGCTCACTGGGCCCTCTGCCCAGGCTTGTAAGGGCAGCAGTCCATGTGTGGCTTGCACCCACATGCCAAGTGCATCCATGCTTCAACCTAGACGTGGTTCCTTCACAGGGATGGTGAAGGGAAACAGATTCACTGTGGCGGGCACCAGGCTCTATCAGTTTCATAAATTTGCACACAACCTGTGACTCAGCAGTTATGCTCCTCAGAATCTACGCAAACATGCTAGAGTCAGTCTTCCGGGAAGCAGGCACAAGGATGTTTATCACAGTCTGGTTAATACTTTTAAAAAGTGGGAAGAGGCCGGGCGCGGTGGCTCAAGCCTGTAATCCCAGCACTTTGGGAGGCCGAGGCGGGTGGATCACGAGGTCAAGAGATCGAGGCCATCCTGGTCAACATGGTGAAACCCCGTCTCTACTAAAAATACAAAAAAAAACATTAGCTGGGCATGGTGGCGCGTGCCTGTAATCCCAGCTACTCAGGAGGTTGAGGCAGGAGAATTGCCTGAACCCAGGAGGCGGAGGTTGCGGTGAGCCGAGATCGCGCCATTGCACTCCAGTCTGGGTAACAAGAGCGAAACTCCGTCTCAAAGAAGTGGGAAGAAACCTGAGTGTCTCCATTTGATAATGTCTTGACTGCAGGGCACTCGAATAATACCATGGAATATTGTGCAGCAGTTATAAGAAACGAGATGAAAGCTGGGTCCGGCAGCTCACGCCTGTAATCCCAGCAATTCGGGAGGCCGAGGCTGGTGATCACTTAAGGTCAGGGGTTTGAGACCAGCCTGGCCAACATGACAAAACCCTGTCTCTAGTAAAAACACGAAAATTGGCTTGCCTCTGTGACGGAGTAAGACTCTGTTTCAAAAAAAGAGAAAGGTGAAGCTTTTAAATTTTTATTTATTTTTTTGAGACAGAGTCTCACTGTTACCAGGCTAGAGTGCAGTGGTGCGATCTCGGCTCATTGCAAGCTGTGCCTCCCAGGTTCAAGTGTTTCTTCTGCCTCAACCTCCTGAGTAGCTGGGACTACAGGTGTGCACCACCACAGCCGGCTAATTTTTTGTATTTTAGTAGAGACGGGGTTTCACCATGTTGGCCAGGATGTTTCTTGATCTCTTGACCTCATGATCTGCCTGCCTCGGCGTCCCAAAGTGCTGAGATGACAGGCGTGAGCCGCCACGCCCGGATGAAGCTTTAACTTGGAACACTCATTTTGGGGTGGAAAAAAGCAAGTTGAGTGAACACACAGACTCAACAATTCAATGATGTGTACAAGTTTAGGAAAGAGTTCTGCACTTTGGGAGGCTTGTAGTCCCAGCTACTCTGGAGGCTGAGGCAGGAGGATTGCTTGAGCCTGGGGGGTTGAGGCTGCAGTAAGCCATGATTGTGTCACTGCACTCCAGCCTGGGCAACAGAGTGAGACCCCACCTCAAAAAAAAAAAAGAAAAAAGAAAATAGAGTTGTTGCAGACGTAATTGAGTTAAAATGAGGCCATACTGGATTGGGTGGGCCCTGATGTAGGATCAGGCTGGGCCTAAACCTGTATAAATGGTGACTTCTTGTTTTTTGTTTAGAGACAGGTTCTCACTCTTGTCCAGGCTGGATTGCAGTGGCCCGACCACTGCAGTCGGCTCCTTGGCTCAAGTGATCCTCCTGCCTCAGCCTCCCAAGCAGCTGGGACCACAGGCATGAGCCACCATGCAGGGCAAGTTTTTAATGTGTTTTGTTTGTTTTTTGTTTTTTGTTTTGAGATGGAGGCTCGCTCTGTGGCCCAAGCTGGGGTGTAGTGGTTCGACCTTGGCTCACTGCAACCTCCGCGTCCCGGGCTCAAGAGATTCTCCATTCATACGTTTTAATGTATAAACCACGCTGCACCCCAGCCACCCTGGGCACCTGTTCTCAGGACCTCCTGAGGTCTGTGTTACAGGTCGTTGTTGAAAAACTTACAGGTCGTTGTTGAAAAACGCGCATTTTGAATGAAGAGACCTTCCAAATAGGCTTTGTGTGAGCAACATGGCGGTTTATTCAGCTGGGTGCAGGTGGGCTAAGGCCGAAAAGGGCGTTAGCAAAGGGCAGTGGGACAGGAGTTGGTTTTATAGGTTTGGGTAGTTTTTTGGGGGGTTGGGGGTGTTGCAGAGTAAGTTCAGTTACAGTGGTGGGGGTAGGGGCAAGGGAGTATACATGACCACAAGTTCAAGTTACAATGGCAGGGCTGGGTGAGAGGTATTTACATTTTCATAAGAACAGTTAAGATGGCAGGCAGGGGTGGGTGAGGGGCTTGTCCGGGGAAGGTCCGCTGGGTGATCAGGGACAGTGGTGCATGCAGGCGGCGGGGGGGACGTCACCGAGGCAAGCAGGACTTTAGACTTTCAGGTCCAGGCTTGCATATGGAGACCTGACAGTCATGGCCACTCATATTTGGCTCAGAATAGACCTCTTCAAATATTTTAGAGTCTGACTCATTTCATCAACATGTTTAACCCCTCCAGTCTGGGGTCCTATGTTTAGGCAGCCTGGCAGACACACATAGCATGTGATATACGGGAAGCTGTGTGCCAATAACCACCTCTCCCCCCAAGCTCCCTCCGCCTTTCTGCTGCTTGGGATGGAGATGATTCTTTGGGTGCCCTCTGCAAGGTTCTCTGAACTGGCTGCACCACAGGCCATACCCTAGTCAAGCCATGGTGACCCAGTGACTCACACATACACCACTGGATGGCCTCCCGTGTATGTGTGGGAACGTCCGAGGTAAGAAGAATGGCTAGCTCCTGCAAAGCCCCATTAACCCACCTTGCGACATTGTACCATTGTGCCTGCCTCAGCCATTCCTGCCTTAACTGATAACCCAACGCTGTGACTCTGGACCTTGTGACCACCCCCCCCCCCGGCAACACCCGCTCCAGCTTGCAAAAACTGCCCTGAACTGTAACTTCTGTAGCTTTCCACTGCCCCCCCAAACCTACAAAACCAGCTCCTGCCCCACCGCACCCCCTGACTCTCTTTTCAGACTCAGCCCACCCGCACCCAGTGAATAAACAGCCTTGTGCTCCCACAAAGCCCGTTTAGGGGGTCTTTTCATTCAGAGCTCGCATAACCCCCTCCAAAGCCATGGGGTGAAAATGGCAGAGCGGAGGAGGGCACCCTGCTGAGCAGCATGCGGGCCCAGCACTGCTCCTTACTTGGACAAGAGGCAAGGCTCCCAGGGCTGTGTACCTGCTGCAGCAGCTGGTAGGGCTGTGCCAGGGGCAGAGTGACCCCGGAGACAGCACTGTCCCACAGAAAAATCATGCAAGCCACCAGTATGAGCCACGCAAGTCATTTAAACATTTCCACTAGTCATATAAAACATCAAAAGAAACAGTTGAAATTCACTGTTTAGAGACAAGGCCTCACTCTGTCGCCCAGGCCGGAGTGCCGTCGTGCAGTCAGGATTGGTGGGAGGGAAAAGCAGCTTTTAATTGGAGACCCAGCAAAGCGAGAGGGTGACCAACCAGCATTCTAAACTGTCACCTTGGCTGGACGCAGTGGCCTACCTGTAATCCCAGCACTTTGGGAGGCTGAGGGGGGGTGGATTACCTGAGGTCAAGAGTTTGAGACCAGTCTGGGCAACATGGTGAAACCCAGTCTCTACTAAAAACACAAAAATTAGCCCAGTGTGGTGGCGGCCTGTAATCTCAGCCACTAGGGAGTCTGAGGCAAGAGAATCTCTTAAAGCAGGAGGTGGAGGTTGCAGTGAGCCAAGATCGCACCACTGCACTCCAGCCTGGGTTATAGAGTGAGACTCTGTCTCCAAAATAGAAATAAAAATATAAAACGTCATCTTAAAATTAAAAATTTACCCTCAGGTTTTCGTCTGATAAGATCAGACAAATTTTTGAGATAAGATCTTGCTTTGTCATCCAGGCTGGAGTGCAGTGGTTCGATCACGGTTCACTGCAGTCTGGAGCTCCCTAGGCTCAAGCGATCCTTCTGCCTCAGCCTCTGCAGGTGGGCTGCCAGGTAATTTTTCAAAATGATTTTTTGTAAAGATGGGGTCTCCCTGTTGCTCAGGCTGCTATCAGGTTTTAGAGCCAGAGGGAGTGGGGAGGGGCGGGGTCCTTGTCTTGTTCCCACCGTCCCTCAAGAGGGGTGGCTGGCCAGGATGTCGGACTAATTGTTGGCGACCGCCTCCCCCTAAGCAGGAGGATTCCTCCGGGGCTCCCGCCGGAAATTGTTTTAGGATGAGGCTCCCCTCTGGTCTGCCATAGGGCAAGGGTTGGGCTGAGGGGCGCAGTGAGCAGAGGGACGGGATGAGGGGTGGGAGGGGAAGGAAGGAAAAGAACGTGGGTGATCTTAAAACGGAAGTCCCTGGCTACACCTTGAGCCTCACAGATGGGGAAACTGAGGCATGGGGGATGGCGGGGGCCGGGGTGGCCTCTCCATCATCAGTGACTGAGGGGTCTCCGGCGCCATCGGCTGAGCTGGTCCCTTAATCCGCAAAGGCCCCACGCGGCGCGCTGGCGACCTCCAGGGCACCCGGCCGGCGTCCCCGGGTGGCTCCCGGACGCTGTCGGAGGTGCTGGGCGCCGGGGGAGGGGGCGCACCTGTCCCGCCCGACTCGGCTGCTCGCTCTGCCCGGCGGGAACCGGGGCCCCTCCTGCGCCCGCACCCCGCGCGCAGCGCCCGAGACGTCTCCCCGGGCTGGGGGCGCGGAGTCTCTCGGAGGCGCCACCGCCGGGGAATTCCGGCCACGCCTGCGCGGGCCCAGCGGCGGCGGGGGCGGGCCCAGGGCCCGGTGACCCGAGGGGTGACTGCGCGCGGCGGCTGGTGGCGGCGGCGAGCTCGGGGGGAGGCAGGTGCGAGCGGGCGGGGAGCAGGGAGCCCGTGGGCGGGCGGGCCGGGTCCCCGGGGAGCGGCGCCTGCGTCCGGATGCCCCTCCCGGCCGCCTCTTCCTGCCGGCTCCAAGTTTCGGTTTTGCCGCCTGGGCGCAGGGTCCAGCCTAGCCCCGCGGCGCGCCCTGACCCTGTTCCCCGGCTGCAGGCGGGACCGGGGTGGGGACGGAGCGGGGGCAGCGGGCATCCCTGGGACCCCGGCGCCATCCCCGGAGCGCAGGACGCCCCCGACCCGCCCAGCCCCGGGCTCGGAGGAGCCTTTGCGCCCGGTGGTGCTGTCCCCGGGAAGTAGCCGGGGCGTGGGCGGGTAGCGGACGGGGACGGCCGGACCGGGGCCTGCACGAATGGCAACAACTGAAAAGTGAAGTCGCAAAAAGAGACCCCTAACTTTCACGCGGGAGGCATCGCCGCCCCGAAACCGCACCGCGCAGCGTCCTCCCAACTCCGCGAAAGTCGCCCGAGTGCGGGTGCGGGGCTCAAGGCCAGGGTGGGCGCCCCTCCCGGATGCCGCCCGCAAGCCGGCGGGCGGGGCCCTGGGGCAGCCCGAGGCCGGCAGGGAAGGAGCTGTGCGAAGCTGCTGGCGCCCCTTCCCTGCCCCCCACCTTGTTTACTTCGGTTATGGTTGGGGGATGGGCTTTGATTTGAGCGGCAGTGTCCCTGTGGCGGAAAAATGGCAGAGAAAAGGCAGGAAGTGATTTGAATGCATCAGTGTTGGGTGCCGAGGGTGCTCTCTTGAGTCTTTCAACGCCTAGGGCAGCAGATGGAACTGTAAGATGCTTTAGGGGCCGGGAGCGGTGGCTCAGGCCTGTAATCCCAGCACTTTGGGAAGCCTAGGCGGTGGATCACCAGAGGTCTGGAGATCGTGACCAGCCTGGCCTATGTGGTGAAACCCCGTCTCTACTGAAAACGCAAAAAATTAGCCGGGTGTGGTGGGGCATGCCGGTAATTCCACCTACTTGAGAGACTGAGGCTGGAGAATCAGTGGAACCCGGGAGGTGGAGGTTGCAGTGAGCTGAGATCCTGCCACTGCCCTACAACCTGGGTGACAGCTTCCCACAACTGCTCCTGAGTCTGCGGTTTCTCTAAATTGCCATCACAAAATTTGCCACACAGTCTGTTTTGGAGTGGCGTACATTAGTCTCCCACACAGGTGAAGCCGGGGAACCACCACTCAGCACCTCCATCCCTTGTTCAGGCCCTGCCTGCAGGAGGTTACCCAGTGACACGGAGACCCAGTGGGAGGAGAGGACAGGGCCAGAGCAGGGAGGGGCCTGAGTGTCCTCCCGGCTGCTGAAGGTACCACTCAGCTGCCACTCCGGCCACTGCCCCTGTGGAGTTTTTCGGTTTGAAGCCAGAAGAAGAAGGTGGTGGGTGGGCCAGTGTGCCTGTGGCTTCTTACGGGGGAAGGAGAGAGTCAGCTCCTCCACTGTTAGATGGCCAAGAGCCCAAATGCCATCTCCACTCTCACCCTGGAGGCCAGGGGTGCTGGCCTAAGTCTTGGCCTTGGTCTGGACTGGCTGTAACCCTCACCTTGGTTTGATGCCACCACCACAGAGGCTGTTCTGAGGGCACGTGGTCAGTGCAGAGTGGGGCGCTTCATGGACAGCAGCCCCCTCCATTACTAGGAATCTGACTGCCTGCCCAGTAGCTTTTGGCCGCCTGCTCTCCCCACGTCACCTGGGGGGCAGGTGCTCTAGTCTCCTTTAGAGAATGAGGAGGGGGAGGCACCAGGAGGCTGAGCGCCTTGCCCAGGGCAGGCTGTGGGACCCCGCTGGACAGCACGCGGCTGCCCCATGCCTGCCTGGAGCATCCCCTATCCCCACCCGGCCCAAACCACATTGTCAGCAGGAGAGACGGTTCTAGGCTGACTCAGTGAGGGACCAGGGCAGAGACTGCGAAAGCTTGGAAGCCACTACGGGGCAGCAGAGAGGGGGGAGGAGCCGGGCTTGGGATGTGCTCCTGTTGGGTTTCGATTAACCAGGGGACCCGCTGGGCTGCTGCGATTTCACTTTCCCAGAAAATGAAACCGAAGCCGTGGTCATGTGACAGGAGGTGTGGTATATAGCGGGCTGCCGGCAGCTCCCGCTGTTCCTTCTGGATTTGCAGGGCACGGGCGCTGGTCTCGAGAGTCCTAGCAGGACACATGGAGTGTCCTTCCTGCCAGCATGTCTCCTCGGAGAAGTCCCCCAGGTTCTGCAGCCAGTGCGGAGAGAGGCTGCCTTCTGCAGCCCCTGTAGCAGGTGAGGCCTGGGTGCTGGTGGGGGCTGGGCCGGTGGGGCCCCCCAGAGGCATCTCACCTCCCTTCTAGGAAATGGAAATCCTGGCCAGCAGGCAGCCCAGGTGGGGCCGAGGTCCTCTGTGGCAACTGAGCGCACAACAAGTTTTGTCTGGGCTTCTACTAGAGGTTTCCTCTGCTTTTGTAAAATTTCGGTTTCATTTCCTAGAGAGAACTCAAGGGTTCTTCCTCCCCTTGGGAACAATAAGTGTTTTGGGCTGAGCTGAGGGCTTCGTGGCGGGTTTCAGAGGCTGCTGCAGAGGAGCAGAGTTCGAGGCTTTGCAGGGATGAGAGCTCTGCCAGGGGTTAGTTTGTGAGGGACCGTGGGGGCCATGAGGGGGCCCCGGGACCTGCCCGGGCATCTCCCTGGCTCCGGAGGCCGGTGGAGAGACAGGAGTGGGGCAGTGTCAGGCGGGCCCGTCTTGGGTCCATCCTCAATTTTGTTGGCTTCTGGGGCCTCAGACTGGTTCCCCTCCTCAGGGGTTTTAAACACCAACCCTATAACTAGCAGCCCCCAAGACCTTCAGCCTTTCTGTGTCCAAAGCCCAGCCCCACCTCCACTGACGAGGGCACCTGTTCTTCTAGCTGCTTTGCCCGACCCACCACACTTGGGCCCTCTCCTTCCTCCATGTGATGCAGACGCCCCTGCTGGTCTCCCCACCCCCACACAGTTCTCCCGCTTATGCTCAGCACAGCAGACGATCAAACCACAGACCCCCTTCCCAGGCCGTTGTAACTCAGGACAAGCAGGAGCCGTTACAGTGGCCCACCCCATTCTCCTGCTCCCTCTCCTGTCCCAGAGCCCACTGCCTCTTGGCTCTTCCTGGACACATTAGGTGTACTTCGACCACAGGGCCTTTGCACCACCCTTCCCCAGAGGGTGGCCCGGCTCCCTCCCTCCCCTCTTTCAGTCTTTGCCCAGCTGCTTGCTGTGGGGCCTCTCCAATGTTGCCTTTCAAGCTTAGGGGTTGGG